>NC_092819.1:97328339-97643839 GCF_023375885.2 Dermacentor andersoni | reverse complement strand
AAATGGGGATCCTGGGGGTTGAGCCGATGCTGGGTGTTTGGACCTTTAAGGCCCCCCGGCGGAGGCAACACACCTCTTCGGCCTCGGCTTCACATAGACGGCACCTCCAGACTGACCCACCTGGAGGACATCGGCAGTCGCCTTTTCCTGTCTCTCCCTCCTCGAATCTTCGTCTTTATCTCTTACTTTTCGGCCTTTCCTGTCCCCTTCTCTCTTCTTTTTACTTCCTTTCTCCACGGCGGCAAGGGTTAACCCTGTGTGGCTATCCAACCTTGGGTACACCATATTCGGTTATAGTGACGGCGTACGACTGGCGTCGTGCAGACTTGTATGCAAGCTCTGCCGCGTCCCCTCGTTGGGCTCCGTGGTGGGTGGTCCGCGCTGTTGCCGAATGTATATATTTTTCATGGAAACTTCTTTCCCCTCCCTTGCTGATCGCCCTCAGAAACGAGGGCGCACCGAAGATGTCTTCAAGTTCTTTGGACGCCAAGCCCAGAATTTTCCCCGCTTCCACGTTATTCATTCCGAAAAGCCAAACAAAGCAGTGCGAAACCTTTCACCATTCCTAGTTTCAAAGTCCCTGACTGATGTTTTTGGCCCAGGATACAAGGTGTCGAGGATGGCAAGCGGCGACCTCCTCTTGGAGCTCCGCGATGTAAAACAATATGAAAAACTACCGCAACTACTGTCATTTGGAGAGACCCCCATAACAGTAACCCCGCACCGTACAATGAACACCACCCGTGGTGTTGTGTCAGATGATGATTTGCTTGAGCTGACTGAAGCGGAACTACTGGAGGGCTTCAGCGAACAAAATATGATCAATGTCAGAAGAATTAAGATGAGGCGGGATGGAAAAGAGATTCAGACGAAGCACCTAATAATTACTTTTGGATCAAGTATCTTGCCCGAATCAATCGAGGCCGGGTACATCAAGCTCCGTGTCAGGCCGTACGTGCCAAACCCACTCCGATGTTTCAAATGCCAGCGCTTCGGCCACAGCTCGCAGAGCTGCCGAGGCCGCCAAACATGTGCAAAATGCAGTGCCCACGAACACACATCTGAAGCTTGTGAGAATGATCTCCACTGTGTAAACTGTGATGGGGAGCACGCCGCGTACTCGCGGGCGTGCCCATCCTGGAAAAAAGAAAAGGAAATTGTAACAGTTAAAGTAAAGGAAAATATAAGTTTCAAGGAGGCACGCAGGCGGGTATCGTACCTGCCCAAGAAAACCTTTGCCGATGTGGCGCGTCAGGGGGCAGCGTCACAACGGCCTCCGGCGGCTGTCCGACCCACAGGCAGTGAGTCGGCAGTTACGCCATCTGCCCCCGCGGCGGTTGCAGCTAGCGCTGCTCCGTCGACCCAGAATGAGGGACCATCGACCCCGAAGGTGGCCGCCGCCGAGGCTGTCCCAACCTCCCCGGCCCCTTCCAGCGCTGGCAACAGCCGGCGCAGCCAGATCCCTCAGGGAGCCCCATCGACCTCCGGGCTGGTGGGCGCAGGGGTCTTGCCCTCCAAGGCGGGACTCTCTCGGGAAACATCTCGCTCGCAAGAGCACGTGTCCGGCGCCTCACAAGAGGCAATGGACACTACACCCATCCTCAAGGCGCACCAAGCGCCTAAGGAGCGGCGAGGCTCCCTCGAACGCTCCAGAAAGAACAAAACCCCTATTACAGGGCCTCGAAAGGGCTCTGTAATCTAAGGCATCCCATCCGTTTCCGTAAACACAGCACCAATTTTATTTTGAATATGGATACCCAAATCATTCAATGGAACATCAGAGGTCTCCTTAAAAACCTTGATGATTTACAAGAACTCATCCACCAACACAATCCAAAAGTGCTGTGTTCACAGGAAACACACTTAAAACCACAACACACAAACTTCCTACGACCGTATGTCACGTTTCGGAAAGATCGCGATGATGCTATCGCATCATCGGGCGGTGTTGCCATTTCTATCCATAAGAGCATTGCATGTCAACTTTTACAGCTACAAACGCCTCTCGAAGCAGTGGCGGTTCGAGCCGTACTCCTAAACAAACTCATCACCATTAGCTCTCTTTACATACCCCCACATTACAAATTAACGAAGCATGAATTCCAATCCCTTATTGATCAATTCCCAGAACCTTACGTTGTACTTGGCGATTTCAATGCGCACAGCTCCCTGTGGGGCGACTCTCGTATAGATGCGCGAGGTCGACTTGTTGAACAGTTCCTTTTTTCCTCTGGTGCGTGCCTTCTGAATAAGAAGAAACCCACATATTACTGTCTTGCAAACAATACCTTTTCTTCAATCCATCTGAGCATAGTTTCTCCGTCCATACTGCCTGAACTAGAATGGGAAGTTACGAATGATCCTTACGGAAGCGACCACTTCCCCGTACTACTAAGAACACTTAAAGAAAACGAATATCCACCACAGGCTCCTAGGTGGAAGATTGACACAGCAGAGTGGGATAAATTCCGAAACTTAACTAGTATATCATGGGATGACATGTCCTCGTTAGGAATTGATGCTGCCGTGGAATATTTTACAGCCTTCATAATAGATGCCGCAACTAAATGTATATCACAAGTAAATGGCTTGGCATGCAAACGGCGTGTCCCGTGGTGGAACGAGGACTGTAGGATCGCTCGTAAGAAACAGAACAAAGCGTGGGGGTTGCTACGCGCCTCTCCCACTGCAGAAAATCTGTTTAACTATAAGAAAGTGAAATCGCAAGGCAGGCGAACACGCCGACAGGCTAGAAGAGAGAGTTGGCAGAAGTTTTTATCCGGTATCAATTCATATACAGATGAGGCCAAAGTTTGGAACAGGGTTAATAGGATAAAAGGGCGACAAACATATTCCCTTCCTTTGGTAAACACACAAGGCCAAACACTGAAAGATCAGGCAGACTCGCTTGGGGAGCACTTTGAGCACGTGTCGAGCTCAATTCACTATTCCCAATCCTTTTTGAAACTTAAAGAAATAGAAGAACGTAAGCCAATCTTACGAAAATCCAGAGAGAACGAACCGTATAACCAGCCATTCAGTATTGCCGAGTTGAGAGCTGCATTGAACACATGCAAAAGCACTGCACCGGGACCTGACCGAGTCATGTATGACATGATCAGAAACTTACATACTGACACACAACTTACACTTCTCATACTTTTCAACACTATGTGGGCTGCGGGATACCTCCCATCCACATGGAAAGAAGCGATTGTGGTTCCTGTTCTTAAACAGGGCAAGGACCCTTCCTTGGCGGCAAGTTACCGTCCGATAGCCCTTACAAACTGTCTCTGTAAGCTTTTCGAAAAAATGATTAATCGCAGACTTATACACTTCCTTGAACTCGCCAATATGCTCGATCCCAGTCAGTGTGGATTCAGAGAAGGACGATCAACTACCGATCACCTTGTGCGCATTGAAGGAAATATCCGCGATGCATTTGTTCATAAACAGTTTTTCCTATCAATATTCCTCGACATGGAGAAGGCGTATGACACAGCATGGCGTTACGGGATCTTGCGAGACTTGTCGGGAATGGGCATCCGTGGAAATATGCTGAACACTATTGAAAGTTATTTGTCAAATCGTACCTTCCGAGTAAAAGTTGGTAATGCACTGTCACGTCCTTTTACGCAGGAAACTGGTGTACCCCAGGGAGGCGTGCTGAGTTGCACTCTCTTTATCGTTAAGATGAACACACTACGTGCTTCACTGCCACCGGCCATCTTTTATTCCGTATACGTAGACGATATACAAATAGGCTTCAAATCCTGCAACCTCACAGTATGCGAGAGACAGGTACAGCAGGGCTTGAACAAGGTTTCCAAGTGGGCAGACGAAAACGTATTCAAAATCAACCCCCACAAAAGTTCCTGTGTTCTTTTTACTAGAAAGAGAGGCCTGGTTCCAGATCCTTGTGTTCAAGTCTGTGGACGTCATATACCTATCAACAAAGAACACAAATTTCTAGGTATTATACTAGACTCCAAGCTTACTTTTATAAAGCACATTAAATATCTTAAAGAAAAATGTCTAAGGACAATGAACCTACTTAAAATTCTATCCCACTCAAGGTGGGGTAGCGACAGGAAGTGTTTGATGAATGTTTATAAGAGCCTAATTCGATCACGATTGGACTATGGCGCCGTCGTATATAACTCAGCCGCTCCGAGCGCACTAAAGATCCTAGATCCTGTCCACAATCTAGGTATCCGCTTAGCCACTGGCGCTTTCAGAACTAGCCCAATTGAAAGCTTATACGCGGAATCAAATGAATGGTCCCTCCATCTACAAAGAACTTACACCAGCCTTACATATTTCCTGAAAATACATTCCAATCATCAACATCCATGTTTTCACACTGTTAACGATATGACATGTACTACACTTTTCCACAACCGTCCCTCTGTAAGACGGCCTCTCTCGCTTCGTGTGAGGGAGCTTAGTGATCAAATGCGTGTCCCACTCCTCGAGCTTCGCCTAATGCATCCAACCAAGGTGTTACCACCTTGGGAGTGGCAGCTGATTGAATGTGACATATCCTTTTTAGAAGTAACAAAACACGCACCAGAGATAGAAATCCGAATGCATTTTCTTGAACTCCAGCACAAGCACTCCTGCGCAGAGTTCTACACAGACGCTTCGAAGTCAAATGCCGGGGTGTCTTATGCTGCCTTCGGCCCATCCTTCTCAGAATCTGGTGTACTGCATCCGGAAACAAGTATCTTTACGGCCGAGGCCTACGCAGTACTGTCTTCTGTAAATCACATAAGAAAATCGAAACTTCAAAAATCAGCGATATATACGGACTCCCTAAGCGTCGTGAAGGCCTTGATGTCACCCTATAGACACAAAAATCCAGTACTTAATAAACTATATTCCGTCTTGTGTAAAGCGTACATATCTAACCAGCATATCATTATATGCTGGGTGCCTGGCCATAGGAGCATCCAGGGCAACGTTCTGGCGGACGAGATGGCTACGTCTATAGCATCGCAAGCCGTTAACCCTACCGCTGAGGTGCCTGTCACAGATCTGAGGCCTTTCTTGCGAAGGCGGCTGCGTGCCCACTGGCAACGCATGTGGGACGCGGAAAAAGATAATAAGCTCCACCTAATAAAGCCACAGTTAGGACTCTGGCCCTGTACAACAAAATCGCGCCGAACAGATGTCCTATTCTGTCGTTTAAGAATAGGACACACATATGGCACCCATAACTTTCTACTCACCGGAAGTGAGCCTCCAACCTGTGGTAGATTCGGGGAGAGGCTGACCGTACTCCACGTCCTCCTGGAGTGTCGGGAAGCCGAATCTGAGAGAAAGCGACATTTTTCATTAGCATACCGACAGCACATTCCTCTTCATCCCGCAATGCTTCTTGGTCCAGAACCGCTTTTTAGTACAGATTCAGTGCTAGGTTTTCTTAGAGATGTGGTCTTAAATGTTATTAGTCCCATGAATTCGTAGCGCCTCCTCTCTCGAGAGGATGGCACTGCGATAATTGTTTTGCATAGCACATGCCTCCAGGCCCTTGTGCTTCAAGGGCTCTAAGGAGGCAGTAGTGCTCTGGCATTTCTTATAATCGTGATATATTTTACCTATCGTATCATTCTTTTTACATGCATCTAAATTTTCATAGTACAAGTCATACGTCATCGCCATAATTTTATCATACAGATTTTACGCACTTTAGAGCGTATATTTTAAGGCCACTTTACAGCCACCTCACACCAACTTCATAGCAATCATAATTACACCGCAAACTCATTACCACAGACATGGCGCTCTTTGGCCACACCTCGCCCTTGCGCCATAAAACTCCACACATCATCATCATCTTGCGAACTTGCCTCGCAGCTCTGACGCTGCCGCGTCGCTGTCATCGCAGCCATCAAAACTCATTGCTGCGCGTGAGAACAAAAGAGAATGTAAAATGGAGTCCTGCGTTACAAATGGGCAGCAGCTGTTGATGGCTTCAAGGCCCCCATGACTCCTCCTCGCTCATTGATGCGGCTAACAGTGACGCAACGAACCACGAAGAGAATACGTCTTTCACACGTGAAAAAGAATTGCCTGGGGCCATACCATAATACGTCGATGAAGCAGAAGCGCGAGACGCTGGCAGAAGATCCCGACAATGATCCTCGGGTGCATCTGACAGAGTAACGACGTACCGAGCCCGACGACGGGGTTTGATTGGGTGTCGCACGTGCTGGGCCGTGCCCCCTGTCAAGCTGCTGGCTGTGGCCGCAGCCGTAGCCAAGTCTGCAGCCACTTCATCGGGAAGCACGTAGTGCCCCCTACCAGCATCGGGAAACCTCGAGCTCGGCAGCGAAACGGCTCGAGTGACCACTCTTATCGTTTACTATGTTACTCTATGGGGATTCAGTGGAGTGATAGTAGGCAGACGCGGCCGGAGATATCCCTGAAATCTAATAATTCAAGGTAGGGACCACTGGTTCTCTTTGTCAGATTCTTTACAAGTTTAATAATCCCCTCAACTTCCCCAATAGCTTGCCGACAACTCGGGCTCGTCTTTACATGCTGAAAGCCTTAATTTCGACTACCGCAACTGCGGTCCGTTATCGGATAAGACAATATTCTGTAGACCAAGCCGTGCAAGAATGGTCTACAAAGTAGTCTACACCATCGATCTGGCATAAGTCAACGCCAACTTTTTGCCATTGTAGTTGTGGTGTTTTCGTTAGGGTCATATAGGTTGTGTTTGCCGATCTCGCGATATTGAGTACACTCGGGATTTTTTTTTTATTCTTCGAGCTCCGATCTTAATCCGGGCCACCATACGAACTCACGTGCTCTGGACCGCAATTTTGATACCCCTTGATGGCCATCATGCAGGTTACGCATCACTTCGGCCCGTTGACACAAGGGTAAGAGGATCCATGTGCCTTTCAGTAATATATCCTTCCAAACGGCAATAGATGCTCCTTCTTGCCAATAAGGCCGCAACGGTATAGAAAGTGAAAGGTACCTGGGCCATCCACTTCGAAAGAAGCCAACCAAACCTTGGCAAAGGTCACCCGCTTGTCCTTTGTTAAATTTTTCCATTTGTCCAACTTCAACCACTCAGGTGAAGCGCGCTCCCACGTAGCTAGTGATTTCCGGTGCTGTCAATTTCCGAGTTTGCTGGCGTCTCTCGAAGCGGCATCCTTTAAAGGGCATCCTCGGCTACAATTTTTTCCCCAAGGGCAAAAACAACCACAAACTTGAACATGATTAGCCTCATTCTCAAGCGTTGAATCTGTGGCGGTAGCAGGCCGATAGGAGTCTTTCCTAGCAACGTTTCTACCGGTTTGGGCTCAGGATCAAGTTGTACCTCTAGACCTCTTAACTATGCTTCGAATCTCTCCGCAGCCTAAGTCAACGCCAGTATCTCCTTTTCCAGCTGAGCATAGAGTGATTCGGTAGGAGTTAAGGCTATGGGTGCAAATGCTATGGGGCGTCGTTCCCCGTTTACTTCCTGCTGTAGCAAAACAGCCCCTACACTTAAGAAAGCATAGCCGTCTGCAGAAATTAGCGTTACGAGCCTAGAAATACAATTGGCCCTGCATTTGCTTGAACATAGCAAGTCTTTTATGCTGTTGAAAGCAGCTTCTTTTGCTTTGTTCCATTTCCACTCGTGATCCTTTCGAAGAAGCTGGCACAGTCGAGCGCTTTTTCCCAAGATGATGGGAAGAAACCGAGTGAGATGATTCGCCATGCTAAGAAATCGGCTCACATCAGACTCAATACCATTATGACGACTGCTAGTCGTCATAATGGTATTGATAGCAGTTACTTTCTGTTGATAGAGCATTATGCCGTCTTTACCCCCGAGTCATCGAAGAAAGGAAATGTAACTAATACTAAAACAATATCTAATAATACAACTAATACTAAACTAATAAAACAACTAATACTAAATAACCTCTTTTCAAGGTAGCACCCACCTTTGCGAGTGTTGGTAACGTTAAAAAATTAAATTATGGGGTTTTACGTGCCAAAACCACTTTCTGATTATGAGGCACGCCGCAGTCGAAGACTCCGGAAATTTTGACCACCTGGGGTTCTTTAACGTGCACCTAAGTCCAAGTACACGGGTCTTTTAGTATTTCGCCCCCATCGAAATGCAGCCGCCGTGGCCGGGATTCGATCCCGCGACCTCGTGCTCAGCAACACAACACCATAGCCACTGAGCAACCACGGCGGGTGGTTTGCAACGTTGTTTCTAAACGTTTGTCGGGCTCAGCCTTGGTCACGCCGCAGACACAGATGTCATCCGTTAAATTTACCGGGCGTTCTGCGCCTGCCAATATGTCGGACATCCCTTTATGAAAGTATTCAGGCTCAGCAGTAGTTCTGAAAGGCCTTCGTTGAGGGTAGTATCTACTGTACGACTTAATCACAGTGTTTAACGTGTGTCACTCTTTGGATAAGCTTACTTAGTATATCTTGGAGTTGGCGTCTAGGTTTGTTAACTATGCTGCCCCGCTAAACAGGCTCAGCGACTCGTCTACGCTTGGCAGCATAAAGCGCTCTCTTAAGCGCTCTTGGCAGCATATAGCGCTCTCATATTTGTGCGCTCCGCGCTAGGCTATTTCATCTCATCCACGTAAATGAACGCACAAGCCAGTTAGATCAGACAAACTCGATGATATCAAATGGCACTAACCGCTGTTTATGTGACTGAAGAAAGCTAAGCTGACCATACAAGGATTCATGCGGAGGATGTGAACCACTAAGTTTTCATAAGCCACTTTACAAATACGGCATGGTCTATCGCAAAAAGATACAGAGGTCCTTAAGTCTCCTTGCGTGCAATGAATGCGAACGCAGTATGACCCTTACGCGCGATATTTTTCACTTGGTCATGTTCTTACATTGGGCAACGTCAATTTCTAGGGTGGGCCACCCGAAACTTGCTGTGGGACAAGTAAATGTTGGGGGTGGGCTAAGTCGGTTTTGAACGTGGGTCAACTGAGTTTTCGAATTGAACAGAATCAATTTTAGGGGTGGGCGACACAAATTTTGGAGGTGGGCCAAGTCAATTTTGGGAGTGGGCCAGGTCTATTTTGAACGTGGGTAGACTCAATTGTCGAATTGGGCAAAGTCAGTTATTTTGCGTGTGTGGGCTACGGCGTCCGTCCGATGCCATGCCTGTTCACCGTTGGATTTCGCAGCCGCTGCAGGTCCAGCGCCGGAAACTTGACGTCACCACTTGGTCACGTGGGTTTTGGTACTATCAGATGTTAGCACCGGACGCTGGATTTTCCGCTCCATCGGACGTCTAATGCTTTCGCATTAAAACGTTAATGCCAGACGACCATCCTCAGAAAATCCTGGCCGGCACATACAATTTTTGCGACAAGGTATACCCAAATTTTGCCAGGTACAGGGCACTTAATCGACAGCATTAAAAAAACTAAAGGGGCGGCATTAAAAAAATTTTATTTCGGAAGTCCGCTCGAATTTCGACAACTTTCACCTATCAACATGCTTATCTACGGCACTTAGCCGTAACGTCTTTGTTGTGTTATAGCAGAATTACGATCATGATTAAACCACTGTTATAACACAGTACGGAAATTAAGAATAGGTGCCGTAAACACGCAAGCTACCAGAAGGGTGTACCATCCCTACTTTGCTAATTGAAAGTTGATGAAATTCGGGCGACCTTTCGAAACATAATTTTAAATAATGCGACGCCCATTGAACTACCCTGATGCACTGCGGCGAAGTTCATTAGAAGGCCACCGCAGCAATCTCGAAAATTTGTGGGTATGGCAAAATCGCACTGGAAACGTACTGCCCACAACTATCATCGTATGGTTCCCGCACTAGTCTAGCTTTTATGTCCCATGACTGCTATAACAGTTAACAAAAGACACAAAATAATCCCACAAAATAACGTTTTCAATAACGGAAATTTTGCTGCACATTAGCTCACAGTAAAAGCCATTCGAGAACACATCTGAGAGACTATTAAAATAAGATACATTATTAAAGGGAAAATGAGGCATCCCACCAATCGTAGAAATTGCTACAAAGGAAACCGATACGGGTTCCTCGAAAGAAAAGCCTCGTAGATGAAGAAACATTCGTCCTGATCCGGGACTCGAACCCAGGACCACCGCCTTTCAGGGCAGCCGCTCTACCATCTGAGCTAACCAGGCGGCTAACAGATCCTGGGTGAAGTCGGACTCATTAACAACTTGAAGCAAAGACAAGAGTTCGCAGAACTATTACATCAAAATAAAATACACTTTACAAGCACTAATGAAACGGACAAGCGCGACGCACCGCCCTGGAGGAATTAGGCAACGCCTCCTTAGCATGAATGTTCAATTTGTGAATAATCCTTAAGCAGCCTATGAACCTCCACTAAAGTTATTCTCAGAGTAATACCTTTGAGTAGGGTAGAACTGGTAGAACATCTCTCATCTTCCATTTGGCTTAAAAAATACTTAGCGTGAGCGGAATTAGCTTCCTAATAGAGAGAGAGAGCGATAATTTAATTGAAAGAAGGCAGAGAGGTCGGCCTGAGCTAAGGCGCTCTAGCCTGCTACTCTGCACAGGGGGAACCCGCCGTGGTTGCTTAGTGGCTATGGTGTTGGGCTGCTGAGCGCGAGATCGTGGGATCGAATCCCGGCCACGGCGGCCGCAGTTCGATGGGGGCGAAATGCGAAAACGCCCGTGTACTTAGATTTAGGTGCACGTTAAAGAACCCCAGGTAGTCGAAATTTCCGGAGTCCTCCACTACGGCGTGCCTCTTAATCTGATAGTGGTTTTGGCACGTAAAACCCCATAATTTAATTTTTTTGCACAGGGGGAGGGGGAACGGGGACATAAAGGTGTGATGAGGGATGATAATGACATAGCAAGAGGGATGCGCAAAGGTGAAAGCAAGTTCAGCACTCTGATCATAAACATTCACAAATGTCATCCATAAGGTCACTATCAGGTTTCGTATGAAGTCTGTAGTCACCAGTTCAAGTGAACTTAAAATTAAAGGGGCTTCCTAATAATAAGCTTGCTAAAGAAGCTTAGGACTGCTTCCTTCTCCCAAGCCAGATGTTTGTCGGTTATCGGCTCCGTCGAAAGCATCAAACGATATCTTTTAACTTCATTTTTTTAGTACGTTTGTTCGAATCTGTATACATAAGGAAAGCTTACGTCATTAGCCCATCATGACCAGTTGCCAGCGATGTTCTTAGAACTTTACATAGAGAAACTTTTTCTGCAATCTTTGTTCTTCTACGCGAGTATGCAAAGCTAGAGAAAAGGGCGTCATGCTTCATTATGACGTGGCAGGATTAGCCGACAGAAATTATGTGAATCCCACGCTCTCTTGAAATCAGGGTATGCGAAGCTCCCGCCGACTTCCACGACAACATCAATACCAAGATGCCGTCATTCTCGGGGCGCAGGTAAAATTGGAAGCAAGGGTGTATATGTATTGAAATGTGCGAAAGTAACGTCTGCACCTTTGAGAAAAGAAATAATCAGTTGCACTTTCCTAACGTGAGGCTGGTAAATGTCGTTCAGGGTGACGCAGCAATAAACGAGCACCGTTTGTGACGCATAAACCTGTGCCCCTACGCAAGTGCTTGCTCTCCGAGCTGCTCTATGCTATTGTCACAGCTGTTCTTCGTGCTTTCTTTCTCCGTGCCTCGGCTGTGTCGGACCCTCCGCTACTGCACGGGGAAAGACACAGACGTTACAGAGAAAAAGGCAAAGAGAGGTCGCCACGCGATCTCTGTGCGATTATAATCCAATAGCATTATCAGCACCGGTCCGCCCACGCCACTGGCGGCACCGCTTCCAGGATAGACCCAGGTTACAAACACCAATAAAACATTTGCGTGGACACATTACGTAGCCTTGATGTCAAGATCGGCCCACCAAGTGACGTTCTTTAATTACATTGTCTTCGAGATCGGCACAGTTTTCAATACACTATTGCCAGGATCGGCCCACTTTACTATCAGACTGACTCCGGGCTCGGTCTATTTTACTATAGGCGAGGCAGCCTATCGCAACGGAGACGCGACAAAGGGGGGGGGGGAGGGGGGGAGCAAGAGATATTTGCTTTATGAAGGAAAAGACCTCAACAGCCCACGTTCTATTACTGCCGCTTTCTCTCGCTATATATCTGAGCCTGGCCCCGTCTACCGCTTCTGCATTCGCCAATATTGTGTGGCTTTCACAACAAGAGCCTACTAGTTCGAAGCGAGCGAGCCACAAGGGACAAAATATTCAGTCTATTTTAGTCGTAAGCGCCAAGCAGCGTCAAGCGGCGTTGGTTGGCGGTCATTGTGCCATGGTCAACCACATGACGCCAAATGACGCTCACTTGGCGCTCACGTTTACCCACTCCAAATTGCAGAACCGTTGCCGTAGGAGGCTGGCGAAGCGAGAGCTGAGCAAATAGCACGGACCATGGTCTCTGAGACAAGGCAACCACCATGCAGCTTGCGGTGCGCGAGAATATATGAGGGGGCGTATTGAACAATGCAAATCAATTTTGTGAAATCTAAATATATTAATAAGCTTCCGTAGACTGAGCGCAAGTGCCTTAACGGGGAATACCTGATGTGAATGTCGTGTATTCGGCTTATGCTGAGAAAGATAATGTGTAATGATATCTGAGTTTATAAATTTTTCAATGTCGGGACCTTGTTACCCATCGCCACGCTGTCCGTACACCGACGACATAGAGTGTACCTTTTAGTTTAAGGAGTTCAAAGAACTTCGCTGTGCCTTCACGCCGATGCCAATGTTACGAATGTAGACGTGAACTCCAGCTGCAGCGAGAAGCACTGCTTCCTACTCAGTGCTTCTTCTCTACATTCCTGCATGCAGTGTTTCTTAAACCTCATTTGCTTGCACACATCAAGTGCCTGCCAACTGGTAGTGGGAGTCATGCGCTTGACAAGAATGATCCCTGGAACGAGCGCACGAAATGCCACGTACGTTTTTGCCTCTCTCACAGAACTGCTTCTATAAAAGCACTCTATACGGACCACCCGGCCACGACATGGTATTATATAGAGTTAATGCTTTGAAGTACCACCTATGACATTTTTTGCTTCCACTAAGTTCCTTACGAAGGTGCGCCACGGACCGTAATCGCAGCGGCCAGAGCCCATTTTAATAAAAGAAAGCAAGCAATTTTCTTTCTTTCTGATGCTCTTTTAAATCGGACATCATATGGAACGCCAAAGAATGGAAGCTATGAAACATGTCGGACATCCAGAGGTTGTTTCATGAATGGCTAATGTGAAGCAACGTTATAAGTAAGTCCACCATCTTGCGCCAGTCCACATGCACTGTGATAGCTGCGACAGCTTATTGGACCCACTACATGTCCTTAGGGTTTTCCTAATAATCGTATAATGACATGATGACCTTGCAAATTACCTGTGTAAACTTTTTGACGCTAGTTCGACTGTGCACCGGCCGAGCAGCTGCCGAGAGCGGATCTCTATTAAGCATACTGACGATACACACCAGCTGCAACCTTATTTCCAGTGTATTGATAGAGCGAACAACAGTTTCCGGGATGAAAAAATGCCCTTCACGAAAAATGCTTAAATGCGGCGAGATACCAAGAAAACCTGCCCAACGACGCTGACTGCACGAGGGCAGCGGCAACATGACGGCACAACAGCTCAAAGGATGCTCACCGACGTTCGAATCGTGGCTGGATATACGTGAGAGTTAGCAAGCAAGTGGACACTATGCACTCCGTATCATACAAGCATATCATCTGCGACCCATCATCGACACTGACTTGGTCTCGAGATACGCTACAATAGATATTTGTTAAGAGCCATATTTTTTTACAATAAAGCACCAGAACGACTAAATGATGATACCTGCCACAAGGCGATAAAATCCTGAAGTACCCTTGTATTAACCGCTGCAAAAGCCACATTTCCAGGTATCCATGAAAGTTATACACCATCATGAAATCTCGGTCCGTGAAAGAACATGATTAGAGAGATGACGGCAATAAGGAAACTCTTAAGCGAGGCTAAACAATCAGAAAACAAAGATAGCACTAATACACGCAAAGAAGCCCCAGTACCCGCGCCTGCTGGTGAAGGACCCATGTCAGCCAAGCGTAGGGCTCTTGAAAGTAAGCTCAAGAACACTGAAACACAGATGGAGGAAGTAAAACAAGCGCTGGCGTCTTTTAAAGATAACATGCAGATGCTTATGGACAGTGTCTCACAGTTGACAATGAATGTAGGCCAAATACAGACGGCACTGAATGACCCTAAGGAGGGGCTGAAAGCTTTTGGCGAAAGAATCAAAACCCTGGAAATGATGACTATGTCAATGGACGTAAGGGAACAATGCGGGTCGTCATTCCTCAGAGCTACAGTAACTCCCCAGGCGGGGGAGATGAATATGCAATATGGCTCACACTAAGAGGGAATTTCGAATATGGCAGTGGAATTGCGGGGGCTACAATAACAAAGGTGCCATAATCCAGCAATACCTTAGGTCACTTCAGTCTAAACCGGATATTATCGCACTTCAAGAGACAGGATATGGATATGTCACACTCACTGGATACAGAGCCATAGAGTGTCAAACGTTCGGTAGGGGCCTGTACGTGCTTGTAAATAAACAGCTTACGCACATCCCACATGAAGTAGGCACCATAGACAAAAACCTAGAGTACCTCATGGTTGAGGTTGTAGTACCAACTTCACACGAAAATCAAAGGAACAATAGCTTATTCGTACTCAACATCTACAGCAATCCGAAACACCATAAACAACACTTCAAGAGATTATTCGAAAAGGCTACTAACCTAGCTGGAAGTAGACCTCTGATTATATTAGGAGACTTCAATGCAGCCCACGAGCTATGGGGCTACGTTACGACGAATGCCAAGGGCAGGAATCTGTGGAACCACGCGGATGAGCTAGACCTGGTCTTAATCACCTGACCTTACGTTCATTAAGAACACAGAGCATGTTTCATGGACTAACACAAACATGAATTTTGGCAGCGATCATTACGTAATAGAAGTCAAACTGGAAGTTGAGAAAGGCCGAACTCTAGAATTCGAGGTCGTAGATTGGAACCTTTTTCGCAAGTTAAGAGCCGAAAGCGGAAAAGAAACCACCAAACTCAATCTCAGAGACTGGTGTGAGGGCATCAGAAGGGACACCAAAACAGCGTCCAAAATAATTGTCACAGACACTAATGTAGAGGCAATGGACTCGAAACTTGCCCACTTAATAGAAGCCAAGGAAGCCATAACCCGAAGGTGGCGGGCCCAAAGGCTAAATCGTAGGCTGAGAAAAAGAATCGCAGAACTTAACAAACAAATCGAACAATACTGTAACACCCTTTGCCAGCAACAGTGGGACGAGTTTTGTGAGTCAATCGATGGGCAAATCAGGAACGGCAAGGCGTGGCAATTGATCAAGCATCTGCTGGATGAAAAAGGCACTAAAGCCAACCAGAGACACAACCTTGCCCGAGCTATACACGTAGCCCTTACGGATCAGCCCATCCAAACAGTTACCAAACAACTAATTGACAAATACCTACCAGTTAGAAATGAGCAGGACCAGCCACTTCCATCAGAATACAGGGGAGCCGCTCAACCTGAACTCGACCAACCCTTCACCATATCCGAAATCCGGAGGGTGTTACGTGAACTAAATCGAAAGTCAGCCCCCGGTCCTGATGGAGTAACAAACAGATCACTTAGAAATCTCGATAAGCCGTCTATTGAATCGCTGACAGACTTCATCAATGAAGCATGGATCTCCGGCGAAGTCCCAGAAGAATGGAAAACTTCACAGGTTATACTAATACCGAAACCGGGTAAACCGCCAAGCTTGGACAACTTAAGGCCAATATCACTTACATCATGCGTGGGGAAGGTCGCTGAACACGCAATCCTTAACAGGCTAAAAGACCACTTAGAGGACAATAATATATACACTCACAACATGCTGGGTTTTAGGTCCGCACTTTCCACGCAGGATGCCATGAAGCAAATTAAACGCCACATTCTCGACGGATATTCTAGAAATACTAAGGCCATACTGGAATTAGACTTGGAAAAAGCGTTCGACAGCATCAAGCATGAGTACATCCTCAGAACGATAGAAGACATTGGACTCGGATCGAGGATGTTTAAATACATCAAATCCTTTCTCGAAGCACGCACGGCGAAGATAAAGGTCGGAGACACAAACTCGGAAGTAGTTCAGCTCGGAGATCGAGGAACCCCCCAAGGATCGGTGATCTCTCCCGTCCTTTTCAACCTGTGCATGATTGGTCTGTCCAGAAAGCTGGGCAAGATTAACGGCATTGACCATACCATATATGCTGATGATCTCACTGTATGGTGTGCTGGTGGCAGTGAAGGGCAGATACAGGACGCACTGACTGCAGCGATCAAGACGGCGGAAGAATACCTGAGGCCCACTGGACTCAGGTGCTCCCCACATAAATCAGAGTTGCTACATTATAGACGTGAAAAGGGGGGCAGGCCTAAGGGTTGGAAACCTCTATCGGAAAGCAATATACTCCTACATACAGAAAATGGTGCCAATATACCCAGAGTCAACGTGATCACGGTACTAGGCTTTTTCATTGATGCAAACGCTGGAAACCATACCGAGGTCAAGAAAATCACCCTTAAAACGGATAACGCGTGCAGGATGATCAGACGCCTGGCAGGAAGACACAAGGGCATGAAAGAAGATAACCTCATCAGGTTAATCAACTCTTTCGTACTCTGTCATATATCATACGCCGCTGCCATGTACAACTGGACGCAGTTTCAACTCAAGAAGCTTGACGGATCGATCGAGAAGGTTATTAAAAGCGCATTGGGGCTCCCATTTCGAACCAGCACTGCAAAATTGCTGAAGTTGGGAATACACAACACGACCATGGAGATCGCGGAGGCTCAAGAAACATCCCAAATAGCGAGACTATCTACAACCAGCACGGGAAGATCAATCCTGGACAAGATCATGATCAACCCCATTACGGATCCAGCACAGTACGTTAAAGTTAATCAAGAATTCGCAGGCAACATAATTGTCGCACCGCTACCCAGGAATATGCACCCAAAACATAAGATCAACAGGAGAGTCGCACGAGCCAGGGCGTTAATTGAGAAAATGGATAAAGTGGGCAGAGGAGCCTGCTTTGTCGATTCGGCTTCCTACAAAATCGAACTAAGTTCGCGGCGGTGGTAGTGGATCATCAGGGCAATTGCACTAACTGTGCCACGGTCTACACTAACAAAGGTGAAGACGCTGAACAAGTTGCCATTGCATTGGCACTAACAGACGATAGATTCATCGAAATATATAGCGACTCGAAAATAGCTATTAGAGCTTTCAATAGGGGAAAGATTGCCCCACAGGCTGCGAGAATAATTAACAAAAGGCAAACAAATGTTACAAGTTACATTTATTGGTTCCCGGCGCACCTTGGTTCACTTGATGGCATTCCTGTCAATGCAAATGAATCGGCCAACAGCGTCGCCCGCGACCTTACAGACCGGGCCGCTTTTACATATGGTTTTGATTCTGCTGGATTGGAGAACTTACAGAGAGATACGCTCATTACATACAATGAAATTACAAAACATTACTACATGGGAAGGAGGGAGTTTTCACCCCCTCATTATAGGCTAAACAGAGCACAGGCAGTTACACTTAGGCAATTACAGACAGAGTCTTATTATTCACCTGCACAAATAAAGGAATGGTATGCCATTGCAGACATGAATATTATATGCAAAGCATGCAAAAAGGAGATGTGCACACTTGAACATCTGCTCTGGGAGTGTGGGTCGCTCGGCCCTGACATTTCCCGGAATCGGTTTTTAGGAATGATCAGCTCTCCAGATCATATCCCCCAAGTCCTGGCTGTCCAGTACGCCCGTGATAGGGCTAGGAGGCTTGACCTCCCGGTCCCAACATGGGACTAGCCACGCAGGTGGCAACACCTTGTAAAGGACAAGAATAAAGTTTTTTCCTCCTCCTCCTCCTCCTTCTCGTTGATATTTGTACTGTAGGACACAACCTGTGGTTACGGCGTTCTGCTGCTGAGCGCGAGGTCGCGGGTAGGAATCCCGGCACGCCCGGACGCATTTCAATATGGGCGCGCGTAATGCAAAATACACTCGTTTATCTGGATAGTTGCCCGTGAAAGGAACCCCCGTTGTCGAAAAATTAATCCAGCATCTTTCACCACGGTACCGGTCATAACCCGTGCGTTGGTTTAGGACATTAAACCCAATTAAATTATTTTACTACTGGACGCATTCCTCGTCGAAGAGACGTATACATTAGCCCTCTTTCTGCGAGTGTGGGCTACAAGCAAGATACCCGACTTTTTTTTCGTCCTGGGTTTCTGTATTGTGTACGAAGTTTCTGCTTATGTGTCTTCGACCAACATTGAATGACAGGCGGCAAACATCATTTGTTGGATTAAAACTGAAACCCCAGACGAGCAGGAAGTTTGGCACGCGACTGGCGAGGCGACAACAGCCACCAACCTTCGTAGAAGCGGTGATTACCGCGAAGATCACTCTACCTGTATCTGACTCTGACAAGCTGAACTAATTGGTGAAAAGGGGCTAATGTTGAAGGCCACCTTGGGAAGAACGTCGACCTCGGATTCACAAACGGCTACACGCTTGCGCCACATATGGGGTCGAAGGTGCAACATACGAGGCGGAGTCCGGCGGAACGGTGCGACATCATGGGAGGGATTTTGCGACCGATTGGAGGATTGTGATGGGCCGAGATATAATAATCAGATTCCGCAGTCCACTTCCCTAGGGAAGACAACTGTTTTAAAAACGGAGATCTTTGGCTCTTTGAGGTGTGCTGACGTGTCCTGATGTGAACTCCGACGTTTAGTATGCTCCTACATGGACTGGGCTTCCGTATCTGGAGCCACTGTATATAATGTAAAATGAACCCTTTTTCCTTCATTCCTACCACCTGACGTGCTCATCGCTGTGCCGGGTGGATTCCTGACATAAGCGCTACCCCGAGCCACAACGCTTTCTTTTGAAAGCACAGTCAGACGAGACAGACCGGTGCAAGATCTTTCGCTGCAGGGCTGTCGCACATGTGATGTGAAGCAAACAGATTTTACATAAATATTTGACATATGACATAAGCTTGAAAACAAAGCCTTATGTAGTTTTAAGTGAAGTCTGCGTGCAGTCTTCTGCAGGAGGTTTCCACCCTGTTGCAGAATATGTTGCCGCAAAATATATAGTTTTATCGTTCATCAAGCTTATTCTAGGTGTGGTTTGCACATTTAGATACAAACTAGACATTATTTGCTTCCTATTTATATGTACGTTCATTAAAGGGATAAAAAAAACTAAATTAGGGAACAGGAAATGACCCATGCCGTCATTTACGTTCCGAACAGTGTATTCGTTGATCTAGTGGCATGTATAACCTTAAATTGGTGTCCGAAGTTGTAATAAACACACAAAATTGCATTCAGCCCTGAGGAAAATTGAGACGGGGAGAAATTAATCTTCTGTGTGTTTTGTCATTTCTGCGAAGCCGTAATTTGCAATGGTCTGCCACGCTGGCTATCTGGAAAGTTATGGAACAAGGAAAACTTTATTAAAAAGGCGAAACCAAATGTGTATATAAATATATATATCCATACTGTAGCGCACATACATAACTGTAGCACACATAACATACCCGTACATAACTGTAGTACTCTCAAGTGCAGGTATTTTCACTTAATTTTCCTAACTTTGCACACATTCACTGCCTCTTCCCCGTTGACTCTCACATAAGAAATAGCACGTTGTATATGATGCTGCGCTCGATAACAAATAGTGACAAGCGGTGAAGCTTCAGCTGTTCCCTCTGGCGGCAGGTCCCGTTGGCCCGGCGAGACCTGCCGGACCTGTCGGTCCTGTCGGGCCTGCTGTACCTGTCGGCGCTGGCCGACGATGTCAACCGGTTGCTAGCGGCTCTTTCGTATGTGGAGGCCCAAGCGCAGGCTTTCCCATTTTTCGTGGACCGAGCATACCTGCAGCATGTCTCCCGGCGACGCTGCCGGATTCCCTGTCGGTGTTGCCGGTGGTTTCCCTAGCGACTTCCACAGTTTCCACTGTCCCTCTCTTTTCCTCACCCTATTCCCCTTTTCCCTCACCCCCAGTGTAGGGTAGCAAACCGGGCGCTCGTCTGCTTGACCTCTCTGCCTTTCCTCTCCTTTCTTTCTCTCTTCCACGGTGCTTCCCCTGGCGGTTTCCCTGGTTCCTTGCCAGTAAAATTTAATCACAACAATCTCAGTGAGTGCATGCATACGGTTTCTGAGCTGCACGTACCCAATAATAGGGCCACATAATCTAGGATGCGCACATCCAGTAGCAGCTACGAGTGCATAAATGCAGAATCCCCCACCCCACCCCTCCGCTAAAACTGTTATTGCACGTGCCACAACCTTCTTTATTACACGGAACTTATAACGGTGCGTTTTTGAGAGAAGTGGAAACACAGTAGAGCATTTCATGGTCCGCGATCTGGAGCCCCTCCGAAGCAATAAAAGAAAAGAAACTAAAGAAATATGTAGAAAATTCACAAGGCAGGGTATGTTCACAGTCACGAAAGGTATTATTATTTTAATGTAGGGACAAAATATGAATCCTCCTATCGTGTGGGGCATCTCCCGTAAACCGTTCGGAAACATCACCCAACTCTTCTCTCCCTGAACAACAATCTCTCCAGTCAGTAATTATCAGTGTTTGTAGAGGCAAAATTACTTTGCTGAAAGACGATAAAGTTTCACGAACACCGTCAATACTGTGTAAAAAGCGTCCCTAAACTAGTTGCGTAGTCACCAGACGTCCAACCATCCACAAGATCGATGCACACGTGTTCTCCTAAAATAGGAATCCCGCCATACGCTCATATAGCTCGTACTTTCACAAGTGGAAGCTGACTGTATTAGGCTTAGACTAGCTTACGAACAAAACCAGTTTCCAACTATTTAAACGCCGCCGGCATTTCCAGGGCACCAGCAAAATCCGCTGATGGGCCTTTTGATTTTTCATACGAAGTCAGAGGGCGAATAGGAGCAAGGAACGTAAGCGGTTTGACCAGAAATTCTTAACTAGGGAGAACAATGAACAGAAAAAGCCTGAACTAACCTACCGCGGTGACTATCATTGTTTTGTCCCATATTACAGTCCTCGTAAACGTTGCTGACGTTTACTGGGAAAAAAGAGCAATAGCTGCGCATGTAGAGGTGGCCCGTAAGCTAGCCGAGCGAACTTGTTTTTAGGGCAGGACCACACATGGATATATATTTCAATTCGCAATTAACGCGGAAATGGTAGCTGAGGTAGACGCTTGGCCATACTGGCAATAGAACATTAAGATGAATAAAGAGAACGCCTTTTCTTTCTTTTCGTGCAATTCATGCGCAGCGCAACCTGGAATCGGGCAGAAACTATTGTGAAGTGACACTGGCAGACGTGCCTTAACCTGACTTTTGTGTCACAGATGATAACAATAGCAATATGGCGTATTGTGTAGTCGCTTTACATTGTGTTCCTAACGGTAGAGCACATCGGTTTCACCATGCTCGTGCTATCCAGAGAAGAAACAAAAGAGAAAGAAACGAAGGAAGCTGGAACCTCTACCGCATGTGCATGTCCTCTACGTCACCCCGAGAGCCAGCATGACGCTGCAGCGCGAAAATAAATGGGGTTTACTTTCTTTTTAATGGAGTGATCAACTGCATTAGGAAAAATAAAAATATGCCTTGGCAAGGCATTGTATTCCCAAGCCCCCATTGTTGCCTGATAACTATATAATAAGCCGTGTTGCAGTCCGAAATTCGCACTTCTGCAGGTCGTCTAACCAGAGCCACCGCAGGGAACAGCCGTCATGAAGACCTTCGTTGCCATCGCGCTCTTGTCTGCTGGTGAGAAGCTGCAATTGTTTTTATTTGCTTGAAATCGGCATTTTAGAAATTACAGTTTAAAAGACCCAGATCAATATGTAGGCCGCAGTTTCTTGAATGCAATTTCTTAAATGGCCTGCACCATTTTGTTTTGGGATAAGGCTTGATGAATTTTTGCAGAATAAAATGTAGGCTAAACTGCAATTTTTGAATATCCCGTATTAGTCGCAAAGCTAACGACGTCGCGGCCATGTCAAGGATGCCATGGTACTGTCGAGGATTTGAACCGTCCTTTGCAGGGAAAGTTAAAATGTCGCGAGGTTGACTCGGCGATGGACTGCGAATGCACCATATATATATAGAGCCTCGAGCAGAAGCTAGTGTGAGTAGTGGACGGTGGCGTCCCCACCAGTACTTCGTTATCAAATAATTCCAGGCTCAGACAATGTGAACTTTTGTTCAGCAAGCCGCTCAAAGTTAGGCTTACGTGCGGCCTATACTGTCTCTCCTCTAGCTCAAGCTAAACTAGGGTTGTGTAAGCAGAAATATTAGGTGGAGCAAGATTGGCATATCGCACTTTGGTAATTCCTGATAGGCTGTTAGCATTTACCAAAGTGCAGAGCACCAATTTTGTGAACCTCTATTTTGACGTTAGTCCCTCCCTAGTGGGCTGCTCGAAATGCAAAGAAAGCAGTGTGAGGAGAATGGATTCACAACTTGTAAATGCTGAAACAAACCAGATCTTTTTGCTTGGAAAGTGTAACCATTCAGCATAGCCCAACGCATGTGTTATCTGATGTAACGCTTTCTGCACCCCCCCCCCCCCCCGAACGCCTCATATCAGCACTCAGTTTCAGATGAAGTAACTCTGTTGAGAGCCATATTGTTTTTTTTATTATTATATATGGATATATAGGCTGCCACAGGTAGGCCGTATTATAATATGCCATATAGGTTAGGAAGGAAACGGAGGCATAAAATGTGAGCATTCATAAGCAATGATATTCTTAATGCGAATGCTTTCAACAGTCATCAAACAGTGGGCTTTCTTTTTTTTCTGGTTTCTTTCTTAATTAAATTTTTATTATCATTTTTTGCTACGTTCAGTAATAAATGCCTGAATTGAATTTTATGGAATATTGCAGCTGTTTCTTTAGAAAATTCAGTCCTCAAAGATTAACGCCACGATGATCGCAGAGTACCGCTTATGCAGCTATAATCCCAAGAGCGGACACCATGAATTTTAAGAAAATAAACGATTCAGAAACGTTCCCGATATTCTCTACCGTTCCCTAAAGAGTGCCCTCGAAAGGCGCTGTCGCTTCAAAAGACGCTGCTTCGAGGGGCTCCTCAGATGTCTGTAGCTATTATTTCCCTTCACTCCATATTAGTCACCTGCTGGCCACAAAATTGCTTACCCCGTACCTCCAGCAATCTTTGGCAGATTTATTAAAACGGGCTATAGAGCGGCATCTCAGGGCAGCTCGCCGTCTCTTAACATCGGCGTCAGTCCCTTTGGTGTAGCGTTGGCGATTCCGCTGGTGTTCATATTTGGAAACCTGCCACTTCTACAGGGGCCCTTCAGATTCTGCATTATGTGCAGTTGAATTCAATTACCTTAATTAAATGTCCAAAATAACTGTCTACTTAGACTTGTTATATTGATAATTTTAGCGCCGGTAATACTGACAGGCGGCAGTTTATCGCTTTGCCTCCGCTACCTGAGCTCTTCGGCTCTACCTCTAAGAATTCTTTTGTATATAGTCAGTGAAATGTTAAGGTTTTTAATTAGGCTTGCTGAACATTCCTCTTAGTCATTTACATCAGGCTCTATTCAGCGTCCCGTAGCGCTTAGATTCGTAAAACCGGCTTCTCATTGCAGTCATGGTGCTTTGCTCAAGAAATATTTACTAAGGAGCTAAAGCATTCACAGCTTTTCCATGTTATATAGCACGCAAATAATATATTCCGTACATGGAGTGAGCACTTTAATAGCACATATAACAAACATCCGGTAGCCAGAAAGCTCTTTCACAGAATAAAAGGAATAATACCCAATACTGAACAGGCACAACATGGGGAAGGCCGGAGATGGAAATTCAAGACGATGAGAAAAACGAGAACAAGGTAAAAGCGGGAGCCAACGTTTCGACAAATGGCCTTGAAGAAGACAAGTCCCCGTGTGGAAACGTTGGCTCGCGCTTTTACGTTGTTCTGGTTTTGCTCATCGTCTCTAATAATGAACAATGATTCTGCGCGTAATAAAAGCAAAAAAAAATGAAATATCGTACAGCAAAAGGGGTAGGCTGAAACTTTTCTGTTGCTACAGCTTTTTAAATCTTGGCTGTATGACATCCTAGGGAGCACGCTTTTTTCCGAAATTGCTATGATCGCCTGCTGGTGTCTGTACGTGTGGATGACCACCATAATTGCGCCGCAAATCTATTGTTTTACCTTAATTGCAGCCTCACTGGCGTATGCTGCGCCACGTGCTTCCGTGAAGAATGATTTGGTTAGCGGCGCCGGCCCGTCAAGATCCAGCAGAGCCAGTAGCAGTTTCGGACCAGGCGCATCTGCTGGACCTGCCAGATTTGGCGGATCTGGCGCATCTGTTGGACCTGCCGTATTCGGCGGACCTGGTGCATCTGCTGGACCTGTCGGATTTGGCGGACCTGGAGGATTTGGCGGACCTGGAGGATTTGGCGGACTTGGCGGACTTAGCGGACCTGCTGCACCTTCCAGAGCTGGCCCACAAGGTGGTGCCCCAAGCTTTCCCAGTTTCGGTGGGCCAAGCGTATCCGCAGGAGCTTTTCCTGGTGGCGCTGGCGGATTCCCCGCTGGTCCGAGCGCTGCTGGTCCGAGCGCTGCACCCTCAGGTGGCCGACCTGGTGCACCAGCCGGAGGCCTCGTGCACGGTGGAGTCGTCGTCCCTGGGGCATGGTACCCTGGTGCCTACAATGTATGGCCGGTGTATGCTCCAGCATATTACGGATACGGCTTGGGTGATGGCTATGGCTTAGCTGGCGCTCCTCTTAGCGGATACTTCTACGGTGCTCCCGGAGAATACTACGGCGATAATGGCTACTGGGGCGGCCACGGTGGCTATGGTTACCCTAGCTTCGGTTTCTCCTCGGGTCCTCAAGCTTCCGGAGTTTTTGGAGCCTCTCCGTCTTCTGCTGGTTCTGCCGCTAGCCAGGGCACAGCAGGAAGCGCCCGCGCAGCTCCAGGAGTTAGTAGAGCTGCCGGTGGTAGCGGCGCCAGGTAAGAATTTTCCCACGAAAGCTCTAAACTCCTGTTGATCACTCAAGCTTTTCAGTGAGCAGTACACTAACTCCGAGAGTTATTTTATTGAATATCTGATTTGACATTCTCCTGACGCATTAATAGGCGTGCGTTTTGGTGTCTGGAAGTGAGAAACATATTCCGTGCGCAACACAAGTCAGACGTGAATTTCTCTTTTCATACTACTTACTTAGTTCGTGATAAGTGGGTACTGCAGTATGCTGCAGCCTGTAAAAGCTGAGCATGATTTCACCAAAGTCACATAAATATTTCCCAACATTACCTTTTACCTAAACACCAGCTACGCAAGTTGTAACGCTCTGTCGAAATAAACTTACCACTCTTCAATAAAACGTGACAATGACAGAATACTGAGCACCAATTTCACAAGGTTGACGTAGCCCTACTCATAATTCCTTACACGGCGTTCAGACGTGTAACGTGAATAACTGCATTTCGAGTATTTTATGAAATCAAATTACTCGTACAACGAACGCCTTACAAAAAATCATTTTATGACATCTTGTGCCATGCAGCGACCGCAGCCTCGCAACATGTTTGAGTTCAAGCATATTCGACTCAACTGACACAAATAGTAAACCCAACTTCACAAAACGCCAGTTTCAATTCATGCGCGTAAGTTCGGAAATCTTGGGTAGCTTGTAAGCAACACAATAGCTTCACCTGTCTCCACTTTCCTTCCGCGCCCATGCATGTTATACTATAAAGCTTCTGCACATGCCATCTCTATTGAGTTGCAGGCTTCCACCTATTAGCACTGTGGTTCCCTTACCACGAGACATTCACTCGCGATTTAAAATTACGTTTTCAAGTTAATGTATTCTGAATCATTTTCCCCAATTTCATGGCATAATTAAACATTAGGCTCTTAGCTAGTCCCGAAAGGAATTGTGACACTCTTATCTGCATTTTGTGCTTACACCTCAGCAAGATGTGAGGTATGCAGGACAGGTGGAGAAGAGGAAGATTACGTTCAGCTGCTTGCTGCTCGGATGATCACGACCGTCGCGAATACTGCGGCTACTATATGTGTTATCGCTGATAAATATTAATCGTCTTTCTTACTATTTTCACTGTAACATATATTCATGCAAAAATATGGGACATATTTTTGTAGAAATTTCACCTAGAGGTATTTTGACGTTGCATTTAATTATTTATTTGCTTTCCGCCTTAACGATCAAAGCGCAGCAAAAACTAGCTTACTTCAGGCCCCAGTTGTGTTTCGCCTTGTAGACTCTGAAATATTCCGGCAAATTATTTGAAAGAATAAGTGTTTTTCAATCTTTGGTACCATAACCAAAGTCGTAAAGCTTCTTTGCAATAATCACACAAGTTGTAACCCAAGGGCTAAATGCGACCTCTGTCTACCTGCGAAATAAAAAGAACATCTGATTTCCATTCATATAGCCAGGCTGGAACGAAATTCAGGTACCTCATAGCGGCCGGTAACCATCTCTTGAATACCGCATCCGCATTTTTTTCTTCACTCCTTGATGTTTCTTACATTTTCTTTTTGGTCATGTTGCGAGGAAATGAAAAAATAGCTCGTTCTTACGCTAACCTAAAAAATATGCGAAACAATATTTTTCCCGAAGGCCAACTAACGCTTTTGACATCTATGCTTACTTTCTAGCCAATCACCCGCAAGGCAATAAAAAACCAATGGGACCGTTCCTGGCCATTCCACAAAAGCTAAATGTGAGTGGGTGTTTCATACACAACTGTATTCGTAACCTCCTTTTAATATTATGACCTTGCCAAAATTAAATGCTTTCACTCCGTTTTGAGGAGTCTCCGAAATCTTAAGCCATAGAATCTCTGTGAAATTTTAAGAACTTTGTAAAACCCAGTTCAGCTAACGAAACATTGTAGCCGTTTTTTTTTTAATTCAGGTAATTATTGTCGACATGCTTACGATAATGTATATTACATTTCGCTTCCTTTTTCGAAGTTATACGGACGAGTTCTAACCACATGGGTTTTTCTCTCTGCTTCCAGATACTTTCTGCGGTTTCCTGGACAATAAATTAATTCAACAAATTTTCCAATGCGAAAAAATAGGCAAATAAACAAGATAACTTCATTCACTACAGAGTGAATAAAAGAGACAATCTTTCAACAGAAATGAAGTGTCGTCTTCCTAATTATTCCTATCAGTCACGCTGTAGCAAGCCATAACAATGTACATGTTACACAAACTTTTCGCGCAACATTTACTACTTGGGATGATGAGCCATGCCCCCAATGATCAGTTCAAAGATCATTAACACACTACAGCTACTTAATGTAGCCCATAATTGTACAATAAACTACCACTCCCCAGTATGCGGTGAGAAGAAATAAAGAAAGTTGTTCCAGTAGTAGTTTGAGACCGTGGAATCGGTGTTTATATTCAAAACGTAAGCATATGGCATGAAATCCAATGCAGGTATTTAATTTCAGGTTGCGCGAGCACCTGATCTACAATTCTTCGCAAATGTCTTGCATATTTTGCTGCTGATGTCAGCAGATGAAGACGCTTCTCTGCTATCAAACCAGAGCGTGAAGATATGTTTAAACAATCACGTACTTAGTAGATGGTGGTTGTATAAATAACAGCCCTCAAGGCTCCGATAGGAAAGTTGATAGCGAATGTTTCTTAATAAGACTTTTGAAACACATGTTATTAGACACAAACGATGTCCGTCTCACCTCGAATGTCCTCAGCTAAGACGTCACCTTCACTATGCTGATAAGCTTCCTATAAAAAATGTACGGTCTAAAGACACACCCTGCATATAGCTTGTCCTTATTTTGATTCCTTGAAAGCTTTCAAATAGTTTTGCTGGTTTTGATGAACACCTGTTGCATTGTGCCTGTTAGTTTTGTCGAATCTCTGAATTCGGTAAACTATATTTCCAGTAACATGTGGCATTTCGAATAAAGTAGTCGTTAGTACCGCCTCTGTCACGCGTATATATGTGTCCTTCTCAGGGATTGTTTCGCAACGCGGCATTGTGTCCTTAGACTCCTTGAGCAAGTGGCAATAGGTCCAACAACATATTATTGTCTACAACATAGAAAGAAGTCTCAGAAACAATAAAGCAGGCTAGTTCTCGTTTGGAACAAGTGAGTTCACGTTCACAGTATCACGAACCTTCATTTGACATCGCAAAACCACTCTGTCAACACGCATACACAGATTGCTTGGTGTAGACTGGCATTGTCCAATACCCTGCTGCCTGATTTTATAAAGTGCCTTCCTAAATTGGAATTTTTTGGGCTTTAGCGACGTTCAACTATAAAAAAATCATTCCATTCCATACATTTAAATGGTTTAGTTTGTGTTAACTGAGTTCTTCAGAAACGTGTGTCATGTAGTATAAAACTACTCGCTGATCGGGACTACTCTAACAGGTAGAGATTATTTGGACGAGAAAGATAAATACAATATTGACAAATTATCATACCTTTGCTAACTAACCCTTAAACTAATTTGTTGATGCCAGATGTTGCAATTTAGAAACTCTGACCAGTGAGCTCGCAAGGCAATGCACTTGAAACACATAATGATGATAGTACCATATTAGACAATTATGTGACAATGGTAAATTAAATTAAAAAGACAATGGTAGAGAAGTTATTTTCTAGCATCTTTGTACAAAAAACAGTTTTCATTCAAAAACACTAGGAAAATCAGCGCATTTTTACCGCAAGTTTGACAGCCTTATCCCAAAGATGGGGCTAGCTTCAAAGCTCGCTGCAAGTGGATGTAGTTTACTTCGTAAAAAGCAATATGCAGTCATATATTGTGTTATAAACATTATCAGCGAAATTTTGTATTAGTCAAATATTGTTTCTGACTTTTTCACGTCTTCTAGTACTTCTGTGCAATGTGTAGAGATGTACTATTTGCAGAAAGTGTTTTTTTAATTATAGTAAAGTTAAGAAATTTGTCATGCAGTCACTTTTGCATACATATCTGTTTAAGACTTCGTTGCCGAATAACTAGGCTTTTCAAAAACTTTCCTTAGTTCGATAGACACCTTATCAGAAACTTCACATCCTTCAAGTGTTTCGTAATACTCCATCAATCAATCAATTATCTATCTTACTCAGAAACAACCATGCGGTCTAAGTGCTGACGTACACATTCATTAAAAAATTAGAAAGAGTAAAGGCAGAGGAATTTAAGTAAAAACATCAATAAGAACAATCTTGAAAAGAAGAGAGTACATACAACAAGGCGCAAGGTGAATGCAAAACAAAAAGCAGAACGACAGTTGAATAATATGCGAAGCAAGGACACAACATAAAGCTCGGAAAACAATAATGACAGCGAATTTGAAAAATATCAAGATCATAAAAATAAACGATTATCAGGACACTATTGTCTCTATTCTGTGTCTCTATTCCGGAAATGTCTCTATTCAGTGGATGCTTGAGTGTTCGTGATTACGGGCACGAACACGGAAAGATATATGTTCCCTGGTTATCTTGCCCGAAATACGGAACATCATGAAACTGAGGATTTCGGCGCAGGTTAAGGTTACCGTGAAGAAGCTTGGCTAAAAGCTGAAGGTCTGCGCGATTGCCTCGGCCGCAAAGTAAAGGCAATGCAATAATTCAACAGTGCTAGAACTGGGTCCTGCGTACTTGTTAGGAAAGCGGTGACGATATATGCTTAGAATTTTTTTCTGGACACAATCTTGAATCACACTGTTCGATCTAGAAACGCCATTCCAAACGATCGACACGTATTCGAATTGAGGAAGGCCGATTCTTGTGTACAATTTAGGGAAAGGTGTATGAGAGCTGAATTCTCTCGATAGTCCTCAAACAGAGCCAAGAGACCGCATACCCCGCATTTCAACGTTTTTAGTGAGAGCTGAAAAGTATAAGGTCATATCAAAAAGTACACCTGATCATGCAGAAATGCTTGCGGTTTCGCGTGTGAAAGTCATGACTTTCGTCTTAGCTGTATACAAGGTGAGCTTTTTAAATTTGCATCATTTAGGAGAAAGAAACAGGTTGCGAAAGACACAAGCATTATGAAGTTCCTCAAAAATCTTGATGTTAACAGCATACAGAAGGAATAAAGAATTCTGAATAGCAGAAAGATCAATATTAAAATGTTTAAAAAGAAGTCATCCTAATACTGATCCTTGACAGACATCGCTAGTTGCGAAGTAAAAAGAGAACGTTTGGTTATTGACGTTAACATAACATAATCTATCGAGATGACTACGCAAGAGATTTAAAATCAACGAGTGAACACCAAGTGCGTAAGCTTGAGCAGACACAGTGAATGGCTGACTACGCCAGAAGCCTTTCTGAGGTTTCAATGAATGATGTCAACCGGCCCCCTTTGAATTACAGGCGCGGAGATCTGTGTCATGAAACTCGTGAAGTTCGTGACGGTGGAACCGCCGGTAAGAAATCCATGCTGATTCAGAATCAATGAGTTCTGTACAGTAAAAGGCAATACCTTACGACGAGCAATCTCAAAAATCTTAGACGTGGCACAGAGAAATCTGACGATAATTTGAGACATCGGTTTTACATCTAGTCTTAAATACAGAAGGAAGACGAGCAGTTTTTCACATGTGAGGGAAAGTGGAAGTATTCAGGGAGTTATCAAATATAGGTGTCAATACTGGGCCAAAAGTACAGCCGTAAGCATTTACAATTGCGGAGAAGATGACATCAGGGCCGCATAAGGCTTCAATTACTTAAGGCATTCGCAGATGGCCTATTCACCAACAACACAGCACTAGATGTAGCAACCATCGTGTTCTGCTGACTGACACCAGCGATCAAACCTAAAGCTTTGTTTAAGGATGAGAAATGGGCAGTAAAACAATACAAGACTGTGGACATTTCACTCATGTAAAGTCAAGCATGCGAAAACGCTCTCCGCGTTTACTAGAGCACTTATGGATATACTTTCACAACTACGCCGGCCACTCGGTGTCGTTCTTTTCTAAGAATGAAATGTCTAAATCGTTATCCCGCGTATTCCCCGCATTGACCAAGACTTCGAAAAAAGCGGAATTACTCTCTCCAATCGTTAGGCACAGGACTTCTGGATTTACCGGGCACACGATATTTATACTTTAGGGCATATAAGTTCAGTTCAGAGCGAGTGGCGATGTTTAGACAGTTTAGGACTGTACTGGGGAATTCCTTTGCGCATAGTACTCAAAACAAGGTTCACAAATTGATCTACTTGGTCATCAACGTTGGTTTTGTCTGTAACCAGGTACTAATCGGGGGCGGACAAGAAATCATATAAACCAACATAATCACCAAGCTTGGCAGCAAAACAAGAGGATTCATTTTTAATGCCGCTGGAGGAGCTCTACCTCAGGGATGACATAGAGCATTTATCTTTAGTCACCTTTGAAACTTATAGGAACGCACAAGGGAAATGTCAAAACAAGGCGCATCTGTAACTTGAGCATTCGAGAGGCAAAGGTCTAAGATGTTGCCACAGGAATTGGCGATAAAATTAGGTTGCAGAAGCGAACAGCAGGACAGAAAGTCTAGCGACAGGCTGCATTTGTTCTCTATGTAGTGACTCTAATGTGAATACCTAAGCGTGTTCCAATCAATTCCAGGTATCCTAAAATCACCAAGAAGGATTACTCTGTGCTTGCTATGGGAGACACTTTCAATAGAAGGCATGACATCATCAAACAAGACAGGAGAAATATTCGGCGGTACAAAGAAAGTTCTGATTAAAGTGTTTTCACAGTGCGCTACACTGCCTTCAAGCGAAATCAACTCCGGTACACTTTACGTGTCCTTGCGCCTATCACATCTCAGCGAACTGTCAACAGCAATCAGTACGCCACTACATAATAATATAAAATAGTAATATCAATCAATCCATAACTTAATTTTGTGCCCAGGAACAATAATAAAACCTAAGTACATGCACACAAAAAAAAGAATAAGTAGAAATGTAAAGCAGCTACAACCAAAAGTTCTGGAACAAAAAGAATAGAAGAAAAATGTTGAGCAACGATTACGATACTCCGTAATGCGACATTTGAGCGCAGCTCGATATGTGCTTTCATTTCGCGATATATTGGCTGGCGCGGCCATTCTGTCTCATGTGGCACGTTGCAAGCGGAGCGAACTGTGGCGCGAATGCCTCGCTAATCTGGAGATCCCGAGAGGCAGCGCGCGTGTCACGCATGGGCGCGATTCACAGCAGCCGCCGCCGACAGACCTTCCAGACGACGGGCGCTATTCTGGCGCTATCTCGTCGGCATCATCGCGGCACTACGATTTTCTTCTCACGCTTTCATGATACCCTCCTCCTCCACTTTCCTCCTCGCGTCTTCCATCCTCCGCTGTGCTCCGCGTTCGCTCTTCCATCTGTCGATGTACTAGTTCACTGGGTTACGTCGACTCCGACGCTTCCCGCAAGAACGGGCGCCTAAGAGCTATTATGTGGTACCTGAACTGCTTATGCCATTCCACACCATTGAAGATGAGCAAAACGAGAACAAGGTGAAAGCAGGAGCCAACGTTTCGACAAGTGGACTTGTCTTCTTCAAGGCGACATATGCTGTCATCGCCCCAGTATACATAGGTCGCGTTCATCGTCTTTAATTTTCATCTCCCGCCTTCCCCGAGTTTTTCCTGGATTTCCACACCATTGAGGCATATTAAATTATTGGAAGACATATACATATGAAATATTTGAGCAGCAAAAGAGGGGCACAGAAATTTATTTAGAGTTTGCCGAAGGAACCCACAGTGCGCAGGCGTCGTGGTACTACGCGTTTACGTGTCGCTGCTTATGCACAAGGTACTATAAAAAAATACACCGAGAACGCATTTTTCAACCATTCAGGTAAATACTCCAGGATACACAGAATAACGGAAGATGATGTTAAAGTTGCTCGCGCATTCGGAAGAAAATGTCGTTTTAGGTGAATTTAGCGTCAGTTGGTTGAATTGGCACGATTCAGAGAAGAAGGACAGGTTGGACTGCTGATCGCGGCAGAACTCCATACCTTGTGTCGTTTTAAACATTTTAATGTCAGCATCAAGAAAAAATGAAGACTTCTAGATTCCTGAACCAATGTCATTAATGAAAATTCAAAGTAGAACTAGATCTAACAGGCAACCATGTGGCACACTACCAGACAACGTATAGAAAAAAGTTTATTGATCATTGCCGCTCACGAAGCAGAACTTTTCAACAAGGTAGCTGAGTAGTAGACAGAATAGCTTCGTCAACGTAATGTACAAGCTTCTCGGGCAGTAGAGTATGATTTACTTCGTCGAAGGTCTTGCTGAGGGTGCAGTACGCAACATCAACTTGCCCCCTTTGCGTGACGAGCTTGGAAATCTGCATTATAAAGCTGACAAGGTTGGCGGTCATTGAGCGGCAAGGAAAAAACCCATGCTGACTTGGAACAAGAACATTTTTACAACGAACAATACAGTTTGAATAAATAATTCGAAAATCTTATAAATGGCAACGAGAAGAGGAATCGGCCAATAGTTTCTGACATCCGTTTCGGCTCCAGCTTGCGGGCTTCCTGGCACACTAAAAAGTGCAATTACTCAGGCAGTTAAGCAAGATTGTAGACAGACAGGTACAATAATACTGCCTTAATATTGTATAATGGCAGCCGGGATGCCATTATCAGATACTCGTCAAGGATTAAGAAATAAAATTATGGGGTTTTACGTACCTTAACTACATTCTGATTGTGAGGCACGCAGTAGTGAGGGACTCCGGAAATTTCGACCACCTGAGGGTCTTTAACGTGCACCTAAAACAAAAAAGCGTAAACTAACCTATCGCGGTGGCTCTTACTGTTTTGCCCCATATTACAGTCCTCGTGAACGTTGCTGACGTGGCCTGGGAAGAAAGATCAATAGCTGCGCATGTGGATCGGGCCTGTAAGCTTGCCGAAAAAACTTGTTTTTAGGGTAGGACCACAGATTAACATATATTTCAATTCGCAATTAACGCGGAAATTGTAGCAGAGACGGCCGCAAGGTCAAACTGGCTATAGAACACTTAAGATGAATAAGGAGGATGCCTTTTACTTCTTTTACTGCAATTTATGCGCAGTGCAAGCAGGAATCTGGCAGAAACTATTGTGCCGTGACACTGGGAGACGTGCCTCAACCTGACTTTTGCGTCACCGATGACTAACAATAGCAATATGGCGTATTCTGTAGTCGCTTTACATTGTGTTCCTAACAGTAGAGCACATCGGTTTCACCATGCTCGTGCTAGCGAGAGAAGAAAAAGAAAAGAGGGAAACGCAGGAAACTGGAACATCTACCGCATGTGCGTGTCCTCTACGTCACCAAGAGAGCCAGCATGATTCTGCAGCGCGAAAAATAAATGGGGTTTATTTTTTTTTAACACAGTGATCAAGTCTATTAATAAAAATAAAAATATGCCTTAGCAAGACATCGTACTCCCAAGCCCCCATTGTTGGCTGATAGCTATATAATAAGCAGTGCTGTAGTCCGAAATTCGCACTTCTGCAGGTCGTCTAACCAGAGCCACCGCAGGAAACAGCCGTCATGAAGACCTTCGTTGCCATCGCGCTCTTGTCTGCTGGTGAGAAACTGCAATTTTTGTTTCTTTGTTTGAAATTGCATTTTAGAAACTAAAGCATCAACGACACAGATCAATATGCAAGCTGCCGTTTACATTAGTGGATAATTTCTTAAATGCCCTACGTCCTTTTCCTTCAGGAAAGCATTGGTGAATTTTCGCCCAGTAAAATGCAGGCTCACCTCCAATTATTGAATATCCCGGATTAGTCGCAAGGCTAACGACGTCACGGCGATGTCAAGAATTCGATGGTACTGTCGAGAATTTGAACCGTTTTTGTGCAGGGAAAGCTAACAAAACATCGCCAGGTTGACTCCGTGATAGACTGTGAATGCATTGTATATATATATATATATAGAATCCACTTCAGAATCAGAATCCATATATATGGATATATATATGGATTCTGAATATATATATATATATATATATATATATATATATATATATATATATATATATATATATATATATATAGATAGATAGATAGATAGATATATCAGCAGAAGCTAGTTAGTTAGTTAGTTAGTTGGGGATTAATGGCACAAAGGCAACTAAGGCCATGCTGCGCCAGTCACAAGACAAAAGGAAACGCAAGGTTAGAGCAGGCAAACCTGCATTGCATTATAGTTCGTGTAAATAACCAGTTGTCTCTAAAAAGTGGAACAGGTTAGTAAATGGCACTAGCGGGTCATCTACCAGTAATGGGGCAGGGTGTAAAGGTGTGTTTAAATTATACAGGTTGTATAAAAGCTTCCGCCGCTGGGTTTCAAACTGTGGACATGTTATAAGGATATGTATTACTGTAAGGGGTTGATTGCATTTTTCGCAAGTCGGCGGGTTTTCTTTTCGGAGAAGAAAGTTGTGTGTTAAATTTGTGTGTTCAATCCGAAGTCGGCACAGGATCACCTCATAGAACCGTTGCTGGTGAGTGCACGACTTCCACTCACCAATTACGGGTTTAGTAAGATGTAGCTTGTTGCTTAAGCAATGGTCCCATGCCTGTTGCCATTTGGCCGTCAAGGCCTTCCTAATCGCCGTGATACTATCCCGATATGGATGCGCCGTGTTTGTTACGTATTTGCGCGCTGCCATTGATGTACACCTATCCGCTGCTTCATTTCACGGTATACCGACATGGCTTGGTACCCAGCAAAACCTAATTGACCGGCCGTATTTGTTTAATGTTACCATGTTTAAAATATCGGCTATCAGGGGTTCACATTCGGATTTCGCGTGTAGAGCCTTCAGTGTGCTTGATGAATCAGTGTATATTACTGTGTTTTCGTGTTTGTCAGCTATGCTCTCTTTACCTACAGTCCATATGGCGTATACTTCGGCTGTGTAGACAGAGGCTTGTTGTGGTAATCGAATACTTGTTTCCCAATTTTCCGTAACGGCCCCCACACCCACGTGATCTTTTGTTTTAGAGCCATCAGTGTAATCAGAGCTAGTGTGTGAAGAGCACGGTGGCGTCCCCACCAGTACTTCGTTTTCAATTAATTCCGGACTCTGACCTTCAGGACTTTTGTTAAGTACACAGCTCAAAGTAAGGCTTCCGTGTGGCCAGTGCAATCTCTCCTTTAGAGCAGGTTAAACTAGAGTTGTATAAACAGAAATATTAGGTGGAGCAAGATTGGCATATTGCATTTTGGTAATTTGTTAAAGGCTGTTAGCATTTACCAAAGCGCAGAACACAAATTTGGTGAACCTGTCTTTTGACTTTAGTCCCTCTTTTTGGGCTGCTCGAAATCCTAAAAGAGTACTGGGAACAGAATGGATTCACAAGCTGTGAATACTGAAGCAAACCAGATCATTTTGCTAGGAACGTGTACCCATTCAACCATAGCCCAAAGTATGCACTATCTCATGCAACGCTTTCTACACACCAGCGAACCCGTCATATCAGCGCTCAGTTCAGAAGAAAAAACTCTGCTAAAAGCAATATTGTTGTTTTTTACTATATATCGATGGATGCGTTGTTACAGGTAGGTAGTATTATATGACGCCATATAAGTTAGGAAGCAAATGCAGACATATTAATATGAACAATCATAAACAAATGCATTCCTAATGTGAATTATTCCCAGATACACCAAACAATAGGCTTTCATTTCTTCTTCTTCCTTTAATTATTTTTGCTACGTTCTGCATTAAATGCCTGAACTGTAGTTTCTGGAATATTTCTGCTGTTATTTAGAATATTCAGATATTAAAGATTAGGGCTGCTATTGTCGCAGATTGCGGCTTATGCAGCTATGATGGCAAGTAGTGAGAGCATCCCCGAAACAGAAATCTCCGATCCAGAAACGCTTTCGAAATTCTCTAATGTTGCACAAAAACCGCTCTCGAAAGGTGCTGTCGCTTCAAAAGACGCTGCTTCAAGGAGCTCCTCGGGTGCCCCTAGCTATTATTTTCCTCCGCTCCATCCTGTTCACCTGCTGGCAGCCAACTTACTTGCCCAGAAACATCCACCAATCACTAGGAGATTTGTAAAAACGGATAATAGAGCAGCATCTTCGAGCATGCACGCTTTCTCCTAACATCGCCGTCAGTCCCTTTGGTGTAGCGTTCGCGATTCAGCTGGCCGACTCCTCTTCTCCATCACAATTCCAGACTTACAACTTCTACAGGGCCACTTCAGATGCTACATTGTGAGCAGTTCAATGCAATTACCTTAAGTAGATGCCCAAAATGAGTGTCTAGTCACACATATTATATTGATAATTTTAGGGGTGGTGTTACTGATAGGCGGCAGTTTATCGCTTTGGTATGGCTCCGCTATCTGAAGTCTTCGGCTCTGCTCCGGTTCTTAATTAGGCCTACTGTAGATTCGTTTAAGTAATTTACATCAGGCTCTACTGAGCTGCCCGTAGCAATTAGATCTGTCAAGCCCGCTTTTCATTGTAGCCATGGTGCATTGTTTAAAAAAATATTCGCTAAGGAGCTAAAGCGCCCATGAAACGAGTCCAGTACGTGCACGCGAGCAGATAGATCTATAGCTTTCTCATGTTATACAGGGAGGAAATAACAGAGTCATTGCATGGAGTTGGCACTTTAAAAGCACATATAATGCCAGAAAGCTTTGCACACAATAAAAAAAATTAATACCTAATACTGAACAATGATTTTGCGCGTAATAAAAGCAAAAAAGAAATAAAGTACAGTAAAAACGATAGGCTCAAGCTTTTCGTTTGCGGCTGCTTTTTAAATGTTGGCTGTATGTTTCCCTAGGGAGCAATCTTTCTTCCAATATTGCTATGATCAGCTGCCGGTGTCTGTGTGTGTAACTGCAGTACATATGAGGAGAATCACCATAATTGGGCTGCAAATCTATTTTACCTGAATCGCAGCCTCCCTGGCGTATGCTGGGCCACGTTCCGCCGTGAAGACCGACTTGCCTGGCGCAACCGGTTCGTCAAGACCCAGCGGACTTAGTGGCAGCGTCGGACCTGCTGGACCTGCCGCACCTGCTGGATTTGGCGCGCCTGGTGGCGCTGGCGGAGCTGGCGGACCTTTCGCATTTGGCGGACCTGTCGGATTTGGCGGATCTGCCGGATTTGGCGGGCCTGTTGGAGCTGGCGGACCGGTCGGACTTGGCGGATTTGGCGGACCTGTAGGACCTGTTGGATCTGCCGGCGCCGGCCCACAAGGTGGCAGCCCAAGCTCAAGCTTTCACGTTTTCGGTGGACCCTCCGGACCCAGCGGCGCTGGCGGATTCCCTGTTGGTCTTGGCGGTAGTTTCCCCAGCGGTTTCCCCGGTGCCTTCGCTGGCAGTCTCCCTAGTGGCCCTAGCGGAGTATCCCCCACTGTTTCCGGTGCTTCCCCCGCTGGCCGCCCCGGATCTGCTGGTCCTAGCGCTGCAACCTCAGTTGGCCGGCCTGGAGCAGCAGCGGGAGGCCTCCTACCCAGCGGTGTCGTCGCTGGGGCATGGTACCCTGGTAGCTACTATGTATGGCCAGCGTATGGCCAAGCATATTACGGACACGGTCCCTACGGCTTTGGCTTCGGTGATGGCTACGGTTTTGGCTTAGCTGGCGTTCCTCTTGGCGGATACTTCTACGGTACTCCCGGAGACTACTTCGGCGATAACGGCTACTGGGGCGGCCTCGGTGGCCATGGTTATGGCTACCCTGGCCAGAGTTTCTCCTGGGGCCCTCAAAGTTTTGGAAGCTTTGGAGCCTCTTCGTCTTCTGCCGGTTCTTCCGCTGGACAGGGCGCAGCAAGAAGTAGCCGTCCAGCTGCAGGAGCTGCTAGAGCTGCCCGTGCTAGCAGCGCCAGGTAAGACTTTTTAATGAAAGCCGTAAATCCCTTTTAATCAGCCAAGTTTCTTCGGTGAGCAGCATGCTAATGCGAAGAATTCTTTTATTTAATACCTCATTTGACATTCTCCCGACGCGTTATTAGGCGGGTGTTTTGGTGTGGGACAGTGAGGAACACATTCAATGCCGACAACGAGTGAGACGCGAATTTCTCTTTTCGCACTATTTACATTGGTACTGCAGTATGTTGCATCCTGTAAAAGCTGAGCATGATTTCACCCCCCCCCCCCAAAGCAACATAACTATTCCTCAACATTACCGCTTACCTAAACACCAGCAACGCAAGTTGTAACGCTTGTCGAAATAAACTTACCGCTCTTCAATCACACGTGACCACGACAGAATACTGAGCACCAATTTTACAATGCTGACGTAGCCCTATCTCTAATTCTTTGCACTGCGTTCAGGCGTATAATGTGAATCAATGCAGTTATACTATTTTACGCAATCAAATTACCCGTATAATGAGAGCCTTACAAAAAAAATGTGTTTATGACATCTTATGCGATGCAGCGCCCGTCGCCTCGCAACATGTTTGAGTTCGAGCATATTCGCCTCAACTAACACAAATAGTAAACCCAACTTCACAAGGCGCCAGTTTTAATTCATGCGTGTGAGTTTGCAAGTACTGAATAGCTTGTAAGCGACACAATAGGTTCTCCTGTCTCCACTTTCCTTCCGCACACGCGCATGAAATACTGTGATGCTTCTGCACATGCCATTTCTATTGAGTTCCAGGCTTACGCCTGTTAGCATTGTGGTTAGCTTACCAATATACATTCACTTGCGATTTAAAATTACATCTTCAAATTCATGTATTCGGAATCATTTTCTCCAATCTCATAGCATAGTTAAACATTAGGCTCTTAGCTAGTCCCGAAAGACATTGTCACACTCTTATTTGCATTTTGTGCTTACACCTCAGCAAGATGTGGGGTATGCAGTACAGGTGGGGAAGAGGAAGATTACGTTCGGCTGCTTGCTACTCGGATGATCAAGGCCGTCATGAATACTACTGCGACTATATGTGTTATCGCTTATAAATATAAATCTTCTCGCTTACTCTTTTCACTGCAACATATATTCATGCAAAAATATGGGACATCTGTTTGTATAAACTTCACCTAGAGGTATCCTAACGAGCAAAGCCCAGCAAGAAGTAGCTTACTTGAGACCTCAGCTGCGTTTTAGGTTGTACATTCAAAAAATATCCTGGCGAAATCAATCGTAGTAATAAGAGTTTTTAAATGTTTGGTACCATAAACAGACACATAAAGCATTGCAGTTATCACACAAGTCGGAACTTAAGGGCTAAATGCGGCCTCTGTCTGCCCCATGCAATAAAAAGAACATTTGATTTTCATTCATATAGCTAGGCTGTGACGGAATTCAGGTTCCTCATAGAGGCCAGTAACCTTCGCTCGAATACCGCATCCGCATTTTTTCTTCAATCCTTGATGTTTCTTATATTTTCTTTTTGGTCATGTTGCGATGAAATGAAAAAAAAGCTTGTTCTTACGCTAACCTAAAAAACAAGCGCAACAATATTTTTCCCCAAGGCCAAATAACGCCTTTGACTTCTTTCCTTACTTTCTAGCCAATCAGCCGCAAGGCAATAACAAACCAATGGGACCGTTCCTGGCCATCCCATAGAAGCTAAATGTGAGTGGGTGTTCCATACACAACCGTATTCGTACCCTCCTTTTAATATTATGACCTTGCCAAAATTAAATTCTTTTACTCGGTTTTGAGGAGTCTCCGAAATCTTAAGCCATAGAATTTCTGTGAAATTTTAAGACCATTGTGAAACCCATTTCAGCTAATGAAACATTGTAACCGATATTTTTAATTCAGCTAATTATTGTTGGCATGTTTAGGATAAAAATCTATTACATGTCGCTTCCTCTTTCGAATTTGTACGCACGAGTTCTAACCACATGCGTTTTTCTCTCTGCTTCCAGATACTTTCTGCGATTTCCTGGAAAATAAATTATTTAAACAAATTTTGCAACGCGATAAAATAGGCGAATAAACAGGATAATCTCATTTACTGCAGACTGAATAAAAGAGCCCATCTTTCAACAGAAATGAAGTGTCGTCTTTCTAATTATTCCTGTTAGTCATGCTCTAGAAAGCCATAGCTATGTATACGTTACACAAGCTTTTCGCACAATATCTACTGCTTGGATGATGAGCCATGCCCCCAATTATCAGTTCAAAGATTATTAACACACTACAGCTACTTATGTAGCCCAGAATCGTGCACTAAACGTTCACTCCTAAGTATGCAGTCAGAGAAAATAAAAAGCAAATGGTTCCAATGGCACAGTTTGAGACCGTGGCAACGGTGCTTCGATTCAAAACGTAAGCATATGGGATGCAATCCAATGCAGGCATTTAATTTCAGGTTGCGCCAGCACCTGATCTACAATTCTTCGGCAACGTCTTGCAAACTTTGCTGCTGATGTCAGCAGATAAAGACGCTTCTCTGCAATGAAAACAGAGCGCGAAGAGATATTTACACCATCACGCACTTAGTTAATGGTGCTTGTATAAAAACTGTCCTCGAGGCTCCAATAGGGAAGTTGATAGGGAATATTTCCTAAGTGGTCTTTTGAAACACGTTATTATGTACAAAGTATATACACCTCTCCTATAATGCGCTCAGCTAAGGCGTCACGTTCCCTACGCTCATAAACTTCCGATAAAAAAATTTTACAGTAAAAAAGAAACGCCCTGCATGACCCAATTGCGAAGCACAGCATAACTTCTTTGATTCCATGAAATCTTTCAAATAATGTTGCTGATTTTGATGAAAACCTGTTGCATTGTGCCTGTTAGGTTTGTCGAATCTCCGCATTCGGTAAACTATATTGTCAGTAACCTGCGCCATTTCGAATAAAGTAGTAGTTAGTAGCGCCTCTGACATGCGTATGTATGTGTCATTCTCAAGGATTGTTTCATAACACTGCATTGTGTCCTTAGACTCCTTGAACAAGTGGCAATAAGTCCGACAACATATCATTCTCTACAATATTTAATGAAGCTTCAGAAACAATAAAACAAGCTGGTTCTCGTTTCGAACCAGTGGGCTCACGTTCACAGTATCACGAACCTTCATTTAACAGCGCAAAACCACTCTGTCACTACGCATACACAGATTGCTTCGTGTAGACTGGCATTGTCTGACACTATTCTGCCTGTTTTTGAAAAGAGCCTTTCTAAAATGTACTTTTGGGGCTTTAGAGACGCTACGTTCAACTACGAAAAATTCATTCTAATCCATACATTATAAATTCTTTTAGTTAGTGTTCCCCGAAATTTTCAGAAACGTGTGTGGCAGATAGTAAAAATCTACTTGCTGAGCGGGACTACTCTAAGAGGTAGAGATTATTTGGACGACAAAAATAAATACAAAATCGACAAATCATCATACCTTTGCTAACTAACTCTTAAACTAATTTGTTGATGCCAGATGTTGCAATTTAGAAACTCTGACCGGTGAGTTCGCAAGGCAATGTACTTAAAACACATACTGATGATAGTACCATATTACACATTTATGTGCACAAAATGCGTGACAAAGCACAATGGTACAGCAGCTTTTTTTTTTTTTCGAGCATCATAGTACAAAAAGCAGTTTTAATTCAAAACCACTTGGAAAATCAGTGCATTTTTATCGCAAGTTTGACAGCCTTATCCGAAAAATGGGGCTAGCTTCAAAACTCGCTCCATGCGGATGTAGTTTACTTCGTAAAAGGCCATATGAAGTCATATGCTGAGTTAAAAATCATATTAGCTAAATTTTAATACTGTCCAAATATTGTTTCTGACATTTTCTCGGCATCAAGTACTTCTGTGCAATGTGTGGAAACGTGCTATTTGAGAAAGTCTTTGTTTAGTTATACTAAAATTAAGAAATTTGTCATGTAGTCACTTCTGCATATCATATCTGTTTAATACATCGTTTCGGAATCAATAGGCTTTTCAAGTACTTTCCTTAGTTCGATAGAATCCCTTATCTGAAACTTCGCATCCTTCAAGTATTTCAAATAATCAATCAATCAATCAATCAATCAATCAATCAATCATTTATTTATCTTGCTCAGAAACAACCATAAGGTCTAAGTGCTGACGTACGCATTCTTAAAAAGATAGAAAGAATAACGGCAGAAGGATATAAGTAAAAGCATGAATAAGAAGAACAATCTTGAAAAGAAAAGAGTACATACAACAAGGCGCAAGGTGAAGGCAAAATAAAAAGCAGGAGAACTACAGTTAAACCATATGTGAAACAAAGACACAAGACAAAGCTCGGAATACAGTAATAACAGCGAAATATGAAAAATATCAAGATCATGAAAATAAACGATTATCAGGACGACTCTATTCTGTGGATGCTTGAGTGTTGGTGATGACAGGCAGGAACATGGAAAGATATATGTTCTCTGGTGATCTTGCACGAAATACAAAACATCATGAAACTGAGGATTTCGGCGTAGTTTAAGGATACCGTGAAGGAGCTTGAGAAGAAGCAGAACGTCTGTGCGATTACCTTGGCATACTGGGCCAAAACTACAGCCGTATGCTTTTAGGATTGCGTAGGGGATGCCATCAGGGCCGCATAAGGCTTCAATTACTTAAGGCATTCACAGATGACCTTTTCACCAACACCACAGCACTAGATGTAGCAACCGCCTTGTGCTGCTGACTGACAACAGCGATGAAACCTAAAGCTTTCTATAAGGATGAGAAATAGGCAGTAAAAGAATGCAAGACTGTGGACTTCTACTCCTCTAAAGTCAAGCAGGCGAAAACACTCTCCACGTTTACTAGAGTACTTGCAGATATACTTTCACAACTACGCCGACCTGTCGGAGTCGTTCGTTTCTAAGAATGAAATATCTGATTCGTTATCCCGTTTATAAAAGCCTTGGCAAAGAGTTCAAAAAAAGCGGAATAGCTCTCTTGAATCGTTAGGCACAGGACTTCTGGATTTACCGGGTGGACGAACTTTATACTTTAGGGCATATAAGTTCAGATGGGAGCCAGTGGGGATATTTAGAGCGTTTAGGACTGTGCTGTGGAATTTCTTCGAGCATAGTGCTCAAAACAAGCTTCTCAAATTGATTTACTTGGTCATCAACTTTGGTTTTGTCTGTAACCAGGGACTAATCGGTGGCGCACAAGAAATCACATAAACCAACATAATCACCATGTTTGGGAGCGAAACAAAATGATTCATATTTAATGACACTGGAGGAGCTCCGCCCTTAGGGATGACTTAGAGCAGTTATCTTTAGTCACGTTTGAAATTTATAGGGACGCACAAGGGAAATGTCAGAACAAGAAACATCTATAACTTGAGCATTCGAGAGGCAAAGGTATAAGATGTTGCCACAGTAATTGGCTATAAAATTATATTGCTGAAGCGAGCAAAAGCAAAGAAAGTTTAGCAACACGCTGCATTTGTTCTGTGTGTAGTGTCTCTAATGTGAATACCTAAGCGTGTTCCAATCGATTCCAGGTGTCCTAAAATCACCAAGTAGGATTACTCTGTGCATGCTATGGGAAGACACTTTCAATAGAAGACATGACCTCATCAAACAAGACAGGAGAAATATTCGGTGGTACATGGAAAGTTCCGATTAAAAATCTTCACAGTGCGCTACGCTGCCTTCAAGCCAAATGAACTCCTGTACCCTTTATCTGTCGTTGCGCCTATAACATCTCAGCGAACTGTCAACAGCAATCAGTACGCCACTAGATATTATTATATAAAATAGTAATATTATTCAATCCATAAATAATTTTTGTGCCCAGGAACAGTACTAAAAGCTGCGTGCACGTCCAAAAAGAAAACAATAAATAGAAATGTAAAACAGCTACAACCAAACATCTGGAAAAAAGAGAAAAGAAGAAAAACGTTCAGCCATGATTACGATACTCCGAAACGCCACATTTTAGCGCAGCTCGATAGGTGCTTTCATTTCGCGATATATTGGCTGGCGCGGCCAATCTGTCTCGTGTGGTACGTTGAAAGCGGGGCGAACTGTGGCGCGAATGCCTCGCTCTACGCCCTCCGTGGCTCTTGTCAGTCAGTTACATAAGAGAACCCTTCGAAGGCAGGCACTGCTATTCGCTATGAAAACAAACGAAGGTGACCTCATCTAAATGAGGAGAGCGTTCGATTGGACTGTTCATACTGGAGATCCCGAGAGTCAGCGCGCCTGTGAAGCGTGGGCGCCATTCACAGAAGCCGCCGCAAACAGAGCTCCCAGACGACGCGCGCTACCCTGGCGCCATCTCGTAGGCATCATCGCCGCACTACGATTTTCTTCTCACGTTTCCATCATACCCTCCTGCTCCACTTTTCCCCTCACGTCTTTCATTCCCCGCTGTGCTCCGCGTTCGCTTTTTTCATCATTCAATGTGCGTGTTCGCTCGGTTACGTCGACGCTGACGGTTGCCGCAAAAACGGGCGCCTAAGACCTTCGCTCTAAAAAAACAAAAAAAACACGGGAAGAAGAGCTTCATAATGAGAACAATACAGCAAGAACAGATGCTTTACAGAGAGCACACAATTTTTCTATGAAAGCAGCCAAAAAATAAAAGAAAATCAGAGATGAGTGCAGCTAAACAGAAATCTCATGAGAAAATGCCAAGCTCTGAACAGAAGGAAGACAACACGTTTTGAAAGATATAACCATGCAGAAAGTGACGTTTGTATAGATGTTGCATTATGTGGAGAGACGAGTGCAGGAACGCTGATGGTAATATGTTTCTTCGTAGTCTTCTATAGAAACCACTGTGAAATAGAAAGCTATTCTATCCGCAATCGTACCATTTTCTAGAGTGATTTTAAGTTCAGTTCAGTTTATTTTCATTAAGGACCCCAGATTTCAGGGGTATTATCTAAGGGTTGGGTAAGGGATTCGAATTTACACTCTTTCATGTAACATAATCACGCATATATATACACATAGTATACATATTCATGCATATTGACACGTGTACTTTATCTTTATCGGGCGACCACTCCTCACCACATAACAAATGTTATCGCACAGCGAAGGACGCGCCTGCATGTAAAAGAAGTTTCTGGAATGTTATCAATGGTTCCATCGGCTGTCTTTCCCCGCAACTTGTGTAATCTGATTGCATGTATGCGCGACGCGAATTGTGTAGAAGTTTGTGGAAGACACGCGGGTCCCAGCGGTTACTCTGGAACATTCGACGACTGATATATAAAAGCCGACGCGCTTGACCCGCTGATCAGATTTTCGACGATCGCCGACTGTGTTCGCCGCTGTCGTTGTGCTTTAAGTGTATCTTGTCTTTGTGGGCACAGGTTCGCCCAATAAAAGCTAGTTTTGTCTTTCACAGTATTTCTACTGCGTTCTTTAACGTCACTACCACGTGACAATCTGCACACATATTAACGCCTACATATGTACATATAGATACACGTATATAAACACAAACAACATATATAATGAAAAATCAAGTACAACGTAGTTGGAGGTGGTCAGTGACGTGTTGTAAAAATACGGATGGGCAGGTTGCGTCGACAATGGCAGGCGGGAGGTCGTTCCAGTCTGCCGTCATGCGAAGAAAAGACGAGGCTAAAAATGTTGATGTTCGTCAACGTGGACGTGAAACCTGCTGCGAGTAGGTGGTCTGGTGTGATGTATGCGCTGCGGGCGTGATATAACATCTTGGGGTGCTTGATGAAGGCTAGTACTGTAAAAGAATTTGGGGAAAAGACAGAGGCAAGCGATGCGCCGACTTAAGATGAAGACTGAAAGCCCAGATAGTATTTCAGTGACGTGACGCTGATGACATACGGGTATGACGAGTGGATGAATCGACGGCGCAGTTTTGTCCAGCTTCAAGGGCGTTGATGAGATATGCTTGATGCGCATTCCAGACTGCGGAGGCATATTCTAGTTTCGGTCGTACAAGTGATGTGTAGGCAAGTAATTTTACCTGGTTAGAGGCTTTGCGCAAATTACGGAAAGGTAACTGAACGCGGAAATGGTAGCTGAGGTTGCCGCAGCTGAGGTAGAAATTGACGCGGAAATCGTAGCTGAGTTGGCCGCAAGGTCAAAGTGGATATAGAACACAAAGATGAACGAAGAGAACGCATTACATTTCTTTTTGTGCAAATCATGCGCAGAGCAAGCTGGAATCGGGCAGAAACTATTGTGCTGTGACACTGGGAGACGTGCCTTAACCTGACATTTGTGTCGCCGATGACTAACAATAGCAATATGGCGTATTCTTTAGTCGCTTTACATTGTGTTACTAACGGTAGAACACATCGGTTTCACCATGCTCGTGCTAACGAGAGAAGAAAAAGAAGAGAAAGAAACGCAGGAAGCTCGAACATCTACCGCATGTGCATGTCCTCCACGTCACCTCGAGAGCCAGCATGACGATGCAGCGAGAAATAAATGGGGTTTATTTTTTTTAAATACAGTGATCAACTTTATAAAGAAAAATAAAACTACCCTTTAGCAAGGCATTGTACTCCCAAGCCCCAATGGTTGCCTGATAACTATATAATAAGCAGCGCTGTAGTCCAAAATTCGCACTTCTGCAGGTCGTCTAACCAGAGCCACCGCAGGAAACAGCCGTCATGAAGACCTTCGTTGCCATCGCGCTCTTGTCTGCTGGTGAGAAGCTGCAATTTCTTCTTCTTTGCTTGAAATCGGCATTTTAGAAACAAACGCTTCAAAGACAGACTTCAAAATGTAAACTGTAGTTTATATTCCTCGATAATTTCTTCAAGGTCCTACGCCCTTTTGATTCAGGAAAGGGCTTCATGAATTTTGGCGAATAGGATGTAGGCCTAACTCCAATTTTTGAATATCCTGCTTTAGTCGAAAAGCTAACGACGTCGCGGCGACGTCAAGGATGTTATGGTACTGTTGAGAATGTGAACTGTTTTTGTGCAGGGAAAATTAACAAAATATCGTCTGGTTGACTGCGTGATTGACTGCGAACGCAGTATAATATATATATATATATATATATATGCATCCCTGGGCAGAAGCTTGTGTGTGGAGTGCACGGTGGCGTGTCCACCCGTACTTAGTTTTCAATTAATTCTAGGCTCCGACCTCCACAACTTCTGTTCAGTAAGCCACTAAAAGTAAGGCTTACCTGTGGCTAATACAGTCTCTCCTTTAGTGCAGGCTAAACTAGAGTTGTATAAACAGAAATATTAGGTGGAGCAAGATAGGCATAGTGTACTATGGTAATTCCTGATGGGCTGTTAGCACTTACCTAAGTGCAGAACACCAATTTAGTGAACCAATCACCTGACTTTTGTCCCTCTTTATCGGGCTCCTCGAAATCCTAAGAGAGGACTGTGAACCGAATGGATTCACAAGTTGTAAATACTGAAGCAAACCAGATCATTTTGCTAGGAACGTGTATCCATTCAACATAGCCCAACGTATGCGCTCTCATGCAACACTTTCTACATACCATCGAACTCGTAATATCAGTACTCCGTTTCAGATGAAAGAACTCTTCTAAGAGCCATATTACTTTTTCTTACTATATATGGATTCACAGTTTGGTACAAGTAGGCCCTATTACGTAATGTCATATAAGTTAGGAAGGAAACGCAGACATATTAATTTGAACAATCATAAGCAAAGATATTCCTAATTCGAATTGTTCCAACGGACATCAAACTACGGGCTTTCATTTCTTCTTCTTTCGTTATGTCTTTTTGCGACGTTCAGTATTAAATGCCTGAAGTGAAGTTTCAGCTGGTATTTAGAAAATTCTGATCTCAAAGATTACAGCTGATATTATAGCCGAGTGCGGAAACCATGAATTTCACGAAAATCAGTGATTCACAAACGTTCCCTATATTCTCTAACGTTCCCTAAAGAGCGCTCTCGAAAGGTGTCGTCACTTCAAAAAGCGCTGCTTTGACGAGCTCCTCGGGTGCCCCTAGCTGTTGTTTCCTTTCGCTACATCTTGTTCACCTGCTGGTAACAAAATTACTTAACCCATACCTCCACCAATCACTAGGAAATTTAATAAAACGGGTAATACAGCGGCATCATTGGGCAGCGCGCTGGCTCCTAACATCGCCGTCAGTCCCTTTGGTGTAGCGTTGGCGATTCAGCTGGCTGGCTCCTCTTCTCCATCACAATTGCATGCTTACCACTTCTACAGGAGCGCTTCAGATTCTACATTCCATGCAGTTGAATGCAATTACCTAAATTAGATGCGCACAATAAGTGTCTAGTCACACTTCTTATATTGATAATTTTAGCGCCGGTGTTACCGACAGGCGGCTGTTTATCGTTTCGATATGGCTCCGCTATCCAGCTCTTCGGCCCTTCTTGCAAGATTTCTTTTGTATATAGCAAGTGAAGTGGTAAAGTTTTTAATTAAGCCTACTGTACATTCGTTTTAGTCATTTACATCAGGCTCTATTGAGCTGCCCGTAGCAGCTAGATCTGTCAAACCCGCTTCTCATTGAATTTGAAAAAAAAGGGGGTACCAGCGAAACACAAAAAACGCGCACACAAGGAAAAGGCGTTAGACACGGACGGACGCTGGACTTTCAACTGTACTTTATTGAAATTTACATTGCCACACATAACACCATCATGCAGCAACTGGCCCAAGAGCTTGCGCTAATGTACCGCTTCTCATTGTAGCCATGCATGGTGCTTTGTTCAAAAATATTTACTAAGGAGCTAAAACATCCATGAAGCGGGTCCTGTACGTGCTTGCGAGCAGATACATATATAGCTTTTTCATGGAATATAAGAAGCAAATAACATATTCAATGCATGGAGTCAGCCCACTTTAATAGCACATATAATAAGCATCCAATAGACAGAAAGCCTTGCACAGAATAAAAGGAATAATACCTAATACTAAACAATGATGTTGCGCGTAATAAAAGCAAAAACGAAATAAAGTACAGTAAAAACGACAGACTCAAGCTTTTCTGTTGCGGCTGGTTTTTTAAATGTTGACTGTATGTTTCCATTAGGAGCACTCTTTTTTCCAAGACTGCTATGATCAGCTGCCGGTGTTTGCGTGTATAACTGCAGTACATATGTAGAGAACCCACATAATTGCGCTGCAAATCTATTTTACCTCAATCGCAGCCTCCCTGGCGTATGCTGCGCCACGTTCCACCGCGAAGACCGACTTGGCTGGTGCCGCCGGTCTGTCAAGACCCAGCAATCTCGGTGGCAGTGTCGGACCTGCCAGACCTGTCGGATTTGGCGGGCCTGCCGCACCTGGCGGATTTGGCAGACCTGCCGGATTTGGCGGACCTGTCGGATTTGGCGGACCTGTCGGATTTGGCGGACCTGCCGGACCTGTTGGACCTGCTGGATTTGCCGGCGCTGGCACACAAGGTGGCAGCCTAAGCTCAGGCTTTCCAGTTCTCAGTGGACCAAGCGGAGCCGCAGGACCCAGCGGCGCTAGCGGATTCCCTGTTGGTGTTGTCGGTGGTTTCCCAAGTGGTTTCCCCGGTGCCTTCCCTGGCAGTTTCCCTAGTGGTCCGAGCGGAGTATCCCCCGCTGGCGCCGGCGCTTCCCCCGCTGGTCGTCCCGGATCTGCTGCTCCCAGCGCTGCACCCTCAGTTGGCCGACCTGGAGCAGCAGCCGGAGGCCTCCTACCCAGTGGAGTCTTCCCTGGGGCATGGTACCCTGGTAGCTACAATGTATGGCCAGCCTATAGCCCAGTATATTACGCACACGGTCCCTATGGATTTGGCTTCGGTGATGGCTACGGTTTTGGCTTCGCTGGCGTTCCTCTCGGCGGATACTTCTACGGTACTCCCGGAGACTACTACGGCGATAACGACTACTGGGGCGGCCTCGGTGGCTATGGTTATGGCTACCCTGGCCAGGGTTTCTCCTGGGGCCCTCAAAGTTTTGGAGGCTTTGGAGCCTCTTCGTCTTCTGCCGGTTCTTCCGCTGGCCAGGGCGCAGCAGGAAGTGTCCGTACAGCTGTAGGAGCTGCTGGAGCTGCCGGTGTTAGCAGCGCCAGGTAAGGATTTTTGGATGAAAGTCGTAAATCCCTTTTGATCAATCAAGTTTTTCGGTGAACAGCACGCTGATGCGAAGAATTCTTTTATTGAATACCTGATTCGACATTCTCCCGACGCGTTAATAGGCGTGTGTTTTGGTGTGGGACAGTGAGGAACACATTCAATACCGACAACGAGTGAGCCGCGAATTTCTCTTTTCGCACTATTTACTTAGTTGCTCATACATTGGTACTGCAGTATGCTGCATCCTGTAAAAGCTGAGCATTATCGCACCAAAGTCACATAAATATTGCCTAAGATTACCTTTTACCGAAACACCAGCTACACAACTTTTAACGCTCCGCCAAATAAACGTACCGTTCTTTAATCACGCGGTGCAATCACAGAATACTGAGCACAAATTTTACAAAGTTGATAAAGCACTATTCCTTATTTCTTACACTGCGTTTAGATGTATAATGTGAAGCAACGCATCTCGACTAGTTTACGCAATCAAATTATTCGTATAACAAACGCCTTACAAAAAAAATATTTGAATGACATATTGTGTCATGTAGCGCCCACAGCCTCGCAACATGTTTGATTTCAAGTATATTCGCCTGAGTTCAAGCCAAACTTCACAAAACGCCAATTTCAATTCATGCGTGTAAGTTTGCAAGTATTCGGTGGCTTGTAAGCGACACAATAGCTTCTGCTGTCTCCCGTTCCGTTCCGCGCACGCGCATGTAATACTATGATGCTTCTGCACATACCATTTCTATTCAGTTGCAGGCTTCCGCCTATTAGCACCGTGGTTCCCTTAGCACGAGACATTCACTCGCGATTGAAAATTACGTTTTCAAGTTAATGTATTCGGAATCATTTTCCCCAATCCTATAGCATAATTAAACATTAGGCTCTTAGCCAGCCCCGAAATTAATGCACTTATGTGCATTTTGTGCTTACACTTCAGCAAGATGTGAGGTACGCACGACAGGTGGAGAAAAGGTAGAGGACGTTCGGCTGCTTGCTACTCGGGTGATCAAGGCCGTCGCGAATACTGCTGCTACTATATGTGTAATCACTGATAAATATTAATCGTCTTTCGTGCTATTTTCACTGCAACACATAGTCATGCAAAAATACGGGACATATTTTTGTAGAAACTTCACCTAGAGATATTTTAACATCACATTTTATTAGTGTTCATTTGCTTTTCCGCCCTAACGAGCAAAGCGCAGAAAAAACTAGCTTACTTGAGGCCCCAGTTGTCTTTTATGTTGTAGATTCTAAAATATTCTCGCGATATCAACTAACGGAATTAGAGTTTTCAATCTTCGGTACCACAACCAAAGAGATAAAGCTTCTTTGCAGTTATCACACAAGTTGGAAGTCAAGGGCTAAATGCGCCCTCTGTCTGCCCACGCAATAAAAAGAACATTTGATTTCCATTCATATGGCTAGACTGTGGCAGAATTCAGGTTTCTCATAGCTGCCAGTAACCTTTTCTCGAATAATCGCATCCGCATTTCTCTCTTCACTCCTTGATGCTTCTTACATTTTATTTTTGGTCATGTTGCGAGGAAATAAAAAATAACTAGTTCTTACGCTAACCTAAAAAATATGTGCAACAATATTTTCCCCAGGGCCAACTAACGCCTTTTACTTCTTTGCTTACTTTCTAGCCAATCACCCACAGGGAAATAACAAACCAATGTGACCATTCCTGGCCATCCCACAAAAGCAAAACGTGAGTGGGTGTTTCATAGACAACTGCATTCGTAGCCTCCTTTTAATAATATTAACTTGCCAAAATTAAACGATTTCTCTCGGTTTTGAGGAGTCTCCGAAATCTTAAGCCATAGAACCTTTACGAAATTTTAAAAAATTTGCTATACTCAGTTCAACTAACGATACACTGTAACCAATTTTTTTATTTCAGGTAATTATTGTTGGCATTCTTACTATACAAATCTATCGCATTTCGTTTCCTCTTTCGAAGTTATACGTACGAATTCTAACCATATGCGTTTTCTCTCTGATTCCAGCTACTTTCTCCAGTTTTTTCGACAATAAATGAATTCAACAAATTTTCCAACACCAAAAAAAATGGGCAATTCAACAGCACAATCTCAGTTACTACCGAATGAATAAAAGAGTTAATCTTTCAACGGAAATGAAGTGTCGTCTTCCTAACTATTCCTGCTAGTCACGCTATAGAAAGCCATAACTACATTACACAAACTTTTCGCGCAATATATACAACTTGTGGTGATTAGCCCCATCCCCAATGACCAGTTCAAAGATCATTAACACACTACAGCTGTGCACCAATGCCACTACAACCGTGGCATCGGTGCTTCGATTTAAAACGTAAGCATATGGCATACAATCCAATACAGGCAATGAATTTCAGGTTGCGCGAGCACCTGATCTACAATTCTTCGGAAACGTCTTACAAACTTTGCTGCCATTGTCAGCTGATCTAGACTCTTCTCTGCTATGAAAAGAGAGTGCGAAGAGATGTTTATACTTTCACATACTTAGTCGATGGTGGTTGTATAAATAACTGTCCTCAAGGCTCCAATAGGAAAGTTGATAGCGAATGTTTCTTAATTAGACTTTACAAACGCATGCTATCAGACACAAGGTAAGTCCGCCTCACCTAGAATGTGCTCAGCTAAGACGTCACGCTCCCTACGCTCATAAACTTCCTATAAAAAAATGTAGAGTCCAAAGACACGAACTGCAAGTCCCAGTTGCGAAGCACAGCTTGTCTTCACTTTGATTCCTTGAAATATTTCAAATAATTTTGCTGGTTTTGATGAACACCTGTTGCACTGTGCCTGTCAGGTTTGTGGAATATCTGCATTAGGTAAACTATATCTCGAGTAACATGAAGCATTTGCAATAAAGTAGTCGTTAGTAGTGCCTCTAACATGCGTTTATATGTGTCCTTCTCAGGGGTTGTTTCGTAACGCTGCATAATGTCCTTAGGCTTCTTGAACAAGTGGCAATAAGTGCAACAACACATCTTCGTCAACAATATTCAAAGAAATCTCAGAAGCAATAAAGAAGGGTAGTTCTCGTTTCGAACCTGTGAGCTCACTTTGACAGTATCACGAACTTTCGTTCAACCGCCCAAAACCACTCTGTCACCACGCATAGACAGATTACTTGGTGTAGACTGGCATTATCTAATACTATTCTGCCTGTTTTTGCAAAGAGTCCTTCAAAAATTGAATTCTGTGTACTTTAGAGATGTTCAACTTTGAAAAAAATATTCGTTTCGGTACATTATAAACAGCTTTAGTCATTGTTAATTAAATTTTTCAGAAACGCGTGTGGCATGTAGCATAAAACTACTCGCTCAGCGGGACTACTCTAAGAGGTAGACATCATTTGGACGAGGAAGATAAATACCGAACCGACAAATTACGATACCTTTCCTAACTAACTTTTACACTAATTTGTTCACGGCAGATGTTGCATTTTACAAACCCTGACGAGTTAGTTCGCAAGGCAGTGCACTTGAAATGGACACTGATGATAATACCATATTAGACATTTATGTGCACATAATGCGTGACAAAACACAATGGTACTACAGTTATTTTCGAACATCGTAGTACAAATGGGCGTCTTCATTCAAAAGTACTTGGAAAATCAGTGCATTTTTACCGCAGGTTTGACAGCCTTATCCGTAAAATGGGGCTAGCTTCAAATCTCGCCAAAAGTGGATGGAGTTTACTTCGTAAAAGGCCATATGAAGTCACATACTGAGTTATAAACATTATAAGCGAAATCTTAATATTGTTCAAATACTGTTTGTGACCAGTTCACGTCTTTAGTACTTCTGTGTAATGTGTAGAAATGTGCTTTTTGCATAAAGTGTTTTCTTAATTATACTAAAGTTAAGAAATTTGTCATGTTGTCAATTCTGCATTTGATATCTACTTATTACTTCGTTTCGGAACCACTAGGTTTTTCAAAAACTTTCCTTAGTTCGATAGAGTCCCTTATCTGAAATTTCGAATCCTTCAAGTATTTCGTTGCAATAATTCAATCAATCACTCAGTCAATCATTTATTTATCTTGCTCAGAAACAACCATGAGGTCTAAGTGCTGGCGTACGCATTCATTAAAAAAATACAAAGAATAACGGCACAGGAAAATAAGCAAAATCATGAATAAGAAGAACAATCTTGAAAAGTTCAGTGTACATAAAACAAGGCGCAAGGTGAATACAAAAGAAAAAGCAGGAGAACGACAGTTGAAGAATATGTGAACGAAAGACACAACACGAAGCTCGGAAAACAATAATGACAGCGAATTATGAAAAATATCATCATAAAAATAAAAATTCAAAAATTTACCAGGACTCTATTCTGTGGACGCTTGAGTGTTGGTCATGACAGGCTGACAGGACAAAAGATGGATGAAAGATACAAGAATGAAAGACGGAAAGATGTGTGTTCTCTGGTGATCTCGCGCGAAATACGGAACATCATAAAACTGAGGAGTTCGGCGCAGGTTAGGATACCGTGAAGGAGCTTCAGAAGAAACAGAAGGTCAGCGCGATTGCCTCGGCAGCAAAGTAAAGGGAATGCTATCAACCAACAGTTCTAGAACAAGGTCCTGTGCCCGTGTTAGCAAAGCGATGATGATATATGCTTAGAAGCTGTTTTTAATTAAATTATGGAGTTTTACGTGCCAAAACCACTTTCTGATTATGAGGCACGCCGTAGAGAAGGACTCCGGAAATTTTGACCACCTGGAGTTCTTTAACGTGCACCTAAATCTAAGTACACGGGTGTTTTCGCATTTCGCCCCCATCGAAATGCGGCCGCCGTGGCCGGGATTCGATACCGCGACCTCGTGCTCCGTAGCCCAACACCATAGCCACTGAGTAACCACGGCGGGTGGAAGTTTTCTTTTTTTTCCCAGAACCTGATCTATAATGTCGCTGTTGGGCCTAGAACCGCCATTCCAGACTACCGACGCGTATTTTCGTTGAGGAAGAGAGATTGCTGTGTACAACTTATTGAAAAATGTAGGAGAGTTAAATTCTCTCTATAGTCCTCAAACCGGGCCAACAGACCATACCCCTCATTGAAACTTTTTTGTGTCAGCTGAGAAGTGTAAGGTTGTATCAGAAAGTGCACCTATACAATTGATCTCACATACCTTACACAACGGTACAGAGTCTACACAAAAAGAGAAAGAAATTCTGGCGGTTTTGCGTGTGAAAATTATGACTTTGGTCTTAGCAGTATACAAGGCGAGCTTATTAACTTTGCATTGTTTAGGAAAAAGAAACAGGTCAGACTCCAAGATGCGAAAGTCACCAATGTTATAAGGTTCCTTGAAATTCTTGATGTTAACAGCCTACAGAAGGAATGAATAATTCTGATTAGCGGAACGAACATCATTATTAAAATGTTTAAGAAGTCGTCCTAATACTGATCCATGAGAGACGCCACTAGTTGCCATGTAAAAAGGAAACGTTTGGTCATTGACGTTAACATAACATGATCTATCAAGAAGATGATTGCACAAAAGGCTTACAATTCACTAGTGAACACCATGTGCATAAGCTTGATCAGAAACAGTGAATGGCTGACTATATAAGAAGCCTTGCTGAGGTCACAATGAATGATGTCAATTTGCCCCCTTTGAAGTAGAGGCGTGGATATCTGTGTAATGAAACTTGGGAAATTTGTGACAGTGGAGTGGCCGGTGACAAATCCATGCTGAGTCGGAATCAATGATTTCTTTACAGTAAAAGGCAATGTCTTGCGAAAAGCAGTCACAAAAATCTTAGACGTGGCACAGAGAAAGCTGGCGATAATTGGAGACATCAGTTTTACAGCCAATCCTAAATACAGGAAAAACACGAGCAGTTTTCCACATGTGAGGGAAGGTGGAAGTATTCAGGGAGTTATTAAATATAGATGTCATTACTGGGCCAGGAACACTACCGTAAGCTTTTATAATTGTGGAGGGGCTTCAGTTGCTTAAGTCATTTGCTGAGACCTCTTCACCTACAACACAGCACAAGGTGTAGGAACCATCGTGCGCTGTTGACTGACACCAGCGTTGAAACCTGAAGCTTTGTATAAGGATGAGAAATGGGCAGGAAAACAATCCTCGACTGTAGACTTCTACTCCTCTAAAATCAAGCAGGTGATAACACTCTCCACGTTTACACGAGCGCTTGAGTATATACTTTCATGACTCCGCCTTCCGGTCGGAGGTGCTCTTTTCTAAGAATGAAATGTATTATTCGTGATCCCGCTTATAAAAGAGTTCGAAAAAAGCGAAATTATTCTCTCCACTCGTTAGACACAGGACTTCTGCAATTACCGCGCACTATCGTTATACTTTAGGGCAAGTATAAGTTCAGATGAGAGCCAGTGGGGATATTTAGAGAGTTTAGACCTGTACTAGGGTATTTATTTCGCATAGTGTTCAAAACAAGGTTCGAAAAAGGATCTACTTGGTCATCAAGATTGGTTTTGTTTGTAACCAGTGACCCGTCGGTGGCGGACAAGAAATCATAAAACCCAACATAATCACCATGCTTCATAGCAAAGCAAGAGGATTCATTTTTCATGCCACTGGAGGAGCTCTGCCTCAGGGCTGACATAGAGCAGTTATCTTTAGTCACGCTTGAAGCTTATAGGGATGCACAAGGAAAATGTCAGATCGAGAGACATATATGACTTGAGCATTCTAGAGGCAAAGGTCTAAGACGTTGCCACAGGAATTGGTGATCAAATTATATCGCTGACGTGAACAGAAGGACAGAAAGTCCAGCAACAGGCGGCATTTGTTCACTGTGTAGTGACTCTAATGTGAACACCTAACCGTGTTGCAATCAATTCCAGTTGTCTTAAAATCACCAAGAAGGATTACTCTGTGCTTGCTGTGTGAAGATAATGCACTTTCAGTAGAAGGCACGACATCATCACACAAGACAGGAGAAATATTCGGAGGTACATAGAACTTTCCGATTAAAAAGTTTTCACATGGCGCTAGGCTGATTTCAAGCCAAATCAACTCCTGTACACTTTCTCTGTCCTTGCGCCTGTCAAATCTCAGTGAACTGTCAACAGCAATCAGTACGCCACCACATATTAATATGAAACAGCAATATTATTCAATCAATAATTTATTTCATGTGCCCAGGAACAAGACTAAATCCTGAGTGCCTGCCCACAGAGAAAACAATACGTAGAAAGGCAAAACAGCTACAACCGAAGCTTCTGGATCAAAAAGAATAGAAGAAAAAAAAATCAGCCACGATTGCGATACTTCCTATAATGCGACGTTTAAGCGCAGCTAGATACGTGTTTTCATTTCGAGACATATCGGCTGGCGCGGACAATCTGTCCCGTATGGCACGTTGCAAGCGGAGCGAATTGTGGGCCGACTGCATCGCTAATCTGCAGATTGCGAGAGCCCGCGCGGGTGCGACGCGTGGGCGCGATTCACAACAGCCGCCGCAAACAGAGCTCCCAGACGGTGCGCGCTACTGAGGCGTCATCTAGTAGGCATCATCGCCGCACTATGACTTTCTTCTCACGGTTTCATCATATTTCTCCTCGCGTCTTTCATCCCCTGCTGTGCTCCGTGTTCACTCTTTCATACTTCGATGTGCTCGTTGGCTCGGTTATGTCGACGCCGACGCTTGTCGCAGGGACGGGCGCCTAAAAGCTTCGCTCTGAGAAAAGAAAAAAAACCGGAAAAGGAGCTTCAAAATTAGTAACAATACAGCAAGAACACTTGCTTAACAGGAGCACATAATTTTTCTATGAAAGGAGCCAAAAAAATAAAAGGAAGTCTGATAGCAATGCAGCTAAAAAGAAGCCTCATGTGAAAATACGAAGCTCGGAACAGAACGAAGACAACACGTTTCGAAAGATATCATCGTGCAGAAAATGACGTTTGTATAGACTTTGCATTACGTGGAGAGTTGAGTGCAGGAACGCTGATGGGAATATGTTTCTTCGTAGTCTTCTGTGGAAACCACAGTGAAATAAAAAGCTATTCTATCCGAAATCATGTTATTTTCTTGAGCGATCTTATATAAAAAAAGGACGTTGGTGCGACCGCGTCTGCAGCTAAGTGACGAAAGTGTAGGACAATTATTCCAACATGCAAAGTTGTATGTACACGAGATCAGAGAACGGTGTGTACAAATACTAACGATTTTTTTCTGCGCACGCTCTATTATGCGGTATCCGAACTGCTTCTGCCGTTCCATTCCATTGAGGCATAATAAAATAATGGAATACATATTGATATGAAATACTTAAGGAAGGAAATTGGGGTACATAAATTTGTTTAAAGTTTGGCGATGCAACTCTACGCCCCTTCGTGTGTTTGCAGATACATAATGTACTATCAAAAAATACACCGAGAGCGCATTCTTCAACCACTCAGGTAAATACTCCAGGATTCAAAGAACAACGGAAGGCGATGTTAACGTTACTCGCGAATTTGAAAAAAATATGGTTTTAGGTGAATTCAGCGTCAGCTGCTTTAACTGGCACCATTCAGAGAATGAGGACAGGTCGGACTGCTGAGTGCGGCAGAACTCCGTATGTTGTATCGCTTTAAATATATTGAGGTCAGCGTAAAGATCAAATGAAGACTTCTAGATTCCTGAGCAAATGTCATTAATGAAAATTAAGAATAGAACTTGACCTAACAGGCAACCTTGTGGCACACTACTAGACAACGTATAGAAAAAAGTTTATTGATCATTGCCGCTCACGAAGCAGAACTTTTCGACGAGGTAGCTGTGTAGTAGAGATAGACCTTCCACGAAGCTTCATCAACGTTATGTACAAGCTTTTCTGGCAGTAGAGTAGGATTTACTTCGTGGAAGGTCTTGCTGAGGGCGCAGTACGCAACGTTAACTTGCCCCCTTTGCGTGACGAGCGTGGAAGCCTGATTTGGAACAAGAACTTTTTTACACTGAACAACAATAGACTTTGAATAAATAACTCGAAAATCTTGTAAATGATGGAAAGAAGCGGAATCGGCCAATAGTTTCTGACATCCGTTCTGGCTCCAGATTTAAATACAGTATAAATGCAAGCGCAAAAGGCACACAAATATTCAGGCAGTTAAGAAAGGTTGATGACAGAACAGGTACAATAATACTGCCGCAATATGTGATAATAGCCGCCAGGATGCCCTAGCAAATTTTCGTCAAGACGCAAGAAATTAAATTATGGGGTTTTGCGTACCGAAATCACATTCTGCCGTCTAGTGGGGGACTCCGAAAATTTGGGCCACCTGAGGTTCTTTAACGTGCACCTAAATCTAAGATAGCAGGCGTTTTCGCATTTCACCTCCTTCGAAATGCGGGCGCCGTGGCCAGAATTTGATCCCACGACATCGTGCATAACATCCCAACACCAACGTCAAGGAGTACTGAGCTGGACATTTTAGCAGAAGAGTGTGGCTAGTAGACAGTGCTGTCAGGGGACGGTTTATATACAGAGGAAAAATGAACGGCAAAATAAACGACTCCGTGCAGGAGTCGAGCAGGCGCAGTGTCTTCAAAGCTCCGCCGGCCGGTTTGTTCTCCAATGACTCAATGTCAGACTTATCCCCCTCATGCCGCAAGAAGCGAAATTATCCTATTCATTTCTTAGTTTATAGACCTTTTGGATTTTTAGTGGCCCTGCTCTTTATGGTTTAGAGCAGTTCTAAGTTGCATAGACAACCAACAGGAAAATTTACATCGTTTGGACTGGTTCTGGGAAATGTAGCCATGTGCAGCATTCAGAAATATATCGCTGAACTGATGGGCTTCTTTGTCGTCGTCGCACATACTGGTCACGAGAGAACAATCAACTCTAGAGAAAAACTTCAATATGCCAACATATTCACCAGGTTCGACAGCAAAGCGGGAAAATTACTGACGCCATTGGAACCATTATAGCGTAAGGCACGGGGATATCTTGATCGGGAGAGGGGCGTGAAACTTGTCAGCACGAACTAGGGAAATGTCAGAGTGTGACAATGTTGCATTCTTCCCACTTCACATGCGCAAATCTAATACAAAACTGTGACAGTTCTAGGTTGCTGAATGGAGTTGAAAGCTAAGAACTTTAGGAACGAGCACCATTTGGTTGCTACGAAATTATTTTAGTGAGTAATGGGTGCACTTTCTCGACTAAACAACAGGTGTCCTTTAGTCAAGCACCTCACTCAAAATAGACAAAAAAGCAGTCTGTCGCATGGCAGCAGTTACAAACTAGGGCGTATCCGAATCCTGTACTCTTGCACATCATATATCCGGATATATACATCAAACGGACAAAAGCAACACATGTGAATCCAGAGCCACTCTGGAGCATATATTATGGGAACGCCGAGGGATACATAACAATAACGAGAACGCGGCCACTAGCAACAGCCTTCGCACGCTCTGGGAAGCCACACTGGGAAACCCCGCCCTCGAAGATCAACTATGGGCCGTCCAGCGGGCCGAGGATGCCGCCAGGACCCACGAACTCCTGGCCGTCACCTAGGATGGGGCCTTTCGCCCTCCCCACCAACTCGCAGGACTGGCCATAAAATTATTTCCTCCTCTATCTTCAGTAATGGCTCGTGTTCTTGTCGTCGTCGCCGTCGTCGTTGTTGTTGTTGTTGTCTTCGTCGTTGTTGTTCTGAGTGGCTATGGCGCATACCCACAGTGGGGGATTGCAACTGCTCAAGCGCTCGTCGTCGTCTTCTACCACAGCTGGCTCGTGGGCGCCCCTCGGCGTAACTGTGCGAACGTGCTCGTGCCAGTGCTCGCGCGTTCATCATAATCGTCTTCCATAGCTGGCTCCGTTGCCGCTCATCATGCCAGCGTTCTGATACTGCCCTTCCCTCTGCGAAGGCACTGACAGCACTAGCCCACTGCTAGTCGGTGCGGTGATTTTAGTCTCAAATTCTTTCCCGCAATATATTGCGAAATAGAAAAACGAATGTATAAATAAACTTATAACACGAATAAACGCGGATCTATAAAAAAAGTCGCAACTTCGCCCGAAAGGCGAAGCATCAATTGCGAGAGCAAATTAGTAAGAAGATGGGCAACTCACAGAGTTATGGCTTGAAATGATTCGAAACGATAACTCTGTGAGTTACCCATCTGTCTCATTGCCCAAAAAAAGAAATCTTATTCCTTTTATCTTATTATTTATTTATCTTATTAGAAATCTTATTAGCGGCCTATGGTTGATGATTTTGCCGAAAAGAAATCCATGTTCTGACAATGGCCTTTTTTGTTTTTGTTGTACTATGGTATATATGGGGCAACCCTGTGCAATAAAAATTCATTTGTTAGCAGCGCAGCGTCTTCGTTCCCTTCTGTTGTGTACATGCTATTTTATGCTTTGCCTCAAGTTATGGGGTATTGCAGTAATGGAATTTCTCAAATTAAAATGCCTCAGAAAATTAGTCATGTACCACTAACACACAACCTGCAGACATGATACCATCGGAGTGTAATTCAAATATACAAGAAAACATAATTCTGCTATGCGGGAACTCAAACGGAAAGCCATCCAGTTGCCGTTTTTGAGCCCTCAACCTGACGCAAATACGCTGTTGAACTAATTGAATTTCTCAAAATAAGCTCTGTCAGAAGATTCACAAAGTAAGCCTTACGCATAATCTACAGACATGATAGCATCGCAATTGTAATTTTAATGACAGACAAAACCAAATTACGTTAAGCGCTAACTAAGTGGAAAACCGCTTCTGTAACTGGCGGTTTTTGAATGAGCACGTGAAGAAAAGTCCCGACTAAGTAAAGACTAACAGCTTCGCTGTAAAAGCCTGCCTTTCAATTTCTACATCCGATGACGATAACTGAAGCATTTGTATTTTTCCACTAGGTGCTAAACTTGCTCTCGAAAGCACCCTTGCCTGTGATTAGCTAGCTATAGAGCTAGCTCTGTTCAATGTGTCAGTCGATACAGTGAAACGACACTCATCGCGAAGGGGGCATTGTTAAATAGACACGTAGAAATGTAAAAAAAAAAGGAACAGCTCGTAAGAATAGTATATATTCTACTGACTCAAAGAAAAAAGCCACCCTGGAATATCCCTAGCTGAAAGGAGCGTCCGACGACGGTGGTGACGTCACCATCGGAGTAAGCAGACCTCGAAATATATCTAACAGGCGTTACTCAGAGGATGTCTTCCCGCCTAAATCATAGCCGTAAGGCTGCCAGCATAGGCAGCCCCACTGAAGCTATAAACTTTGGACTCGTTCCGCATGCAGTCAAACAGTAGTACGCCTTAGTATATGGGCATAGCTTCATTCACCAAGTGCTTAATTTTCTGCAAAAAGCTAACACTTTTTTGCAATACGGCATCGTATTAACTCTAGCCTCTTCATATCCCGCCCAAGTTCGGGGATTATCAAACGTGATCTGATCTTTGTTGCCGGCTTGGTCTTGCTTTTTCAACTTGGGCTCCTTCTTTTATTTTTCGTTTTTGCTGAATGCCATTTTGAGCCCCAGTGTCTATTGTTCACGAGTGCTTTCCTTTTCTTGCTGTTGTTGTTGCTGTTAAGCAACGTCGACCACAAATGTACAGGAAACCTTATGTAATATCATTGGGCCCTTAAGGTGGGGTAAATGAAATGAAGTAGAAATGAAACTACTCTACTGGAGAAGTGGCGCAAGCACACTACAGCATGTTAAGGGGCGCACGCCTGTGTAAGTATGGCGACGGCAGCGCGGTCACGTCCGCACATAGCGGGTTTATTTAGAACGAAGAACGCTTGCGCCAATGGGCCCCATTATCGGTCAGCATTTTAACTTGGGACTTTCGGTTTCGTAACAAGTTCCTCATTAGTGGCGCCTGTACTCTGCCAAAATGACATGTGTATTGCACACTGTTCTCTCTGCTGATTAATAGGATCTTTCCAACACCCCTCGAGCTTCGCAAGGTGGTAACTTGTAAGCGTTTGGTCATTTGATATTTTGGACGCGTTGGCCGTTCCAGCCCAATGCGAATGTAAAGTGACCGACAAGGAAGGAAACGGGAGGAAGGGAACACTGCTTTCTGCTCTGGCCCGTTTTTTACTTCGCTCCTTATACACATATTGTTTCTCGCAAGCGGTCATATACTGAGCGTTTACAGTTGACTACACTGGATAACGTTATGTACGGCTGGAGTTTATGATTTAATGGGCGTTTACTAAAGTGCAGTTTTTGGTTTGCGCGGACAAGCAGTGTAAGGAAACGTTTCAATACCCGCCGTGGTTGCTCAGTGGCTATGGTGTTGGGCTGCTGAGCACGAGGTCGCGGGATCGAATCCCGGCCACGGCGGCCGCATTTCGATGGGGGCGAAATGCGAAAACACCCGTGTGCTTAGATTTAGGTGCACGTTAAAGAACCCCAGGTGGTCAAAATTTCCGGAGTCCTCCACTACGGCGTGCCTCATAATCAGAAAGTGGTTTTGGCACGTAAAACCCCAAATATTATTAAACGTTTCAATTCCCGTTAATGCACTCAGTCACGAGAATGTTCTTCCACAAGAACTGTGGAACCAGACGGACAAGCTTAATGTACCACGTAGTCGAATACCGCTCACATATCTTTTTCACCTAAAGTAGACATTCAGAAGGCAGGCTGCGCCTCCTCTCAATGTCACGAAGAACTTTCCCAGACGGAGTTTGTCTTTCTTTTTTATCTATTGAGTGAGTTGGTCCAAGCCGAGTTGGCTGCCTTACCGTAAGCTATGGATGCATGGACAGTTTAGCGGTTTATAGTAAATCACATGCTGACAAGCGGTTTCTCCGAAACATGTGAGAGTGGCTCATTGCAGAGCATGCCCGACAGATCTAAAAATCCACGGAGTCAACCGCAACCCATGCCCAACTTCTCATTCGTGAATAAAGGACTTAAAGGCCTGTCAAATATTCAGTTTGATGTATTATAGTAATTACTGCAAGTGCGTTTTATTGTGTGCATATATCTCCTCATTGCTGGTATATTGGTTAATCCTTCTAATACACAATTTCAATGAAATTATATAGTTATATTCTAAGATTATTCACCGCTCTACTACACTGCTTGAATATGGCCAACAGGAAAGGAGCCCGTAACGCCGCGTAATATTCAATTGTTTTCCACCTAGCTTTAGGACGGAAATAGCGCTGTTTCATTTCTATTACCATTAACCGACTATCCAACGCTAACGCTCAGTAAGTCAGCGTCGTTATATATTATGTTTATATTCAGCATTGAAACTGGTTCACAATACCAAGGGAGTCAATGCATGTTAAAAGTAAAAAAAAATTATGTAGGTTCCGCGAGGAGGCGCTGCGATCGCCGTGGTGTGCGGACCTGCTCACATCGGCTCTGTATTCTTGAAATGTTTTCGCTGCGATTTCCTGTGAATACCAGCCCGAATTTTGTACCATTCGAACCGTGAGACCACCAGGACTCTGTAGATACTAAGGCCCGTATTCTGAAACGTTCCTCACCTCAGACCATTTCCTTACCTTACGTGAGGAGCCCTTCATGCCTCCTTACCTCAAGGAGCTCCTTCAGGGCTCCAGCGTATTCTAAAAGCTTCCTTCAACGTTCCTTTCGAAAGGGCCTCCTCAGTAAGGTAACGTGCGTATTTCACGAGTCTTGGTTCGAGGGTAGATGTGAAATATTAAATAAACATTCACTTTCAAGCCAGAATAAATAATATGTGTAATATTTTGTTATGCGCATCGATAAATGTTTACGTGCGCACTGCTATTTTGCTAGGCAGGTGCCCATCTTGTTCTGTTTTATTTAACTTTCTGCTTTTTCGGCAGGCAAAAATGTTGGTCTAGCAACATTGGCGACAATCTTCTGACCGCTTCTGACTACGCCACCACGCTTCTGAATACTTCTGACCAACGCCTCGTTGTTTACACAGGTTGTGATAGCCGCGTACGTAAAAAACATGCCCGGGAAGCTGTTTTACAGCGACGAAGAAAAAGACCTAGTGACGGAGCTTGTGCGTAAGTACAAGTTCTCGATCGAAAACAAAAAATCTGACACCGTGTCGCTGTCGAGAAAGATGAAAGCGTGGGATGCATTGACTGCCGAATTCAACAGCGCAGAAAATGTGCGGCCGCGCACTGTCTCACAACTAAGAAAGCTATGGGACAACCTAAAGCAGCGCTGGAAGAAAGAAAAGGCCAAGCAAATAAGGGATGCCATGGCTACAGGTGAGATTGTGCTACTTCAGTGTTTGCCCTTGTGTTCGAGCCAGTGTCTATCGCAGGAGGTGGGCCGCCGCCGGAACCTGTAGACGAGCGGCTATCGCAGATCGAGGCTGCAGTTCCGCATCTTTCGGAACGCGTCAAGAATCCATATGATAGCGATCGACCGCCATCAACACAACCTGCCGATAGCGTGGCTGACATCATCGCCGGAATGACGCAGAGCAACGCAGAGGACAGTGACGACGGTCAGTGACGACCGGTCGCTATACGCGCTATTACAGTGTGTTTCTGTGACATTGCTGGGTTTTATAAATCGTTGTGCACAGCTCACCGGTGTATACGGTGTGTGGAGACAGCTACAACGCACCTGCACAAAATGCCGCCGAAGCGTGCATTCAGTGCTGTTCTACTTATGCAACAACCAATTATTTCACGCAAACGGTAAAGCCTCGCTTTCACCGATTCCAACAGTTTGTGGGATCTGTTGTCTTCACGGTGTGGAGTAAATAAAAAAAAATCATGTAAGCAGAGCGAGGGGAGATGCACTGTGTCATGTTTGTTTGCATGGCACTGCTAATTCGTTGTGATGTTAGAATTATTGTGCATACCAGCTAAGCTGAGCTGAGCTATGTGTATATTTGGTAACCCATATCTTGGCAACACCTTCCGAATGCAAAAAATAAGAATACACGCATAAATATGCAGAAGTTCTTATTCCTTGGTTATTTGTCTGCCCAGTATGTGCATGTTTTCTTATGCTGTGAAACAAATACCAAGCAATGTTATGCATGCGAACAGCTACATCACTCAACACTTACTGAAATTTCATCTTTCTTAGGCACTGCCTAAAACACTGCGCACCATATCTACATGTAGATAGATGTGGCAGTATAAAAATTTAATTTTTATGTAACAAATAAGCCACAGTGCCATAATAGTACTCTTAACCCATACATATCTGTGTTTTCTTATTGTGTAGCCTTGTGCACGTCAGTTTTTCTGGGCTCTTGAATGCATGAGTACTATACGAAACCACAATGAGAGCCAAAGTGCAAGAGGAAATGCGCAGGGTCCGCTATTTTCTTGCGTATAAGGACCATGAATTAAGCCACTACCACATTCTCCGTGGCCTACTGCTTAGTTTCTATGAGTACAATATTTATCTTCAACTGTAAGCGCATGAGATGGCCAAATAAAGCACAAACAGCGAGCACTGGTATTCAGACAATTTTTATGTTATGGCATGACAGAACACTACATAGCAGCAGACTAGATAATTATATTTGTGTTTTCTACAAATGCATTTTTATTTTTGCAGATCGTACCCTGGAACTAAGCAGGACTGAATATTTGTATATGGATTCTGCGAATGCTACATCCCCGTTACCAGCAGACCCTATTGAGGCCTCATCTGAGCCTGCGCAGTGCACACGGCAAGCCTCTCAGCAGACTCAATGCACTACAACCCAGTCAGCATCTCAGGAAACAGCGGTTAGCCGGCGTGCACTTTTGCAGCAGACGCTATCCACTGAACTGGAATCCCGGCTGCAAGCGTTGCAGGATGAAAGATGCCAAAGAGCCACAGAGCACAAAGCCAGAATGAGAATGATGGAAGAGGAGCATGGATGGAAAAGACTGCAATATGCTGACGAGGAGAGGAAAAGAAGTTCTTTGCACAGGATGCAACTGCGTCTTCTGAAGGCTAAACTGAAGGTCTCCTCAATGAGAGCAGAAGTTCTTGCCAAGCAACTGGCTGGTGATGAGGCAAAGAGTAACTCTCAATAAACAAGTTGTAACAGTTTTTAGCGTAATGTTCCATTGGAGCCATTGCTCAACAATTACAGATAGGAAACAAACGTAAAGAAAGGGGGTTAACCGAGGAGCCCGATTTTTATTAGTCATGTCATAAGAAGCCAACAAACACTGACACCAAGGACCACATAGGGGAAATTACTTGTGCTTAATAAATGAAATTTGACACCAAGGACCACATAGGGAAAATTACTTGTGCTTAATAAATGAAATTTCATTTATTAAGCACAAGTAATTTCCCCTATGTGGTCCTTGGTGTCAGTGTTTGTTGGCTTCTTAAGATAGGAAACAAGGCATACACATTACATAAGACGATAGTATTTTTACATCTCCTGTAATAACACACCAGTGGTGCCATGAAGTAATAATGGTCTGTTGTTTGCTCAGTCCCTGTTCTGGTGAGCTGCAGTGCTCGAAAAGCGTCTCTCAATGAGCCGCCTTCGCAGCTGGTTGCCACGAGGAGTGTCAGCTGGTGCAGGCCCTGGTTCACTTGCATCCTCTTCTTCATTTCCATTCAACCACAAATCACCCAATTTAGACGCCACATTATGAAGTGATGCACATGCTGTTATTATTGCACATGTCCTCTCCTTTTTTGTTTGAAGGTTTGTCTTCAGGCAGCCAAACCGCCTCTTCCAAACTCCAAATGCTCTCTCTACTGAGTTCCTTGTTTTTATTTGGCTCTTGTTGTATCTGCACAAAAGTACACAAAGTTACAGCAGAATTAGTTCAAACAAATCAGTCAGCCTGTCAGGCCACAGATGAGCTTAATTATTTGAATTTTTTATATACACACATCCAACACACATTCCCATCAAAACTGAATGTTAAGTAGTGCGTTATGGCACTACATAAAGTGCATGGCAGCTCTTCAGCAATACGTAACAAAAGGTACAATTTCCAGCTGCACTGTTTCGTACACAAAGCACTTTCTTTAACTTTATATCCTTTAATTCAAGTGGTGCATGTTATCTATGGCACTCACCATAAGGTACATGTACACTGCCAAACCGCACAGAATCAATAGAGGTGATGAATTTAAATATGCATCCTGCCTTTTTTCTGCAGCTGTCTGGGGGTATTTCAGGGGTGGCATGAGGTACGGCAGGCAAGCATATCCCTGGTCTCCCAGAAGCATGCCAGACACAGTTCCTTGCTCGTATGATGTCATCACACGACTGTTTTCAAAAATTCAGCTGTCGTGAACAGAACCAGGCCAACCTGCAACAATGTCAAAGAACTGAAGCTCGGGTCCTGTCACAGCCTGAAACAGCAAACAAACAAAAATGTGATTTTAGAAATACTGCGTGCCTCTGCACACAATAAAACTTCAACACAGAATGAAGAAAACGTTAGTGACATACATTCATCAGCATCAGCCTATGTTTATGTCCACTGCCCCCCCCCCCCCCGGGACGAACGCCTCTCCCTGCGATTTCCAATTACCCCTGTCGTGCGCTAGCTGACTCCAAGTTATGCCTACAAATTTCCAAACTTCATCACCTCACCTAGTTTTCTACCGTCCCAGTCAGGATTTGTCAGTGTCTGCCGTATGCACTCCAACCCAATTTTATTGTTCTGTAAATTTCCTTCTCATGATCAGAGTGACATGCATTACTTGAGCTATAAACAGCTTACACGTTAAAATGACACGAATGCACGACAGGAAATGAATACACGGGACACGACTCGCCTGCAGTGTTTCTTGTTGTCTGGATCAACTTACCCAGAAAAACGTATTATATCGTTCAATTAAACTTGTGAAATACACGGTACGCACAGCTACTCATCGTGCAATAGTGTTTTAGCTACGTCGACATGTCACTAACGCACAGAAGTTCGCGGGCGTCAATCAACGAGGTATTACTTGAAAACAAGTAAAAAAATAAAACGCCCACAACTTACCTGCACATTTATCGAAAACACGCCTTTTCGGTTCCTGTACACTTCTGCGTTGTCTCCTCCGGGACTGATGATTTGCACGTGCGTGCAGTCGATGCAGCCAGTGACGCCCGGAAAGCCAGCGATATTATAAAATCTTGTCTTGACGGACTTCGCTTCTGCACTTGTCGGTAGGCGCACGTACTTGCGGAACAGTCCCACGCAGATTGCTTGCGTCACCTCCCAGATGCTCCTGCTCACGGATGGCTGCGATACGTTGACGAGGTCGCCAACAACAGTCTGCATCGCACCGGTTGCGTAGAATCGGAGTGTGATGAGGAGCTTTAACACAGGCGGAAGAGGCTCACCTCTTTTGTCATCATTTCTGTTGAGCCGCAGCTCTTTCAGTAGCAGTACAACAGACTGCTTGGAGAAGCGATATCTCGACCGAAATTCTTCATCGGTGTACAGTTCTAGAGGGTTCAACCGATCTCTCAAGTTTCTCGCTGAAGGTGACGGATAGCGGTACACCTCACCGTACACGAAGTCAGTTGCTCGTAGCGCGAATTCCACAAAATTTTCGACATTGCTGTCAATGAACGAGCCACACACCGCCATTTTTTTTTTCAACTGGCCGCGGCACCGTAGCCGCCTAATAGCTGCGGTGCTTCTCATGCCATCTGTTGGCAGATGAGAGAGTTTGCAAAGTGCTGCAGAGAAGCGCCCTTTTAGTGCAAGGAGCGAGGCAAGGCGGCACGAAGGTAGCTCCAGCGCTACCTTAACCTGAGGGAGCTCCAAGGGAGGCCTCAGTGAGGGCACCTTAGTAAGGAGCGTTCCAGAATATGTGGTAAGGCGTCCTCAAGCAGTTGAGGTTTCCTCAGTGAGGTAAGGAGCGTTTCAGAATACGGCCCTAAGTTTTCAGGTGAGACATTTATTTTTTCGGGACTGCGACCACTTTTGTGTTACGACCACGCCGTCGCCGAGCTAAGACTAAGCGCGTGCGCCAGGTGCTCGGGCTCCCAGGTGCTTGGCCTACCAGGCTACCTGGCGCGTTCCCGCGCGTGCCCGTGCGAGCTCTGCTACGACGCACAAGCCTCTGGCCAAATCCGCGAAGCATGGAAGTTGAAGTATGTGGCAAAGATATTTCCCCAGAAAAGTTAACCGCCGAAATTCGCTGGGGTACCACCCGTTCCCGTCGGTGTACCGCCCGTCGCCCCGACGAGAAACGTGGCCCAAAATTATCACAAGAACAACAACCTACGGCGCAAGACTCTCGCTCTCGCTGTAGACCCAGGCAGCATGTTCGGATCATCGTCATCGTCGTCGTCAGATCATCGTCAGACCCAAAGGAGCACTCAATATTTCCAAGGTCTGAAGCCCTACAGTGACTGCAGCTATTCTTCAAGCAACGCAACTTAGCTCAGAAGACAGTCAAAACGACACAATCTGCTCGAACAACCAGCAAAACATCATGGTGATTAACAACTTGTTAATGCAATGGGTCTGTAGCTGCTCGGGGATGTTGAGGGTTTACGAGATTTTATAAAAGGCACTACTACCACATTTTTCCAATCTGTAGGCATTAGCCAAGACTTCTCTATCTTGTTGAAAAATTCAAGTGTCCCTACCGATGCTTGAGATAGGTGTACCAGCGGTGTACCAGCTGAAGATATAAAAGTGTTCACCTAATAAGTTGACCTGGTCCTGTAGTGTTGTTTGTGTGCCTGGACATGTAAGCAGTGATATTGTGTATGATGAGTGCTCTCCTCTAAATTTTCTCACCTGGTCCCACATTCGTTCTGATGTAACCGTGCTAATAATTGAAGATATATATTTTTGCCATGATGGTTTTTCCGCCTGTCTCCGAATAAATCGTGCTTTGGCTTTGGCTTGTTTGAAGTTTAAGAGCTTGCTATAGGTGGGGTACCTCCGTAGGATTCCCCAGGCCTTATTTTGTTCTTTTTTAGCGTCGGTACACTCCTTCGTCCACCAGGGGTTTAGCTTTTTGCGCACAATACCCGATGACTGGGGTATCGCCTTTTCTGCCGCTGAGATTATGACCTCAGTGAATTTTTTTTGTTAAGTTCATGAACACTTAGGTCTGGCGAAAAGACATCTTCCAATTTCGACTTCTCCACGAAAACCGGCCTATTAGCGAGCTGTAATTTCCATCGGCGTGGCCTAGTGCTTAAGGTTGGTGGTGATGATAAGAGTTTAATGACTGTGGGTAAGTGATCAGTACCATATGATGTCTCAGGGCTTGCCATTTAAGATCATTAAAAAGGGATGGCGAGCAATAAGCTACATCTAAACAACTAAAAGTGCGGGAAGCTGGTAAAAAGTAGGTCAGGGCACCTGAATTTAAAAGGCAGATATCATTGGATAGAACAAAGTCTTCAACCAGCTGTCCTCTTTGATCAGTTTTGACACTGCCCCGAAGAGTACAATGAGCATTAATATCGCCTACTAAAACAAATCGTTCCGGTGATTGATCTGTTAAATTTTCTGTTTAGTAGTAAAATGGGTGCGGGGTAGAATATACAGTGAGTAAATGGTGATGGTTTTGCAAAATAGAATGGTGACAGCTACGGCCTCTAAAGATGTATTCAATAGGACATTTCGGGTAGGAGTGTCGCCCTGCACGACTATAGCCACTCCACCTGACAAACGGCTGAAACATTGGCGGTCCCTTCGGACAATGGTGAAAATTTTGAAAATTTGACTATTTTTTGGGCCGAGACTTGTTTCCTGGAGACACATTGCAACTGGTGAAAATATGTTGATGTCATTGATGTCACCTAGATTGTGTATGAGACCTCTACAATTCCAATGGATAATAAAAGCCATCTTGAAATTGAAACGTAAGAAATGGCCCTAACGAAAGAATAAGAGGTAAGATGTTAGGTGACATAGATTTAAAAAAAGGCTAATACAAAGGAGCGATAACCTTTAGTTTATCGCTTTCTTATTTAGCAGTGTTATTGGAACTTTGTCCCTCTTTCCGCGCTCGAGCGAGCGCTTGTCCTTTAGTGTCGACGACACCGGGGTTTCTGGTTCGACCTCTATCGATCTCTCTGAAGCGCTGGAGGACCGAGAGTTGGGCGCCGAGAAACGTGTCTCAGACCTTGGAGTTCGGTTGATCTTAGGGCCCTGCGGGACTGGTGTCTGCAGGGCCTTTGAAGAGGATGGAGCAGCGCCGGCTGCTTCCACCACGGGGGCGGGAGGGGTCACTGCGGAACCACTATGCGCGGGCTCAGAAGACACCTGAGGCCTCTGTGACACTGCCCCCACCTGCATCACAACGGCATAACTTCTTCGCGAAAGGTACGACAATCGCTTTCTTGTTTCAAAGAACGAGCTTTTTTGTTTGACAGTGCAATTACCTATTTTTCTTTTTTCCAGCAAGGGCAAGAGCCCGAGTAAGCTGGATGATCTCCTTTGCAGTTAACACAATGTGGGGAACAGGTGCAATTGTCAGATTGGTGATTGTTGGAGCTGCATTTCGCACAAGCTGTTTCTCCTCGACATGCATGTGAAGCATGTCCAAACCTTTAGCATTCGAAACATCGTCAGGGGTTCAGGATATATGGTCTCACAGTGACTTTGACATAAGCTGCATCGAGTGAGGTAGGCATTACGCTTGTTCCGAAGGTGAGTATAACGTGTTTGGTGGGGATTTCTTGGTCGTTTCTGCGGATTATTATTCTTTGTACTTTAGTAACATTTTGTTCTTGGAAAGCTTCCAGTAGTTCCTCATCGCGTAAACCAATAAAGTCTTCTTCAGATATTACTCCCCTGCTTGTATTAAGTGTTCTGTGCGCTGAAACTGTCACTGTTGCGTCGCCAATACTGGTAAGTTCAGAGAGCTTCTCGGCTTGATCTTTATTATTCAGTTCTAGGAGGAGGTCCCCGCTAGACATTTTGGAAGCTTTGTATGTAGGTCCGATTTTATCTTTCAGGCATTTGGCTACCAGGAATGGAGAGAGCTTTCTAACAGGCGTGTTGCTTTCACTGTGGACTACATAGTATTTGAGGAAAGATGGAGCGTTGCTTCCAAAGGAGAACTGAAATGGTACTTCGGTGCGGCATCTTTTCAGACGATGATCATAGACGACAGAGGTTTGCGCTGCCATAAGAAAATGCGTATGTTCGGCAACAGCGCCGACCGCCCACCACGGAGCCCAACCAGGGGACGCCACACAGCTTTTGTACAAGCCTGCACGACGCCAACCGTACGCAGTCACTATAACCAAATATGGTGTAAACAAGGTAGGATAGCCACACCAGGTTGACCCTTACCGCCAAGGAGACAGGAAATAAATTCAAGAGAAAAGAAGACTGGAAAGGTCAAAAAGTAAGAAAAAAAGACGAAGATCTCAGGAGAGAGAGAGAGGAAAAGGCGACTGCCAATTTCCCCCCGGTGGGTCCGTCCGGGGGGAAATCTACGTGAAGCAGAGGCCAAAGAAGTGTGTTGCCTCCACCGGGGAGCCTTAAAGGTCCGAACACCCGGCATCGGCTCAATCCCCAGGAACCCCCTTTCCCCGGACACGGCTACACGCGGGAGGGTCCAACCCTCGTGTGCTCGGGTACGTGGTGTCGCAACGCACCAAGCGCCTGCTGACGCAGACGCCCCTGCGGGGGGAAAAGCATGTATAAAGCCACGCTTTGCTAAACGGCGAACAATTATACAACACAAAAAAATAATTCCAAGACGTCTGCACTATAACTGAAACGCACTCAAAAGCCAGAAAGAGATACAAGAACTATGCACAAGCAGAGATACTACACATGCTTACAAGTCCCGTGTCAGAAATCAACCAAGCAACAACGTATGAGGTTGTTCGTTAAATACATGGTCAGTTTTGTGCGAAAATGTCAAACATATAGTAGTGTAACGGATTGCGTACAAAAAGAACTACGTGCCACTATTTCTAATTAGAAACTTCTTCCGTTCTTCTTTGGAAATGCTAAATATAGTAAAGTTTTTATTTTCTAATGAGTTTAGGCAAGCAGGAATCTAGCGTCCGTCTCTTTAACCCACATACTAGAATAAAGCACAAATAAGGAAGGTCCTTGCCTAATATTAAAACGGAATTCTATATTTTTCCTAAGGTTGCGAAATTTAACAAAGCAAGCATTGTTGAATAACAAGCTTTGCTTCTATGTTACAATGAGGTTAAAGCTGTGTATTTTGTGACTTGGTAAACTCTTAAATTTTTTAAACAATTCACTTGTATGGGCGTCGAATTGCTATATTCTGTAACAAGAATACCTTGTTTCTATTTTCTTGAAATGTATATCTTGAGATGTGAGAGGACAATAATTCATTGTAAAGCAAAAGCTTGATTTTCAACTTAGGCAATTATCAAAATTTAGACAATATGCCGCACATCAATGGTCCCAGTTTAGATTTTCATTAGAAATTATTCCTAACGATGCAATTTCTTTCACAATCTGAATTTTTTCGGGCCCGAGGTACTTACTTAAGCTATACGGGAGTCAGCTTTCTGTACAGGTGCAAACAACACCGCTTTCCTATTTTGTAGAGTTGTCTACTAAGGCATTTGCTGTTTCCCATATAAAATTACCATGGCAATATTAGTGGCTATATCTATAAGATTGCCTAAATCAATGCCATGAAAAAAGTAAGCCAGTAGCATCTGCATAAATTATAAAATTCGCACAGTCGTTGATTCCGCTTATATTGTTCATATAAATATTAAACAGTAGTGGCTGTGATATGCTGCCCTGAAGTACGCCTGATATTATAGTTAATAAGGAAGATCGCTTTTCATTCACAACTACGGATTATTTCCTTTGTGATAAATATGACTTCAATATGTGTGTGTGTGTGTGTGTGTGTGTGTGTGTGTGTGTGTGTGTGTGTGTGTGTGTGTGTGTGTGTGTGTGTGTGTGTGTGTGTGTGTGTGTGTGTGTGTGTGTGTGTGTGTGTGTGTGTGTGTGTGTGTGTGTGTGTGTGTGTGTGTGTGTGTGTGTGTGTGTGTGTGTGTGTGTGTGTGTGTGTGTGTGTGTGTGTGTGTGTGTGTGTGTGTGTGTGTGTGTGTGTGTGTGTGTGTGTGTGTGTGTGTGTGTGTGTGTGTGTGTGTGTGTGTGTGTGTGTGTGTGTGTGTGTGTGTGTGTGTGTGTGTGTGTGTGTGTGTGTGTGTGTGTGTGTGTGTGTGTGTGTGTGTGTGTGTGTGTGTGTGTGTGTGTGTGTGTGTGTGTGTGTGTGTGTGTGTGTGTGTGTGTGTGTGTGTGTGTGTGTGTGTGTGTGTGTGTGTGTGTGTGTGTGTGTGTGTGTGTGTGTGTGTGTGTGTGTGTGTGTGTGTGTGTGTGTGTGTGTGTGTGTGTGTGTGTGTGTGTGTGTGTGTGTGTGTGTGTGTGTGTGTGTGTGTGTGTGTGTGTGTGTGTGTGTGTGTGTGTGTGTGTGTGTGTGTGTGTGTGTGTGTGTGTGTGTGTGTGTGTGTGTGTGTGTGTGTGTGTGTGTGTGTGTGTGTGTGTGTGTGTGTGTGTGTGTGTGTGTGTGTGTGTGTGTGTGTGTGTGTGTGTGTGTGTGTGTGTGTGTGTGTGTGTGTGTGTGTGTGTGTGTGTGTGTGTGTGTGTGTGTGTGTGTGTGTGAGAGAGAGAGAGAGAGAGAGAGAGAGAGAGAGAGAGCTCGGGCATCATTCCAGCCGTCCAAGGAGCATTGTGCCAGCTTCCCAGGGAGTTCCAGAGGGCATTGTGGCGAGGCCCAGGTAGTTATTGTGGCACAATACTCATACACGTCTCTTCCACGCCTTGCCCATGTGCAGGTGCCCAACAAAGTAAACGGAGCACGCGAGCGGCGGCTCAACTGCTGTTGTAGCGGTGACAGCGAGCACGACAACGCATGCGCAAAAGTAATAAGGGGTAGAGAGAGAGAAAGGCAAAGGAAAGACAGGGAGGTTAACCAGAGATTATGTCCGGTTGGCTACCATGCACTGGGGGAGGACCAAGAGGATTTAATAGTTGAGAAAGAAAGAAGGATAAAAAAGGAAAAAAAACTAAGCACACACACGCACGTACACACGAACTATTTCTGTGGGCACTGTCACGCAGCCCGCAAAGGCGTTCTTAGTCTTACGCAGTGTCACAAGACTAGCCGTGCCATGCGCCTTTCACCATCAGGCGAAGGAGAGCTTACTTCCAAGTGCACCGCTAGAGCAACCCTTTGCTCTTGTAGCAACCATTTATGGACTGCAATCAGCTCTTCCCAGAAGTGCTTGTTTCGTGCACGTGTGCTGAGCGTCTCTGACCGAGATTTTTTCTTGTGGAATAAATAATCTCCTTGCGAGATTTTTTTCTTGAAATGTATTTTTGCACTCCTTGTAGAAAGCGTGCGAATCGGCTGCACACGGTACTAGTCTATCGCGTTTAGAATTCGCCGAACCGCGGCACGACCTCCACGTTTGTTCTCGGTGACGGTGAGACAATGGTGATCGTCGCATGCCTCGAGAAACAAAGCTCGGCTAGTGGCGCGAAGCAAACAATTCGGACAAGAGCTGCTTCATCGACAAATGGCTGGTGCAAGTGCAAAGATCTCCCCTAGCATTGACCGTTGGAAGCGGAGCACTTTCGTGGGAGCCGTCGATGAGGCAGTGGTCAAATGTTTATCTAACAGCAAGCGCAGATTTCAATCTAGCACACCATGACCTTTATCACCATAATCATTTTCAGAGCTTATTTTAACTCCAAGAAAAAAGGCCTCTCAGAACTCTTACTCACAGGTCTCCAAAATAATCTGAACGCCCTCAGACTGATCATAAATTATAGTTTTTGATTAGGGCCGCTCATTCGAGCTCAGACTCGCCAAAATTCTACTTCAGCCTAGGGATACGGAAACGTCAGCCTGGTTGTACAGTGCAGGTTTAATGTGGAGAATACTAATGTTCAAAAGCTTGGCGATTGGTGTCGAGATTGTCCGTACAGTGAATAGGTGCTGCTACTTAGGCCATCAGTCCCGGGAAACCTCCATCCTAAGAGAGAAGCCATCACGAGGTATTTCGAAGACCATTATACCTTCCTGGTTATCAAAAAAAGATATGGAAAACGTGAAGCAACATAAAAAAACGACGCACTTTGCAATGACCTATGCATAGGAAGCCCAGGAAATGCGCTGTAAAAAGTAGAATCGGAAACACCAGTACACATCAGATATCAAGCGTCAATAGGTATTATACAGATCACATAAAGATGCAGAATCCGACAGGTGACGGAGTGTAATGAATGAATAACATGTGAACTATTACACCTCGTTTGTTCAAACAAAACGCATTCGATGGCAAGAGATAGTTATACCGAACGAGGAGATTAGAAAACCTACCAGCAGAAGTTGGCTCTGTTGACAGTGGACTGAGTTTAGATTATTAATGGTGTCCAAGAGAGTACTTCCTCTGTGATGAATTAGCAGCGCAAATATATTCTGGTGACGAAAAAAGTAGTCAACAACTTGTAAATTATACCTTAAAGGGTTTGTTCATGGCGCGGGTAGTAATTTTTTACGAATTTTCTAAGTGCGAATAACGAACAAAAGCCGTAATTTAGCGAAAGCGCTCGTATGACCACTACTCTCCCTGTCCACCTTCCCGTTGCCTTATCAGCGTACTGGTAAATGTTCCTAGTGTGAAGTCGATGACCTACAGGAAGGAAACGTGATAAAAGCATATGTCAGCGGACACAATCGCAAGGCATTTGTTGCCACAGGCCAAGAATTGCTGTCGATTCTCGGCTTGCCACACACCGTAGTTGTTTAGTGGCTTTGGCGTTGCTCTGTTAAGCCTGAGGTCAAGGGGTCAAATCGTGGCCGCGATGGCGGCGAAATGAAAAAAACACCCGTTTATTACGCATTGGGTGCCGTTTAAAGAACCACAGGTGGTCAAAATTATTGTCGAGTCCTCGACTACGGCGTGCCTCCTAATCATATTGTCTTTCTGGCGCATACACCACAACAGTTTTGTATTTTCTTGACTTGCCGCAACCACTGAGTTACAGATTCTAGTTGCGGTCCAGCTGCAAGCCTTTGCATCCGCAGTGCGCGTTCGACAGCACCAGTGACGCTGCAGAGCACCTGGAGACGCAGTGCGGCTGTAAATATATTATATGCTGAATTGCCCAGCCGGCATACAGTTTCAAACTGCACAGGTTTCTGAATAATGTTGTTACTCCAATACCTAGCCGCGCGCGCTGAAGAATAGCGACGTAAGCAAGAGGCACACATCTAAAATAGCGGCCATTCGGTTCAACGTTCAGCTAATGGTAGCTAAAGACAGTGGCGCACCTTAAGTTCAACGTCTTTACAGTACACGCCTAAGAGGGCAGCTCATTTTTTTCTATTTCTTTATTAGTAGCTGTACATGCACTGCATTTCAGACGACTTATCATTTCTTTCGTTGCGTTCGTACAAGTAGTGCCAAGAGCTGTGCACTAAACTGAGCTCGAACCTCGTTTTCAGTGCGTGCTCTTCGACACCCGCAACACCGGTAGCGTACAGCAGAGCAAAGAATACATGCTCTATTATTCATTTTCTTCCGTACGTAAAGGAAAGATACTTTGCAAACTGGTCTGTGCAATAAGAACGAACTGTTCTCTTTGCCTATTGTCCTCCTACGACACTGTCGTCAGAGGCAATGCGAAGTTCCACCGCTGTGTGAAAATTTGTACTTTTGCGAGTAGCCTGCGATGAAACGACGAGCGCAACGTTGCCAGTTTATGAAGTCCATCATTTCTCTCGTCCTTCTATGCACAGGTGAGATTTCATTATATTGAACTCATGCCAGAGTTTCATCGCTGGTGAATAACGCAATTCTCGGCCACTTTCCGCGTGGTAGAATGGGGTTTTCCACCTTCTGCACCCGAATAAAATGCCACTGAGGCGTTTAAAGCACCATTTCTTCCTTCCGGGTGCATCAAACTAAATCCATGATAAACTCCCGACATTTTAGAACCTTAAATAAACTACGATCGCTGCTAACTATACTTCGCTGTTACACAATACTCCATTGCTCAGTTCAGTCTCAGCGTCGCTGAAAGCTCTGAAACAAGCTTAGTGAACTAGCAGCGGGACACCGAAACCTCAGTGCGCAACACAATAGTTGTACCCTCCGCGCTGAATTTAGTGCTTTTCTTCTGCTATTGCCACTTATTGTCGCTGCCACCTGTGGAACTTCTCCTCGGCATTGCACTTCAAGAACACCTGGCATAGAATGGTATTCAGCTGTGTTATACGTAAGCAGGAGCAATAACAGGTTAGTATTGTGTGGCACGCAAAGTGCCGTGGTCACGAAGCGGCTATAACGTTCAGCTACTGAGAACGAGGTCTTAAGCTCCATTTACTGGTCGCTGTCATGGCTTCACGACATGTTCACAATGAGAAATAAGGAGAAACAAAAGAAATGAGAAACGCTGGTTGGTTAACTAGAACAACGAAACAGCGTTTGTATTATATATAGCGACAAATGTTTGAAGAGCTAGTGTTACCGACTTGCGGTGTTTTCCACTTAAGCTCGACGCCAGATTTTTACACGATTCGTTGAAGGTTCCAGCGTAATCAGTGGTGCTCGCGTGCTTTCTAGAAAGTACTGCACAATTCGTGTCGCGCATACAGTCAGATTAAACAAGGTTTGGTGACAACAGAAAAGGGATGGAATCATCGATAACATTCGAGACAATTCCGATACATGCCTGTGTGTCCGGCGCCTAGTGATACCCTTCAGGGTTTGGGAGCAGGTTAAAAGCGGTCCCCGGAGAAAGTTGAACAAGCACTCGTGTCAGTGCCCTCCTCTTAAAAGGCATCGTTCCTATGGTGATACCGAAATTCAAAAAGAAAAATACGTTATGCGGTTTTACGTGCCAGGACCACGATCTGATTATGAGGCACGCCGTAGAAGGGTCTCCGGAATAATTTGAGCCGCCTGGGGTTTTTTAATGTGCACCTAAATCTAAGTACACGGGTGTTTTCGCATTTCGCCCTGATCGAAATGCAGCCGACGTGGGTGGGATTCGATGCCGTGACCTCGTGCTTAGTAGCCCAACACAACAAAAGCGAAAAACAGAATTACCCGTACTAAACAAAAAAGCAACTAAGAGACAAAGTCCCAAAGTTCGTCAGCGGGCGTAGAAGTGCTTCAGGCGCACTACGTTGGCGATTTCAGGTTGTGCGCGGCGCCGCTGTAATTGCGAAATACCGTCTGGCACGAACTCAGTCATCTGTGCCAATATATCCTAAGGTCTTGCAGGCCCCGAAACAGTGTAGTAAAGGTTTCTATGTCGTCGTCGACGTATCAGGGTACAAATCCAACCGCGGTCGCGGGGTTGATATTCCATGTAGAGTCATCGAATATGGTGTCAGCTGTCAATCCTTTGCTGGTTCTTGATGCGCAGGCGAGCGAGTCGTGGTTCTTCGGCGTTCAGCTGAGAGGCGGCGATATCGAGATTTTCTTCGTGCGGCAGCATGGCGCCGAGAGTCGTCGTCGGATTCCTTCCATAAACCAGCTTGAACGGCGTGATCTGCGTTGTTTCTTGCGCAGCCGTGTTGTAAGCGAAGATTACGTACGGAAGGACGGCAACCCACGTCCTGCGTTCAATGTACATCGCAAACATGTCGACGATCGTATTGTTCAAGCATTGCGTTAGATCCTTCATCTGTGGGTTGTACGCAGTTGTCCTCCGGGGAGTTCTAAACTGCATGATGGCCTGCGTAAGTTCCGCTGTAAAAGCCATTCCTCGGTCGGTGATGAGGACTTCTGACGCACCATGTCGTAGCCAAGATCTTCTCGACGAATTTCGCTACTTACAAAGCCCTACCTTTGGGCAGGGCTTTCGTTTCCGCGTAGCTGGTGAGGTAGTCGGTGGCCATGAAGATCCACTTGTTTCCACATATTGACGTCGGAAAGGGCCCTAACAAATCCATACCGATCTGCTAAAACGGTTTGCAAGGAGGATCGATGGGCTGTAGCAATTCCGCTGGATTTCTCGGTGGTGTCTCTCGGCACGTCTTGACGCAATGGGTGACAACGTCGGCTTTCAGGAATGGCCAGTAATACTTGTAAATCTTCGCCAGCGTACGGGAGAAGCGGAGATCCCCTGCCATTGGGTCGTCATGAAGGGCGTGTACGACCTCTGCCCACAGTACTGGAGGGACAACCAGGAGGTAGTTGGCGCGGACTGCCGAGACGTTTTTGGTTACGTGGATCCCGTTTTCCAAAGAAAACGAGGACACTCAGCGCATTAATATCCTTGGGGTAAAGTCAGTCTTTTCTTCCAAGACGCCGACAAGGCTTCTTAGCTCCGGGTCAGCTCGCTGCTGATCGGCGAACTCGTCTTGCGGTGGCGGATCAATGGGAGCGCGGGAGAGGCAGTTGGCATTAGACTGCTTTTGTCCGCACTTGTATATCACGGTAATGTTGAATTCTTTCAGTCAAAGGCTCCACCGTGCTGGGGGTCCTCAAGGGTGCTTTAATTTGGCTAGCCAACACAGAGAGTGATGGACGCTTACGATATTGAATGGCCTAGTGTATAGGTAAGGGCAAAATTTAAGCGTAGCCCAAATTATGGCAAGGCATTCTTTCGACTTTCGACAACGCCTGCCTAATGTGAGATATTACCCTCTCAAGACCGTGTTTCCTCTGGAGTAGGTAAGGGCTGAGGCCTACGCTGCTTGCATAGGTGTTGGTATCGCTATTTGCGTCTTCTTCGAAGTGGGCGAGTCCTAGTGGTAAATGCAGGCGTCGTTTTATCTCTTCAAATACCTCGACATGCGGTGTTCCCCACTTAAACTCGACGTCCGATTTCGTAACAAGAGTCAGAGGCGCGATGACGCGAGATCAGTCTTGACAAAGCGCCTATAATAAACACACAGACAAAGAAACCAGCACGCTGACTTCTTGTCGAGGGGCTGCGGAAAGTTCGTAATGGCGGCTATTCTGCGGACCAGAAAAGACTCCTCACGTGCTGATGACGTGGCCTAGGAACAGAAGTACTTCGTAAGCGAGGCGGCATTTCTTCGGCGTCAGGGTCAGCCCAGATGACTTGATGGCCTTGATGACTGATGACCGACGAAGTATGAGGCAAAGATGACGACGTCATCAAGGTAGACCAAACAGGTCTGCCAATTCAAGCCAGTCAATATCGTATCCATTTACACGCGTGAAAGTTGCAGGTGCCCAGTAAAGACCAAATAGCATGACCTTGAATTCAAAGAAACCGTCTGGCGTGATACAATCGGTCTTCTCGTTATCCATCTCATCGACTTCGATTTGCCAGTAGCCCGTCTGGAGGTCCATCGACAAAAGATACTTTGTGCTGCAGAGCCAGTAAAACGCGTCGTTTATCTATGGGAGGGAGTATGCGTCCTTGTTCGCAATTTCGTTCAGGCGACGGTAATCGAACCAGAAGCGTAGACTTTCCATCTTTTTCTTCACCAAGGCTAGAGGAGACACCCACTGGCTTTTCGACGGCTGGATGATGTCGTTGTGCCGAATTTCGTCGACTTGCCATCTTGAAGCGTCATGTTCTGGCGTGAAAACTTGGTAGGGGTTCTAGCGGTTTGGTCGAGCACATTCTTCGATTATTATACGAAGCTTCGCAACTGGTGTTTGTCGGATAGTTGATGACAAGATACAGTTTTTGTACTGCTGGAGGCAGCACGTGAACTTTTCTCGCTTATGGCTGGGAAAATGCGGATTACTTTCGAAAAGTGCTTCAACAGCACGCACCGTCGTTGTGGCTTCAGCGGAATCCGAGAGGACAAGTGCATCGCTGAGTGCTGTAACGTATTACATGCATTCTATCTTTGTGCCCTTGTTCAGCTGTATATGTTATTATCTGCAGTTCGTCGCCATTACTTGTGTTTTAGTTTCTCGGCGTAACTATGCGTATGCATTCCGCATAGGGATGACCGACAGCCCAACCTGTGACCACTGCTGCCATGAAGAATCAATTGGCCATATTTTGTGTGCCTGCCCGCAGTACAGTCCACAGAGGGCATGCCTTCGCCACGAACTTGACCAACTGGACGACCAACCGCTATCCGAAAAAAGAGTTCTACAACATCAAAAGGACCTACCGTCACAGACGAAGACCGTGCAAGCGCTACTGTGCTTTTTGCGATCTACCGGCCTGTGTGAACGACTTTAACTGGAACGCCTTTTGTGTGTGTGCCTCCATGTGTGCGTGTTCTTTTCTCCCTTTTTTTAGCGTTTTCCTCTCTGTCATCTTTCTAACCCCTATCCCCCATCCCCAGTGTAGAGTAGCAAACCGGAGACTAATATCTGGTTAACCTCCCTGCCTTTCCTCTTCATTATCTCTCTCTCTCGGCGTAACTAGACGATACCCCTAGCAACGCCAATTTCACGATCGAGCAGCAGCTGTTTGGTCGTTCTCAATGATGGCTTCGATGCCTCCGGCAGCTTCTGCACTGACGGAAATCGTGATGCTGGCGAGAGGTGGGATCCTCACTTGATCTCTAAGTACAGTTAGGGCGCGATGACTGACAATCCTCCCCAGCGGTATCGCTTTATCTGTGGGCAGAGTTACCGACTTGGATTTCAAGTCGGCGACTGCGCCGTAGTAACTCAGGAAGTCCATGACAAGAATAACGTCCTGTGAGCACTGTTGCAAGATAACGAATTTCGCAGGGTAAGTCCGGTCATGAACTGTAGCTTTTGCCATGCGAATTCCGGTCGGAGGTTTGAGGTGTCCTCCAGCTTTCCTGATTTGAGGGTGTTCCCAAACAGTCTTGGCTTCCTTCAATTTGCTGGCCAAGTGTCCACTGAGAACAGTATAGTCGGATCCCTTGTGGACGACAGCATTCGCGTTTTGCCCATCAATCAGAACATCAAGGTCAGTAGTTCTTGGCCTTGCGTTGCAGTTAGGTCTTGGCGTCGGATCACGCTGCGTCACGTTTTACTGCGGACATCCCGTCGTTAACTTTTCTTTTGTCGTTGCATTCTTGGCTCCGAAGCTTCTTCGGCATGGCGACGTGTCGTTGCTATGTCGTCGAGATAGATCTTGAAGCATCGCTGTTGGCGGCGGAGGGTCTTCGGCATTTCGTCGTATGGCAGCCGCCCTTTCATCGGTTGCTGCTTTTAGTTTTCCGGGTAAGGGTAATGCACCGGCCATGGGATAGGCCAGTGTACTCTTGGCATTGCGGCGACAGGCAACAGGGGCTTGGTGACAGCGAAAGGTATGGTCATCTAGGGCTTCTGAGTGGCGGCAAGGTACTGCGCGGCAAACCCTCGTAGTCCCAAGTTTCCGTATGAGCATCGGCTGTACACGCAGCCCGCTTTCCCGCAGCGACAGCAGAGCGGATGGTGTTGAGGCGCGCACCGAACGTCAGCCTTCCTTGCAACGCTGCGCGGGGCGACGGGTGGCCGTGCTGGCAGCGGCGGTGGTGGTGCTGGTGACTGGCGACGGAACTGGGGCGTTGCTGGGCAGGGGCGCGAAGGAGGGACCTAACGGAAAGCGACGGCTGCGTAGCTGATTGCTTCAGGCTGAGGCTCAAGTGACTCTGGGGCTTCAAGCGACTGGTTAATTTCATCCCGGACAATATCAACAACCACTAAAACCTGGGGCTGCCAGGCTGAAAAGATTATTTGCAGTTATTTGCGCACGACTGCTTAGAGCAAAAGCAGAGCTTGGGCTCGCTATGTGTGCACGACGGTTGTTACGGTCTGTAGGCAGCCGCGGCGAAACAGGTCCCAAAAACAAGTTTGTCTGTTCTCGAACCTTGGCGTCTGGTGGCGTCTTCCAATGAGAAGATGACATGGCGCTTCTCCTCGCTGCTCCAGGTGTTAAACGTACAGACCCTTTCATACGTCTCCAGCTAACTTTGCTGGTCCTCAAATGTTTTGCGGAACGTCGGTGGGTCGCTGGACAGCTGCAACACGATCGGTGTAAGTGGCACTGGGGCTGTCATTGTTAGTGCTGTCGTGAGTAGCACTTAGTACTTCCTGCTTTTCTAGGGAAGAAGTCCATACTCCGGGTGCTGTTTTCGTAGTCTGAGACTATCTCGATGGTCCAGGACGGCGTTCGTGTTAGCTTCGTGTATCGGACTTGCTTCAGGGCTTTGCGGGAGCGTCCGGTGCATGAACGCGAATCACCTTCACCAAATATCTCGTTGCCCTGACTGAAGAACACAGTAGTGAACCGTGAATCATGAAACTAACTCTTTATCGAGCGAGCCTGTGCCCATAAAAAACAGGTTACACTCAAGGTACAACGAGAGCTGCGACCACATTCGGAGATCCTTGAAATATGATGAGTGGTTCAAGCGCGTCGGCTTTTATACATGACTTGTTAAAGGCTCCCGCGTAATCAGTGGTAACCGCGTGTCTTGTAGAAAGCACTACACAATTCGCGCCGCGCATACAATCGATTGCACAAGGTTCGGTGACAATAGACAACGGATAAAGTCATCGATAACATTTGAGAAACTTCTGATACATATAGGCACGTCCTCGCGAGCCCAAAGTTGTCTTATTTCGGGAGGCGCGGCTCCATTAGTCAATCAGCCTTTTACCCTCTAGAAGGGTGATCATTTGGGCGGTTTCCAACGCTTCAAGATAACGCGAACTGGGTGCAAATGCAGTACGAGCGAGGTGCTGCTGAGCTACAGTGCGTCGTCTGCTCATTCCTGTTCTGTTCTTGAGCTGTTTAGCTTGCCTTTGACACTAATTTTCCTCATTTTAAGCTAAACGGTAAACTATGGCCGACATCCTAGATCCTGTAGGTGGGGACCAGAAAGCGCACCACAGTATAATTACGCTGGTACTGAAGTGTACCAGACATTGATTAGCGCAAAAGAGGGATCAAGAAAGAGTAAAGGCGCTACATTACAAGTACATTTAGTCGCAGAGTTAGAAGCCGGTGATTCAATTTGCCTCTATTGCTGAATCTACAGCTTTTAAACATTATCATAAAAGCTAAACAATCTAATTCAGGGGCAAAGCGAATAAGAAAATGTCAAAGGCCCTTCCAAGTGTGAAGAGAGCACTAAACCTTTATGACAGCATTTATCGCCTCCTGTTATTTCGAAGGATAATAATCATTCTGATCCTTTTAAACTGCTCTGTATATTTAATTGACCCTAAATGACCTAGGTGCATCAGTATCAGGGTTGTGAGGAGATACCGGTAAATAATTTTATTGGCAATTGTATTTCCAATTATTCTTGCATTCTGTTAGCGGAAGGTCAAGTGTTGAACATTTGCAGCTGTGACAGTTTGGTAGATGCTGCGATGCAACAACATTGCTAGCACTAGAAAGCTCCAAGCATTCAGAAGCGCTTGTTTATGCAATACGCTGATCAGCCACCTGTCACTTTAATATACAAAATTCGATAAACTTTCAATAACAAGTTCCTTTCTGATTCAATTAACGTTCTTTCGCACAACTTTGAAGTAATAAGTTATGCTGAAAAGCTAATCTACTGTTTCGTTACAGCAGTACGCCACAATGAACGTATAGAATACTTATGTTTCTACACATGACAAAGCTAGGCATCTATTCTATACGGAGCGGTTAGCGAGAACGCGCTGGCTGCTCGCCGCAGGGTGACGTAACCAGGACGTCCCCTCGAAGGGGTGGCCACGCACGCGCTGCAACTTCAGTTTCTGTTTCGCGCGCTCTGATAGCCAAATTTCGCTGCTTCGCGGTTCCGTGGGTAATCGCACTCTTTTTGCTCGAAAAGCTGATATGGCATGTACGGAAAGCTCGCTTCAATTTACTGATCACGATGAGGCCGCCAAAATGAAAAGCTTAAAAGCAAATTATTGGTTTTTGTTAATTAGCAATCAATTACCTTTCACACTGCCCCTTTCACCATCCGTCACCCCGTGGAAGTGGCGTAGCCACGGTGGGGAGCGGCACACCCAGCATTTGCCTTCTTCCCCCCACCCCGAAATTTCTGTGTAAGTATGCTGCCTGTTCAGCATCCCCTTGCACCCATGCACTCGCTCCATTCGCGGTAAAGTGCATACTTCCCCCGGAAAATTATTGTGCCTGTGCCATGGCCCCATGGTCGCCACCGGTCACGGCATGTCTCGGACGCAACTGTCCTTTTATTTCAATATGGCAAATTTTAAATATTACTTCAAGGTTTCGTAGAACCACCAGGTATTGTAGGTTTTGTGAGCCTACAATACACGAATGACTGCTAATCATCAACTCCCACAAAAAAATCAATATGTCAATGGGGACAATTTCTCACGTGAAGCAATATAAACTTGAGCTTAGTCTCAAAGCAATATCGTCGCTTTGAGGAACGCCGCAAAAGACGCTTTATGTTAAATTTATTTTCGTAGTGTGCTAGTGCATCAAAAGAACAAGCGTTTATTTTGGTCAATTTTTATTGACGGGCCGATACGACCCGAAGCTGAACCCAACATCGCGAGATAACAATAGAGCGCCGTAGTAATTAAGCCACGCAGCGTGGTGGATGATCGAAATATGTTAGGAAATAGAAATGGTACATGTAAGCGAACGAGGTCTAACAGCTTCGATTATATTCTATGCAAAAAATTTACTATGCGAATGATACTACCTAGAGAGTGATAAGGAATGCCACATTTACCTTGATCATAACGCCGACTTTAATAAGAAAAATTTTCCCATTTTCAGCGTCGCTGACAAATGCTGGACCCCGCGGAAGAACCAACAGTGGCATCTTGTATTATGTTGGCGGCTGGTACGGGGACACGGGATTTGGAGGTGGAAGTGCTAATGTGTGGCTTCCGCCAAGCGTTAAAGCCCCCTTGGCACCAGCCCACGCTGTCGACTCTGAAGGCCTACCCGTCAGCAAGCTTACTGACCAACAAAATATTCCACTTGAAGCAGGTACCGGAGGTCTGGTTGGAGGTAGTGGCGCAGGCAAGCTCGGTGTGGCCAGAGGTCCATCTGTAGCTTCCGTGTCTTCAATAAACGTACCTGATGGCACCTCTAGAAAGACGTCTCGATTTCAAACACCAGCAGGATCTACGGTGGTATATCCAGGTGGTACCGCAAGCACACAGGCCAAGAATACAGAAGGGAAGGGATCCTCTGCCTCTAGTACCAAACCAACCGGCTCTACTAATGCTGTCGCCGAATCCAACAGTGTAGCAAGAACAAGAAACATTATTCACGAGAAGCCCTTAGGATGGAGTGCCAGTTCCCAAAACATCGATGTACTTAGAAGTCACACCACCTCAGGCAAAACACCGGTCTCCGCAGGTGTTCTTTCTGTGGGAAGCGGGACCGGACAATCTGGAAGTATGAGAGATCATCCCTCCGCTCATACCAAATCACAGCACATCCCACCTGTTAATACTGCACAATCACCCGCTACGGTAGGCTCTACGACGTTCCATGCGCCGAGACACTTAGAAGCTTCGACCAGTTCACGCATGCCCGGAACTGTAGGCACGCTCGGCCGACATCTTGGCTTGAAGAGAGCACATGCTTTCGAAGGAACCATTCCTGCTAGTAGAATAACCAAGGCATCGGAGGCACCAAGTGTGTACAACACATCTGTCCGTGAGAACAAACGGTCTGACTCTTTCGTTGGTATTGTAACATCACCCAGTGAAGGGGGCTCTGGAATTCACTATCCATCTCTAGCACCAGGAAATACAACGGGAATTAGAACGGCTACAGCTGGCAATTCGCCTAGCTTGAGCAAAGCTGAATCTGCGGGAAATTTACTTGTTGGCAAGACGAAAGCAGGTCCTCAAAGAGGTAGTCACGACGGCTTCTCCGCCACCGCAATCACACGAAATAGCATCCCACTTGGAACATCAGAATCTCCTGCAGCTCGAGGTTCCGGAAGCTCCCATTCTTCCCGGCCCTTTCTTGGCATCGTTGATAAGGGAGTCGCTGAAACTGGTGCCGCGCTCCGACGTCAGCCTATCTTGGGAAACGCATCTGAATCCGAGAAAGACCTTCATGCTCGTAACTCGAGAAGGCATTTTGGAAGTAACAGTGGGCCTAACTTCCTTCTTCCTTTAAAGCAACCAAACGGTTTTGCCGATGGCGCTGCAGAATCAGCTAGTGTAGTACATTCCAGGACCTCTAATCCACTGACAGGCAGACGAGGTCCCACTAGTTCAGTCGACTCTGTTAGACACACTGAAGGAAGTCATCCCAACTTGCAGACCAAACATGGAAGAGCAAGAGGCATGCCTGTTAGTAGTGCAAGCAGACAGCCTGAACGTTCCGGCAAGTACCACTCCTTCCATGAAAGTAAACCATCTGGTTTTACTCTAAGCCCAACAATATTACCAAATGAAGGGGGTTTCAAAATCAGCCATCTTTCCGGATACTTAGGTGGCAAAGCCACTCCCGCAATCACGATAGCTAGAGGCGCCCTTCGAGAGCATTCAAGTTTGGCTGAAGCACCCGGATCCGGACGTTTTCCTAGTAGTAGCACGGGAGGAACGCTTCAAATTAATGGCAGATATGGCCCCATCAGCTATCAAAATCGTCCTTCTGGCTTTAACGCTCACGTCTCAGAAACTGCAGCGTTAGGTGGTTCTGCAGGACCATCATCAGGCGCATCTGGTAATCATCACTTCACAGGGTCTAAAAGAAACTTTAGTAAGCAGCCCCTCTTGAACGTAGCAGCTGAATCCGAAGGCTTGCCTGGTGGAAATGCGAGAGGACAGCTTGGAAACAACGTCGCTTATGGCTCCTTTATCGATACGAGTTTACCGTCCGGCTTTTCAATTAGCAGCACAGGAGCTCCTATAGGAGCGGGATCCGATATATTCCGCTCTTCCGAACGCTTAGGAAGTTTTGCCGGATCTCGAATTGTTGAATCCGGTAGTACTCTTGCGCAAACTTTAGGCTCACGCGATTACCCTGAACGCGCCGCAGGTTCCTCTGCTAGTGGCGCAAGAACACAGCTGCAAAATAGCGGTCTTTATAGACCTAAAGTCCTTGAAACAAAACTATCTCGTTTTACCGTTGGCACCTCCAACTCCCCTGTAGCTCCGCTTCCTTCTGTACCCCTTAAAGCTTCTCCTAGTTCTGGAAACACTCGAGCTGTAGGCACGCTGGCAAACGTTGCCGGCTTAAACGGGCCACCTCCATCTACCCCACGTACCGCAGCGTATGGCTCCTTCATCGATACAAATCTACCGTCCGGCTTTTCAGTTACCAACCCAGGTACACCCGTAGGAGCGGGTTCCTATGTCCACTCTTCCAAACAGTTAGGAGATTTTCTCAGATCTAGAATTGTTGGAGCTGGCGGTACTCTCGCGCAACCTCTAAACTCGCGCAATTCACGTGAGAATGCAGGTGGTTCCCCTGCTAGTAGCGGAAGAATACAGCTTGCAAATAACGGTCTTTATAGACCTCAAGTCCTTGAAACAAAACCATCTCATTTTACCGTTGGCACCTCAAACTCCCCTGCATCTCCGCTTCCTCCTGCACACATTGAAACTTCCCCTAGTTCTAGAAACGCTCGAGCTGTAGGCGCGCTGGCAAACGTTGCCGGCTTAAACGAGCCACGTCCATCTGCCACGAGAAACGGAGCGTACGGCTCCTTCATCGATACAAGTCTACCGTCCGGCTTTTCAATTAGCAATGCAGGTGCACCCATAGGAGCGGGTTCAGATGTCTTCCACTCTTCTAAACGCTTTGGAGGTTTTGGCGGATCTCGAATAGTTAGAGCTGGCGGTACTCGTGGGCTACCTATGCGCTCATCCGATTCCCGTGAAGGTGTAGGAGGTTCCCCTGCTAGTAGCACAACGACACAGGTTGGAAATAGCGGTCAGTATAAACCTCACGTCCTTGAAAGACAACCATTCCATTTTACCGTTGGAACCTCTGAATCACCTGCAGACTTTAAGACCTCGCTTCCTTTCGTACACATTGAAACGTCTAGTTCCGGAAATGCTGGAGGTGTAGACAGGCTGGCTGAGGTGCCCAGCTTAAGCAAGCCACCTCAATCTGCTGTAAGGACCGGAGCTTACGGCTCCTTCCTGCCTACAAGTCTACCATCCGACTTCTCAATTAGCAGCACAGGAGCAGCTATAAAAGCAGGGTCCGATATATTCCACTCTTCCGAACGCATAGGAGGTTCTGGTGTATCTGGAATTACTGAAACTCGCGGCAGTCTTGGGCATCGTTTCGGCTCAGGTGAGACACGTGAACATTCAGGAGGCTTCCCTGCTAGTAATGTGAGAAGACAGCTTGGAAGTGCTGGCCAGTATGGATCTAGGGTGCTTGGAAGACCACCATATTATTATACTATTCGCACCTCAGAACCACCTGCTGCCTCAAAGACATATCATTCTTCTGCACATTTCGAAGGTCCCCATAACGCAGGAAACGCTGCCCTTCTAGGCCCGCTTGCGACGGTGGGCAGCTTACATGAGGTACCTCAATCCACAAGAAATATCCTTGGGAGGCCGATAAGGCCTTCCGCTACCAGAGGCGGGTACAACTTTTTGTCTGATAGTGTAGGACATGGCAACCTTGGCACCAGGGGATCACCAAGTGATGCGCGAAACAGAATCTTCAATCCTCCAGGACACATGGGAGAATTGGCCGGCCCTGGATTCGCCGAAGCCGCAAGCACCATGAAATTTCAGCCCGCCTTGGCCGGAACAGCTCGACATGAAGGAGGCTTCCCTACTGCTAGTGAGAGGAGGCGGCTTCAACCAGTGCTATCTGGAAATATTGCTAATTATGGCTCACGTTATCCCAAAATGCCAAACTCTGAAATTAGCATTGGCCCCCTAATGCCAATGTCACCTAGTATAGCGGTCTCCAAAGTCTCAGATTTTTCTAACCGTAGAGCCGGTTCTGGCGGTTCACCAGTCACAAGAACTGGAGGCGCCATCGAATGGCCAACAAATTCTGACGATAGAACTAGATCCGAAGGAGGTTTTAGTGCTGATAGTAGGAAAATACAGACTGAACCTACTGCTGCATACGAGTATTATCCAATAAATTATCCACCTAGTTCTAAGATTGGAAAACCGGAATTACCCAGTGGAAGAGCCACCCTCTTCTACAGACCTGAAAGACACCTAGGAGAATTTAGGAGTTCGGACCTTCGCCGCCACCACCTTCGTTTGTTCAACGGCCACGGAGGAGTACCTGAACTCGAAGGTGTTACGGCTGGTACCTGGAAAAAACTGTCAGGAGAAAGCAGTGGCCATGAAGTTCTCGCTCCCAAAAGTTCAACAAATGACTATACCATTGGTGACGCAAGGTCCGTCATTGAAAGAGGTGATAGAACTTCCAAACCAGCCATACGCCTAAGTGATACGAGTGGTTCTCAAATGACTGGATCTAACCGTATGATTGGGCAGCAGCCCGGGTTTGAAGAGGCCTATAAACGCGGTGGAGATTTGCCTACCAGTGGAGGAAGAGAGAACTCTGGAAGTACCGGTGGTGATAGCTTCCTTTTTCCTAAAATGGTTCCATCAGCCTTTACCACTGGCATTACAGGATCCCTTAATGAAGCAGGCTCGAGGATTTCGAATGTCGCCAGACACTTTAGAGATTCCACCGGCTCTGCAATTAACACAGTGGGAGGGAATATCAGACGGCAGTCCGTATCGGCCAATGAACCTGAGTTCGAAGAAGGATCCCTAGGTGTATCTAGGGAACAGCGTGTAGGTACTAACGGATACGCTATCGTACCTCACGACAGACCATATGATACTAGCGTGAGCACCGCAAGTTCGTCGAATGAAGTGGGCTCCAGAATACCCGATGCTTCAGATCGACTAAGTGCCAACACCGGTTCTGGAATAACTCAAACTGGAGGCACACTCGGCTGGAAATATGGCTTAGACCAGCCTCCTGTATTCGCCGGAGGCTTCACTGGGCGTAGCACGAGAGGAAAACTTGGAAGTACCGGCGGGTACAGCTCATCTGTTTTTAGAAATGAACCGATTGCCTTTATTGATGGCAGCAATGAATCGCCCAATTCAGAGGATTCCAGAAATTCTATTCGCAACGGACGCTTAAGAGGTTTCAGCTCAGGCTTTCCTGGCTCATATGATTTCTCCAAGAGATCCAGGGTTCACTCCTACCATAGGGAAAATCTAGCTCGTCGCTTCGCCAACGTCGAGAGTTTCGTTGGCGGTCGTGACAACACTGTCAGAAATAACGACGCTGGTTCCCTTGTCTCCAGTGAGCTTGGCCCTAGACGACAGACAGGCTACCCCATCAATGCTGAATTGCCTCATTACGACAGCTCCTTCGCTGGCAACAATGGAGGTACGAGCCGTAGTAGCACTGCTGGTTACTTTGGCAACAATGCTAACCGCGGCCAACAAGGTTACATTCCGGTTTTCTCACCTGGCACAGCTAGGCGTCATGACTCGTCCGTATCCAGCCAAGAAGCCACTGCATGGAATAGAAGAAATTCTTTGCAAAGCAATGGGTAAGATTTTATAGAAAGTGTAAAAAACCTGCTTCTGTTTGACAGACAAATGACAGAAAAATCAGCCGCTGGCCTTACGTGTTTGCATGTCTCTCTCGTAATAATTACATGCTCCTACAATAATAGGCGAGTCCTATAAACCTCCTTAAACAAGCAAAACTGTTCATTGAATGACAAATTTAGCCCTGACCATGGCAAGAAACAAGGCACCTCCACCAGAACTATAACTTGCATTAAGCTTAGCTTCCACACACTAAAGCGTGAAATTTACAGCGCTGCATTTTACCTTTGTAGGCAGATGTCGGCAATTACATCATCGATACAGGCAGTCTTTCTCCCTGATCTCCGCCGATATGGGCAGAGATCTAGTTGAAGCACGAAATTAAGCATCTCGTTCAGTCAATCTTGACGCGCCGCATAAGCCACCGAAGGTTAAAATTTCATTTCTGTACATTAGCATCACCGTGAGGTTTCCCTCAATTGCTCGACAGCACCGACGTCAAGCTCGGTGCCCTGCAGTAGCTATGTGACCTGGTAAGCTACTACTGCATAAACTTCTACGGTATCAATATGGCCAGCTAACATTTATGCAAGGCATTCACTACTTCCTCTATATAGAGAGTCCGTTAGTAATAAGTTGTTCAGTGAGGCCAAAGTGGTATTACGTGTTTAACTCAATAGATGAAAAAGTTGGCGGCAAGCTTCAGCAGCGTGCGGGCTCATAACGGTTCACGAAAAGACTATTATGCCACACTTGCATATATTTGTGGCAGTTATGCGGCTAGAGCATGGATAACGTTTTTTTAATTCAAGCCTCCTAACCTATCTGCGAACTTAGTATTCTGAAGAAAATTTACTAATAAAGCGGGTTTTCAGTCCACTGTTGTATAATATTTATGTGAATGACCTTGCTGACATGGCACCTGTTGGACTGTATCAGTATGCAGATGACCCTGTCATTAGAGCTCAATCTACAAACTTTATGTATGGTACTTCCTTACAAGCATTGGCGACTAAGGCTATGGACTGGTTTTGTGCTAACTTAATCAATATCATTACGTCAAAGACAAAATTTATTTGTTTTCACAATCCTCTGACAAAACTGGACATCGGTCACCCGTTTCTGCTACACAATTCAAGGTGTTCTCCTTGTCTGTGTAAACCTTTAGATTATGTGACTTCTGTAAGATACCTCGGTTTGTACTTCGACAGTGATCTTTCCTGGAGCTGCCACTTAGATTATGTATCCAAACTACTTCGTGCGGTATCGTGTGTGCTACACAGTTTGAGATATTATATGCCCCTCTCTGTTCGAAAAGATATTGGGCATGTGTTGTGTTATAGTGTATTAAGGTACGGCATAACAGTTTATGGTCATGGTGCAATTCGTTGGCAAACTAGGGTTAACTCTATTCTCCGTTCTATTCTAAAGAACATCAGCTATGATTTAAATCTTAATGACAAAAGTGACGTTTTCAAAACCATACTTATGCCGGACTTTGATCAACTACTGCTGGAAACTGTTGTGCTAAAGCATTTGTGCGAAAGTAATTTCACGGTCGAGTACGTTCCCTCACGTTGTCTGCTGCCTAAGAATCTTTACCTCGTACCTAGGCGTTGTACAAGATATGGCAAGAGAATAAGAGACTACTATGTTCCTGTATATTTTAACAAATTGTCTCAAACCGTCTTGCGCGCTCAAACCAAATACAAATAAAAAAGGCACTCAGGCAAATTGGCAACTAGTCACCTCAGGGAAGTACACGTTTCTTTTTCTTTATTTTTTCCTTGATAGAATATTTTAAATGTGAAAGGTATGTCAATTGAATAACTGTTTGGTTCCGCTGCCTGCAAAGCACTGCCGCTCAAGCCCTGCGTGGCTTTGGCAAGCCTGATATGTACGCTGCTTTCTTTGTAACTTTGTGGAATAAAGTATTATTATTATTATTATTATTATTATTATTATTATTATTATTATTATTATTATTATTATTATTATTATTATTATTATTATTATTCTAAAGCTGTAACTTCAAATAAAATGGTCGTTTTCGTTCCGCACACGCCTTGAGCGTCAAGAAATCTTTTTCAAAATTGTGAGTAGAACAATACTTTTAATAAATAAATTTAATAACTTCGGAATGGCCGATGAGCTACATGTGGTCTTTTCGGATAGCTCGTCAGTATCGGTTATTTGTACACTGGTGCGATGACAGTTACAGAGAAATTGCTGGAAAAAGTTTACTTATGTGGCAATGTCACCTCTTGGTTTTGCCATTACCATACGGTTAATCAGTGGTAGGAATATCTGTGTACAGAGTGGACTTTCTACCTAATATGTTCATTCTACAAAGCACTGTAGGGCACTCAAGCCGTGGAACTTCCACATTTTAATTTCAATATATGCACTCAAGGACATCGGCGAGTAATTTATTTTAGGCGGCCCCAACACGCAACAGCAATGTCCCAGTATTTATGGTTCTCCTGCACATACTATACAACTACAATAGACGCCTACCACGCGTTTCATAAAATGAAATATGCAGGCGGTTCTGCTGTGCGTCGAATCGAACAGGAAAGTACTTGCTTAAGGAGCGCACTGTAAGTGCGTTATGCATAGGTCACCCGACCGAGAGAATTATACACACGTGTGTCCTAAAACATGCGAGACCGAATTCTAATTGCCAAGTCATCTTTAAACTTATAGAACTTTCACGGTAGGTAAACAGAAGCACAAAGTGCATCTACATAACAAGCGTAGTTTACTTCAACATTCCTTCACTCGTTTCTGCTTACTCCTTTTTGCGAATCAATCAGACTTTTCCACGAAAAACTACCCTCTCTCTGAATGACTCTTTTCCAGTGTTGACTTTGAAGTATGCAAAGGCAGCAGGTTGCAAAACTAGAAAAAGTTGTATTTGGCGTTACTGCCTTGATTACGAAAATGAAATGGTGTGCTACAAAAGCACGCGGCAAAACTTCCCCCTAATACGGCTTGAGGTCATAGCTCCCAGCCTTCCCCCACAATGTAAGGAGTTCGTTTTGCCGAAAGGCAGCATATTCTGTTCAAGCTATTGAAACAGCCTAAAAGTGAAAATGTAGTTATTTGGTAGCCTTAGCATGTGGGGTTCCGCTAAAGGTATTGCAAAAGATCACTCGCGAAATTCACTGACAAGCTCAGGTTTGCCCATATGTTATAATTTTTGATACTGGGATATGCTTTAGGTTGTTTTGATGACTATGCAATGGCTGCAACTTCCGTCCTCTGTAGTAGCAGTGGTTAGATTAAATAAGCAATGGGCGATATTGGTGGTGGAATGATGCCAGCCTGCTTCAATTCTTGCGGCTCTGACAATACATGCATCCTTCTATTACTTTATTAAGCTTGTCTCTCCATACCCCGGCCTTGTCCGCGGTGTGAAAAGAACCACATGGGACTTCATTGATGAAGTCTTACTGTCAGCTCTGAAAATGTTTGCATACTTGTATTGATGCCTACCTCGCAGTCTAGGTGCCTTAGAAAAGATATTTTCATTCTGTTCCGCTCAAATTCAATATTATTACTCTAAGGGAATAAAGACCAGGGCAATATGCTGCTTTAAATCAGCTATCCGCTTAGACTGTTTTCTCATAGCGTTTCTCGTCGCAGTGAATGAAATTCTTGTGCCTTCCACCGCACGGAAGGGAAAAGAGAGATAGAAATAAAACCTGTAATTGAATAACAAGCGTGTGGCAGCGCAAATAACTTAATTGTCAATATATACGCGTGGCCACATGAGCCGGGAGCTCAACTACTCACGACATCCCCGGAGACGCAAAATTTTGGCCGCCATATGCAATGCGATTGTCCATTCAACCTTTGCCAAGTATAGATGTTTCATCTTAGCATGATTGGCTCTGACAAAGACGCGAAGCAAACAGGTATCACATATGTACATATATATGTCACAAATCTCCTTTTTAGACGTTTCATCTTGCTTGTTTTTTGTGGCAACGCTTGTTGAATCATGACGTTCCACCCAGTGATACTCAACCACTCATGTCAGACTCAATGAGGTTGGAAGATGTGCTATTTAGGCTAGCTGTATGATTCTTAAGAACGCACTGTTGATATCCGTTCATTTATCCTGATTTATAAACATGATCTGCACTGCTTGTAGGGTCTCCTCTGTTAATCTAGCTGTTCATGACAAACTCTAGCAACTCTAGAGCTTTTTAGTTTTCTCGTGCTTTCTAGTACCCCTAAAACAACAAACCGAAACACGAGCAGTTCAAACACTATGAAAGCAATTCAGCTTCAGGCTAGGCGCTTACATATTTGTTTATTAGTGTGCTGACGGAAATAGAAGATTGTCGGCTGTCGAAGTTTGCTTCTCTCCCTGCTATAAAAAAGAGAAATTGACCTGCTTTAGGTTCATGAATACGAACCTGCAATTTCAGGCTATAACATACACGACTAGGCTGTAAAAAACGTAAAGTTTCTTCTTAAATTCGAAACACTTTATGCGCCATTTTATATAGTATAGTGGTGCTGTCGATTACAGTCAATGCTTATTTCACCTTCTGTTTACCCCTGTTGTCCCCACTTTTAAGAACAAGTACCAGTTTTATATAAGAGTTTCCAAAGAAACGGGAACGCCTTATTATCGTGAAGTAACATTTCCTTCACTGCACGTTATCGGGTTTCTACGGTTAACGCGCGCGATTTACCACGCGCTATTTAACATACGTTATTTGGCAAGCTTAACCAACATATAGTACGTACGCTAAGAAACAGCGTTGTCAAACATGCCGACACCTGTACCGTAAATGGATATGTTGGCTAATCAGTAATGGTTGCAACGCGCTTTCGCTTCCTCTAAACTAGTGTATGTCGTTTCCCTTCTCTCACATCTTTTGTTTCCACACTAAGAAGTTGTGTTATCAAATACCAACTTGCCCGATGTCTAAAACTGTTAAGCTCTACATTCACCTCACAAGTCTAGTTATGAGCGCACAACGAGTCGAATTTCTCAGATCGTTCGGCTATTCTGATCGACCGTAGTCCTGGCGAGACGCCCTGGAGCAGAAGTAACAGAACGCTTGCTAATAAATTGTCTTGGTTTGGCCATGTTTGACATGAAGCGGCAGACGCCGCTCTGTGTTTTAGAGTATTTAAGTTTGCGTTCCCATGCGTTACACTAAACCTAGAAGGGGCGCAAACCATAACTTCCCGCAAAGGTGCTCGCGTTTATCGTATACGTCAGGCGCTAAGCGCTATTTCTACACTTTCAAAAAGGTTGTTAATCTGACAGGTTGGTTGACAAGCCCCAAATAAGGAGGAAAGTTCGTGAAAGTGGTACATTGTCATCCACCCAACTGTAGCAGCAAGCAACCGAGGAAACTGGAAATCTTCGCACTTCAAGAAAAATTATCGAAGACAACGAGTTTTTCTTCACCTGCGAAGCCTTCTTTATAGAAACCCGTGTTTCCTTAGTAGCTTCGTGCTACGGCCAGGTGGATTACAACATTTTCATTTCCTAATTAGTTAATACGTATTAATAAATGTATTGTTCGCACCTTCACTTTAATTATATTTTTGTATTCCCATGCTTTTTGTTTCTTTTTTTCTTCTAGACCATTTGCTCTTTCCACTAGTAATCTGTGATTGAGCGTAAGCACACCTGGACATCTTAAGCAACTCAAAGTAAGTTTCCGCACCTTCTCAGACTCTTCTGGCGTTAAAATGTTACGATCGAGATTCGGATGTTACTCGGCTACAGAAGATACTTAAGGAATAATGTAAAGGTCACGTTTAGAATATGTTTCAAAGAGCTCACACTACTATATTACATTTCATGTATACATGAATAAACTAATTCGTAGCGCCAACACAATGTTTCCTTATTTTTTCCGGGTGAAGGGGAGTGGCCGGCGCCGTTAAAGGATCCAAACTCTCGTTCGATTACATATTAAAAAAATACTGGTGATCAATTGAAAAATGCTACTTTTGGTGAGGCAGAAATATACTTCTGTATATCAAAACGAACTTCCTAGTTTTGAGTTCTCGCCGATTTACCTGATTTCGACGCTGTAAATCACGCGAATCAGGAGGGCGCAATCATGAAACTTATAATATTATTATATCTCATTACCGCTCGTCGTCAGTCTTCGGTAATGATATATCAAGCATTAACATTGGCTAGAATTTTTTTCTTGAGAACTATTCGAGTGCAAAAATTTTTTGCAATAGGGGTCAAGCTCTTTTTTCCTTGAACTTCAGTTGATTAGCAATATTATTATAACACTCTCGTAAATCTCTGAAAACAAGATCAATTACAAGAACTCAGAATGCAATATTACTTCGAACAGAACATGCTGATCTCGTTTTAGACAGCTGCCAAACATTCGCACATCAGGTACTTCGCAGTACACAAAACGTCGTAATGGTTCAGTTACTTTAAAACCTGGGCAGAAGCACTCACATTGCATTGTCAAGTTATATTCTTACAGTGCAAATGACAGTACGATGTTACATCCTACGTAATTACTGCGTTAGGAAACTCATCCAACAAAACCTTCTTCCAGCTGCACACAAAATGTGACTTATGACATTATTTTAGTAATGGTTACCGGACCATGATTCCACTAGGTTTTCATTACAAAGTGCGCTAGTGATTCCTAATAATAACACTAATCTTGCCAACGAACTGAGTGCTTCGCTGCTTTAAATATGGATAACGTCGTACTGGTTGATAATAAATAGCTTGCGTAGCATTCTTGTTTAAGCGTTAAAATAATTTGGATATGAAGAATTAAATGCATTTTCTTCGTCATTTTGCCAATTGCTTAATTGTCGACTTCCACTCATTATGCGCTCTCTATGAAAACCGATTTCGCATGTTCAGAGTAAGTAATTCAAAGCTGTCCGTGTTATTATTCATAAAACTGTTAGCAATACTGACAAGGCATCAGCTTCAGTTTTGTTAGAGCAATCGAAAACTTTCAGGTACATTATGGTCAACTGAAGTGTATCACTCACTGTTAAGCGTGATTACCATGTACTGCAATGCACGCAGCTTCACAACCTTTAAGCCCGAAGTACTTATTGCATGTTTTGCTCTTAAAAATTGCTAAAGTGTTTCACTAATACAAAGCCTCACTCCCTCTTTTTTTTTATTATTTCTATGTGTACCACTCAGAAGCCAGCATCACGGTGACGTCATCCAATTTTTTTGGATTCAGGAAACAGGAACAACAACTACGTGAACTACATGAGTGGCCGTATTCCCATGCTTTTGCAACTGTTGAACTCTCACAATATAATTGCATTTGGTTAAAAGCCGAAAAATAGGTTCCTGTTTAAAACCGTCTATGTTACGCCCCCTCCTCCTCCCTACACCTACTGCCCATTTATAAACGGCGATTTACCAGCGGTGTATGACGCAAAATAAAAGATATTGTACAGCTACCATATTCTACTGCGTGGTCGCGTTCTTTTTTTCTTTAGGGATCCAGCACGATTTTGAAACTGCCTACATGGTGTTAGGATCGGCCTGCAGGGGTAGTGCTCTGCAAAACTATCTCAGCCCGCTGCAGCTGCTTCGATCGATCCGCGGTGGTGGCGCCCCTCAGAGAACCAGCGAGCACGACAGCGCTAACCGACCATGAACATCTTTCGGAGAACTGGAGACTACGACTTAATCCACCATGCTCCTCGTTCGGGGAATCGGCGACGGCAGCAGGGCTGGCCACGTTTGGCGCCCCGTGTATTGTTGGTTGATTTGCCGGGTCTTCATGGCCTCTCTGCAGCAAGAAGAGCTTCCCTAACAAAAGGGTGCTTTGCGGTACGTAGGCCCCAGGATTCGTCGCAGTCTGCTGACACTCGTGGCGACTACAGGAGAAAGGCAGCTCTAGAATTTAGAGGCGCCGGCTGGGGTCAGGCGTGACCAGCTGACTACGAGGACGCGCTCAAATCGGGTTCCGGGGAACCAGCGCGTACGTGTGTGTGTAAGCCCTTTCACTCAAAGGCAGCACGGCTTCGATGACTGGTCGAACGGTTCTCTCACCTAGGGATCTAGGGAGCACGGAGTGTTTATGAGTGGCTGTTTGTCGGCTGCTAGGTGTGCTCGAGAAGGTGTTCGTCAGTGTGCTCGTCAGGTGCGGTGAAAGTGTGGAGCATACGAGTCTAAGTGTGTAACCCTTTCTTGGTCCTCATGTCAAGCCGATTATTGTTCTATCTTTGTGGCTACCAGTGCTTCACGCAAGCACTCGGCGGAACAGATTTATGAAATGCGTTGACATATGTGAAGGCCGTATGTCCAATGTCCACTGCAATGAAGAAAAGCTCGAAATGTGTGATGTTATGTAAGTCCGCACGTGGCGTGCGAGAACTGAACCTGCTTAATAATAACAAACTCGCACTTTCACCTGAAAGGCGTATCATCGTCTGCGATAACAAATTAGTAGACAGCTATACGAAATAACGATAGTAGGGGGGCTATAACGTAAAACTATTCCAAACTTTTCTATTCCAATTCTGCAATCAGCCCTCCGCGATTGGTCAAAAACGTTTTTGGACCACCCCTACTTCACCTCTCTGTCACGCGACGTCACGAAAACTGTGATAGCTCCCCATCTGATATGACGTGTACACACTGATTATGCATGATTTGACAGAGCAAAAGAAAAATAGTTATTTCTGATTCGACGCCTTTTATCACTAAGCCTCCGCTATTGGTCAAAAATTTTCGGGCTGCAGCCACTTCACCTCCCTGTCAGGCGACGTCATAAAACCGCAAAGAATCACCGCTTCAAAGTGACGTGTACGCGTTAAACATGCATTAATATGACGCACAATACCAAATTTTCTTCTGAATAGTCGCAGGCTGCCCCGTTCAGAAAGGAATAGAAGATGGCTGCCGCCGATCGCTCAAGCACTGGCTACTCGCACCTACGAAAGAGCCTGGGTTTATTTTGGTATAATAAAACTTTTTGCGTGGCCGTGTAACGTTTTCGAGCACTTTCGGCACGTTTACCACCTAATCCTGCCAACTCTTCTTTGCTGAGGGTCAGTTTTAGCGTCAATCTTAAGCTTCCGTTGCATGCCGCCGCGATTTTCGACCGGCCACCACAAGCTAAATACGGGAAAGCGTACCAATCGCAGACGTCAGCACCACCCTCTTTATACGGTTATCGACTTTCAGTGCAGTGGCTCGGCCCCATCGAATCCCTCTCCACTTGAGCGTGCTCCTCGCCTCTTGTCAGCCAATTAGATAAGACAAGCAGTCACTGTAGGCAATGTTATTCGTTTTTCAAGCAAACTAAAGTGACCTCCTATGAACGAGGAAAGGGTTTGATTGGTCTGTTCAGACAGCCCTGCGGGCGACCGCCCGATGCTTGCGTCGGCGGTTACTCAACTTCGACGTCAGGAGATTGCAATAAAAACATGTTGGAATAGTTTTACGCTATAGGGCCCAGTAGATTTACCAGTCATATAAAAGTGTAAACATAGGCATACTAACTAAGATAACAAGCAAGGGGTCCCGTGCGCACAAGCAAATACGAACACACCTCACTCGATGACCGCGGAAACTCGCTGTCAAAATGTTGGAGTAAGGAAGAGTGGCAGCAGCAGCGAGCTAATTCACCATGGTGCTGCGTCTCGCGTCAACTCGAACTAAGCCGCGAAAACACAGCGCGCGTGGACTCGGTCCCCGTCACAGATGGCTTTCAAGATACGGCGCCCCGGGAAGGCGCGCGAGTCCCGCCCGGAGTAAAGCGTGATCCCCGCTCCCTACCCTCTCCCCGGAGCCTTGCGCGCGACGGAAGTGGCGAGCTACCTTCCCGCCTCTCTCCCTGGTGTAAGCAAGATTGATCGGTGACTGACGGCTCACCCTCGCAAGCTTTCCCTTGCACATACAGCACACAACGTGCGGCGACGATTTTCTCACCAATGGACTTTATACGGAACCTCACGGCGACGGCGACAGCAGAAATGCACCTGGAGAGTCCCCATAACTATATCATAATAATAAAAGCGGAGGCGAAAAATATACGGGCTATCCTCAAGCGTTTATGGTAAATACTCAGCTTGCGAAGAGCAGAAAGCAGTATCTCAATGACTGTAGAATGGTTCGCACTTGAGCTTGTAGGGCGAAAAAGAATACGAAAGAGTTTCACGAGAGAAAAAAGAATATTGCGAAAAACGAGACGTGATAGCATGGCAAGCTCCTAACGATGTACCCCCCTTGTCCGTTTAGCGATATGGTTTTCCCTCAATGAATCTAAATCACATACGCTCGACGATACGTCTGTGGTAGAATGCGTGATTCCGAAAACGGGAAAGATATCCTGTGCGGTTTTGATGCTTTCTACGAAGGAACATGGTGGCGGTCACTTTTGCTTCTTAAACTGAAGCAGCTAATGCCTATACGAGTGGCAGTCGATAATGCGCACTTGTATAGAACAGCCTATGTCGAGCGCTCACAGAATCTGCGTATGGTCTAGACGTTCATTATGCAGAACATATGCTTTAGACTCATCAACAATGAAAGAAAAGCGCAGGTAAAGTTTACACGTGCGCTTGTATTGCTATATCGCCTTCTTTGTGCTGTCTGTCCCACAGATTGCGTAACTACATGTTCCTGAACTGTGCTGCTGGAGAAGCGAAATGTTGTAAAAAAGGAGCAAGCTTACGAAGAAGATACAACAGCGTTCAATATGAGCTGCAACACGGTGCCCGTGGTTGAAGGAGCACGAATACTGTATGGCGCTGCCGATATACTGAAAATTGGTTTTAATATACCAGCAATATTAACGGTGTGGACCATTGCAATTTTTCGCACATCGGCACTGCTATATAGACTTGGAGCCATTTCGACCATGCACACTGTGTTGCGCAGCTCATACTGGGCAATGTACATGTGTGCCTCATCAGTAGGCACACATGTAGAATTGCACGTGCAATAATGAGCACCTCATGGGGTGTTACAATACGCAATCACACAAAGTTCGATGTGTAAGCAAACACAAACGTTATTAACATCAAGGCGAATCTACACAAAGTTACCTGGCGACCTGGAAGGCTACAACGCTCTAGACAAATTGAAAATATTTCGCGTAATGTCAATATAACACCTATGGAGTATTAGGCTTTCTTGCTGCACCAAATTATTTTTGAGTAAATATTACTAAACTACTGCAGAAGTAGTGTCACAGCCAAGCTTCATAAATGATGCACGATGTCTCATTACTTTTTTAAGTGGACGAACCTTCTCTGGCGAAGACCGTCCACCCCGGAAAAGTATAGCAGATATCAGTAAATCACAAGACAAGATTTGCAGAGTAAATTGCTATCATGAAGTGCAATATTCAGATGTACACTAATTTGCCAGTCTCTTATGTTGGAAAGTTTCTTCCCTCCTCTTCATTTTTACCGATTGAATAAAAGTTCTATTTTCGATGGCATGGTTCTTTGGCCTATTACGAGGCACAAGAAAGAGAGTGGGAAGTTGTCAACGAGTAGCAAGGTCTCCAACTAGTGTGACAGCCCGCGAAAATGTCCAGGAGATACCCCAGGGCTGCAGCGCGACAGTCATCTGGGCACCATCTGGTCGAATCCGGACAAACCCACCAAGGCCGGAGAGACCCACCTCAGGGTTGCTCGTAGTCTGGAGAGGTGAAGCCGCAACTGGTGAAGGCATGTATGTCGCCGTCAACTTGCATATTTTGCCGACTGCCCCAAGGTCACGTCTCGCGTAAGTTCGCCACTTTTCTGGCCCGTTCTGTGTGAAGGTGACGCCAGACTGCAGCCGAAAAGAAGCATTGGCCCAGCGCGAAGTAAACCAGGAGGCAGTGGGTAGTGGCCGGGGGGTACAGCGTCTTGCAGGTGCTTCTGTCGCTGCTCCTTAATGAAGCACTGTACTTTATCACGATCGGGAAAATCAGGCTGAGAAGGTGGAGGCCCCTGTGAAACGGATCCATTAAAAACCAGATCTCGCGTCGAATCATGGGCTTTATCGCTTCCGCAAATACCACTGTGACCCGGAATCCAATGGACTGCAGGAGACACACGGTACGATTCGGCTTCCGATCAGACGTGCGGCACTGCATGCTCCAGCATGCGGCAGACGACGATTCGGAGCACACGGTACGTGCCATACGTACATCCGAACGAGCGAGCAGCGCGTAAGCTCCACCCAGATCCAGCGCCCCAGCTTGTACACGCTCGGATGACTTCATATCCACGTCAAGAAACACAATATAAACAACTTTGCAAAACACTTCTTCGCTTTACGCGAACACTGTCAGTAAAATTATCCCTGTGCCAGTGACAAAACACTTCATCGCAGAGCGTTGTCCAGTGGCGGCTCCACTGAAGCCAGCGATAGCGCCGGTAGGCCTAGCTCGGTGGACGCCGTGGCCGATGGCGCTGGCGATCCAGCCCGAGCTCGTCGAAGACCACTAATTTTTGCCAAAACGATTAACAGTGTACACTTAGTTCGCCCGTAATTAAATACAATTGGTTTACTCGACGCAGTCGTTGCGAAGGGCAAACGTGCAAGCCAAGCGAGCAGACTTGCTCAGACGGCCGATGTGTGCTGTCTGCCTGCGAAATGCCCTGGCATCGCGAATCCCGATATCTCCAGGAGCATTAGTACTAGTGTACTAGGCACTACTGTGTAGAACAGGCACACGTTCGAGATAATTTAATGAACTGGTCAGGGTTGCCAGATGGTCCCCACAAAAGATAGCCAAATGACCTCGAAATGTAGCCCAAAGATAGCCAAGCCAAAAGTTTTCGTGACGGAAAAGTAGCCAAAATCATAATCAAAACGTTTGCTGATGTTCTGCAGGCGTATTATAGATAGTGTAGGTGGTATCCAAATCTCACCGCGTATTTCCGACTCCAAAATTACTTTCGCCGCGTGCAACCATCGCAGACCTTATCATCCTCTCTGTACCTTCTTCATGAAAGTTAGCCAAAGTGCTCCCTCTTTATAAATCTGGAGATAAGCAGTGTTTGTCGAACTACAGGCCAATTTAACTGACGTCACAGTCATGCAAAATGCTGGAACACATCATTCATAAGCACATCACGCTCTTTCTGGAATCAAATAACTTACTGTCCAACATGCAACATGGGTTTAGGCGCGGTTTTAGCACGTTAACGCAGCTCGTTGAGTTCACGCATGACATTTCATTTAACCTTGATGTAGGCAACCAGGTTGATGCCATTTTTATAGGTTTCTCGAAGGCATTTGACACCGTTTTACATTCTAAACTTATTGCTAAACTTAATGCTGTACTGAATAATCCTCATTTAGTTAACTGGATTTTAAGCTTTCTCTCATTTCGCTCCCAGTTCGTCTCTTACAATTCGACTGACTCCGCTACTGTTGATGTGACATCAGGTGTACCCCAAGGCTCCGTCCTTGGGCCACTTCTTTTTTTATTATATATAAACGACTTCCCACTTCACTGCTCTTCTAACATCCGTCTCTATGCTGGTGACTGCGTTCTATATGAAGTAATTAACTCTTCTAATGATCATTATCGCCTTCAACAGTCATTTTCTAGGTTTTGCGATTGGTGTAGTACTTGGCAAATGAACATTAATTTCAATAAAACCGCTCTGATGTCTTTCTGCGACAAATCTCCCCCCTCCCTTTTCAGTTACTCGTTCAATGGCCATTCTGTAGATAAGGTTTCTGAGTATAAGTATCTTGGTGTCAGTTTTACGCATAACATGTCATGGTCCAAACACATTGATTACATATGCAGTAAAGCACTAAAAAAATTAGGTTACTTAAGGCAAACGTTAACCCGATCTCCTAAAGCCACAAAGTTACATAATGTATAAATCTCTAATCCGCCCTGTTCTTGATTATGCATCTGTAGTTTGGAACCCGCATAAGCAGTTAGAGATTAATAAACTAAAAACAAAACAGAAAAAAGCTGTGCGATTTATATGTCATCGTTACGATCGCGACTTTTCGCCCCTCTTCAACACTTTCTTCCTTGAACCTAAACACGCTCTCTTCTCGTCGCCGTGTCGAATCAATAAAATTCTTGCATTGCATGGTCAATTCTTCGGTTAGGCTCTCAAATGATAATTACATTAACTTCGAGCCGGGATCATCAACGAGAAGACATCATGACCTAAATTTGATACCCTACTACGCACGTACTAACATGTTCAAATTCAGCTTTCTTCCCCGCTCACTCGAAGACTGGAATTCATTACCTGGGTCCATTCGCTCATGCTCATCCCAAATTTTTGCAACCGCCATCCTAGATGATAATCGGGCTCACCCATGACCGGCAGCATTTGTATAACTTCTTGTGTATTTTTCTTTCATTAGTGCTCTTTTGTAAAAGTGTTCACTTGTGTTTATTTGTGTAATTTCCTTTCATCAGTGCTCTTTTGTAAAAGTGTTCACTTGTGCTTACCGCTGTATATTCCATTGCATTTTCTGTACCTTTTCTGAACCCACTCCAGCTATAGCGCAAATTGCGCTGCAGTATGTATAAATAAATAAATAAATAAATAAATAAATAAATAAATAAAACACTGGCCTCAAGATAACGTAAAAAATTCTAGTGACAGCTGCCACTCAGACGTGGATGTTGACACCACTTATCGTTGCAATGAGCAGAAAGATTTCTTTTCCGATTTACTCATGACATTTTCGGTATTTACTGAGTCACGTACTGAGCTAACTTTAGTTCATGCCTCGCTTTACGCGAGGCATTTTTCTATAAGATTCGGGCAAAATATTGCTAGCTCCAACCTCGAGCATCAGCTTCAGCTGGTCACGATCGGGTACCCAAGAGGCGGCTCGAGCTCAAAACATTTTAGAATAGAGATACCTTTCCTAAGCTTTATTCACAAAATGAGCATGTTACTTCTATCCCCTTCTCTCTCTTTCTCTCTCAATTTTGTATTTTTTACTGGAAAGCAACTCGACGGTAAGTGAGCAAATGCTGCTGCTTGGAAGCACATTGGACTCTGGAGAAAGCTTGAAACCTTCTCAAATTTTCCTCGTGCGCAGAAGCGGCAGTTGTGACTGCAATTCGCTTTTGTGTGGGAAGAAACAAAACAGAAGAGAAGAGGTGAATTAAAGTTTATAGTTTCAATTGCTACCTGGAGAACAGCGTTGGCAATAATCCAGGTGGTATTAATATGGATAAGAGTTGAATTGCGCAATATTTAAACAGGGATTCGCTTGCAAGAGTCGTGCAATATGGCAACGTGTACGTAAGTTTCTATGAATGCCGGCACGGGTGCGCGTGTTGCCATATTTCCGATAGGGAGGGGTGTACGTTACTTTCAGTGTTACTTGAAAAAATAATAAAGAAATGTAGTTACGCTAGGGAACACACAAAATCAATTTGATTGATCGCGCACGGCTGTCATGTACTACAAAGTAAACGCCTTTGTCCAACAAGTTTAAACACTATGCATCAGAATACGAAGTCAGTAGAACACTACATATATACTTACAAACTGGCAAGAACTATTTGCCCAGCCACCGCTGCGATACGTGCAAAGAATAAAAATGTACGCACGTAACAGCACCCCAAGGAGCTATTATGTATATCGAACGCAGTTCTTTTTTCTCATCACAGTTGGATAATACGTGTGAGCAAAGTACACTGTGATGACTAGTAAGACGAACAAAGAGGAATTACAATGACCACAAACTAGGTGCCTCTAAAGAGTCAACCATAATCGCAATTGGTCGTACGCACATCGTTTAAAGGGAAAAAAATTGTCGGAGTACGGTATGAAAATCGACGAGTTATCATCCTGACTTTGGTAGGCGATCCTTCACCGACCTTTCGGGAGCCTTGCCATCTTCACTGCGAACGAACATCTTTTTTCATATATTTACAGAGCTTGTCACTCTAATAATATGCCACGTTCAAGAAATACCACGAAACCATCGCAGCTTTCGCGTAATACGAAACTGCTTGACAAAGACATGCAAAGAACGAAAAAAAGACTTTGGGTAGAGTCCCGGTTGATGCTTCTCACACTGGGAGCTACACCAATGGATTAGATATACAGCGTAGCCCTATTTAAATTAGCTTCCACTTCCACTTGGACCACATAGAATGGCGGAGTGGAACCGCGACAGAAACTGTTCAACTAGCTGAAAATCTTTGCAGCAGTCCCCACTCTCTGCCAGACGAAACTTAACGTGATGGAGAGCTTGCAGTGTCTTATTCGACATGCGGTTTCTCAAATCATTTTTTGTCAATGAAATCTGGCTGAACACGCGTTCGACGTCTGCGTTCGAAATAAGCAGCGCAGGTAGGGACAAAGCATGCGGAGACAGCAGGTGAAAGAATGGATTTCCGGCACTGTTTTTAGCATTCTTGATGCTAGCCCACAACTTGGTGATGCTTTCGACGCCTTCTGCCATATTGTGAATAGTCGTCTGCAGCAGGCGATACTCGGACTCTAGCGAAGAAACTGTGCTGTCTTCCACGAAGTCTGAGAAGGAGCGACAGAAGGAATCAAAAGAATGCTGCTTGATATTATTAGGCTCGATAAGTTTCAAGTCAGTGAGGAGCTTCAGATTTGATGGAAGCAGCTTCATCACGCTCTCGATGCATGCAGAAATAAACTTGCGGCACCTTTCCAACATTGCTGTCTTGCCCGACTCACTCAGAGCAGAGTTTTCGAGAGAGTTGAGAAATCCCGCTCCGAAGCCCCACGCCCTAACGTGGGGGATGCGTTTTTCCGAATCCTCATAGTTTATTTATGTGTAACCGGGCATAACAACCCTTTCCTTCAGAGGCTCGATAAATGTGGTCAAGTCTTCGTACAGTTTAACTGGGTTGGGGGATTCAAATTGAAATAATTTAAACTTGCAACAGGCCAGTCATTCAACCCAGACATCTTAAAATGTCTATGTTAGATCATTGTCAAATTGCTTATTTTTAGTCATGAGTATGATGTATTTGGCTTTATTGACATTACGACTTAACAATGTGATCTGAAAGTGGGATAGGGAGAGTTGCGCCAATCACGCATTAGCCGTAAGCACAAAAAAAAAATATTTCTGATTGGCGTAGGGCCCAACGTCAGATGTTTTGGTATTGATACCAGTGGTATACCGTTCCCTCCCCCGTATTCTTTTTGCATCGAGCGCCGCAGAGCAGTGGCAATGCATCCTCAGCGACGGCGCTTCCGAGGTCCGCCAGCCGCTGATTCGACGGTTACAGGCAATCGCCGAATATGTTATGGGAGCACCGGACTAGGGGCGACCCTTCCCATTTTTCCTTCCTTTTCAATAAACTTGTTTACTGAGCCCAGCGCAACTGTGCAAACTTCTCTGTTTGTAAACCAAGCTGGTGTCGCGTATTATTGCGCACCTCATGAAATAATTTAGCAAGCTTTATGTTCACAACATGCTCTGTGATTTTTTATAGAATTTGGTAGGGCCTATAAGGGCTGATAGTTTCCAAGTTTTGTACACATCAGTGCTTCAACTGTGCAGCAAAAACAGCAGTTAATTTACGGCTCCCAAGAACTTGGCAATGTGCACGCTGCAATGCCGCACAATGAGTTTATATCTTTTGTTAACTTTTTTTTTGCGGCGGGAGGGATGTTGCGATGAGAGCGGTGCAGAAAACATGTGCTTCCACATTTCTAATGTTTAGCAGCAGGTGCTCGCGACTTACGACAATAACATAGTGAGAATATTGATCCCGCTAAGCGAGTTCAGCCACGTGACGCTAGCCGAGCCATGTTGCTAGGTCGGAACAATCACTTGCATTCACGACGCACCTGTTGCGAGAATTCTTGAACTCCGCGCAGAGGTCCATTATACGCAGGTGCGCGTCTGTTCAATAGCGTTTGTGCTTCTGCGTTATGACGTGACCCCAAACGCAAGATAATACGTTCGCCACTATAATGTGAATCTCGCCTCCAACGCGCTAGGCCTCGGAGGCTGAAGTAAAGCGTCAGAAACGAAGTTATGACGAAGAACCTGAGTATGCAAAACCAAATTGTTCCACAATCACGACTTTGTTTACGCCATAGAGAACATGCGTCTCTAGTGTTGCGTGTGGAGTTGGCGCGCACGTAACTGAATACATGCGCAGCGCATGAGCATACAGCATCTTGCGTGGAAAAATTGGTGCGCGGATATCTGCGCACGTGTACGCAACAGCTGGCGTGTCACATCCGCATAGGCGACTAGAATCGCTACTGTAAAATTACGCCTAACGTCCCGCAACGTGAATTCAGGGAATATTTGGCGACTGCTGCAGCCTAGTTGTTCTTGATCGCGATCGAGCGCAAAAAGTAATAATAAAAATTGGCTTGCATAAGACGCAAGTCGTTATACCGATCATCAATTTCATTATATTTCAGTTATACGTATGCAGTTCAGAAAAAGCTTTACACGAGCCCGAATTTCGTGTACCTAATCAAATACGCAAAAATGATAAAACATAGTAAAGTTTAGCTGAAAGAGACTGTCTGCACGAGGTTTTCGAACGGGATACCTGCGGGAAGTTTTGACCGTATGATTATTAATGCACTCAACAAATAATTAGAGGGTACAGATGTTTAGTTGTTCTTTATGTGCCCTCTTAGCATCGGCACGTTGACTACGTAGTAGCAAAAGCGCGTAAGAGCTTGGGATTTCTTCGTCGGAATACCCTATCTTATTCTGAAAATACTCGGGTGTTTATTCAGAAGTCGCCTGCTATAGGTCTGTTCCAGGATGTGCATGGAACATACCGTGCCACTCTACAGCGAGAGGTAAAAGTGAACTGAAAAAGGTGCCATTTGTGGCCGCATAATACGCTCTCTGGCAAATCAAGATAACACAGGAAAAAATGTGAGATTTCGAACCCCTGGAACTTCGCCGCACTACAGTCTTCATTTAAAACTGTTACACACTACAGAACATTCGCAGTGAGCTAAGTAGTATGATTACTACATACTTCAACACCCTATACAAGGCCATGTATAGACCACCAAAGCCGAATACATGAGCACAATTGTCGGGCCACGGATTACAAAAATTCTTATTTATTTAAAACACCTATGGCAACGGAGCCACTTGATTGAATACATAGCTACAATTTGATAAAATGAGTTTAGGCAATGCAATTAAGTTTATAGTCGCAACAGTCAGTATTATTAGCTTCGTTATTCGTTGTCGCCTAATTATACAGCTGATAACGCGCATCGTTCTTTTTCATGCACTGTTTTCCCGTAAAAAGCAATTTTTCTTTTTCCGCGTTTCTTAAAATTTTTATAGACTTGCCTGACTGATTTCTGGGGTCGTGAGTGCTGGCAAAAGAAACATGGACATGGTGCTTTTGATGATAGAGCCGCCGCTGACATCGACAGCATGTGACGTCACACTACTAACCTGTTAAAGCTAACCCACCGAGGATGACAAAACCGCCTTTGGCAAAGATTGGTCGGCCTGTAGAAACGTTGACCAGCCTCTCTCAGCCACCTTATTCCTTTTCTTGTAACTTCTATACCACACTTATTCACGTATATCACACAAGTACTTTGCGTTTCGTCGTGCATACACGTCAGCTCACTACACGACGCGCATGTCGCGGTCCTTCCACGGAGACCCTTTCAGGGACGGGGAAAATGGCTGGATGATTTCGATCGTGTGTCCACTTTCAATCATTGGGACCACGACAGAAATTTAGCTAAGGAACGTGCATGTTGCACTCGAATACTCGGCCTCAAGATGGTTCCAAAGCCATGCGCGATTTCTTATCACCTGACAGGAATTGCGGCGGCAGCTGCGTGATACTTACAGCAGCGCCGAAAGAAAGGAGAGAGCAGAGCAAGCCTTGCATTGTCAGGTCCAGAAGCCCAACGAAAAATTCGCCATGTTTGTTGAAGAAATGTAGCGACACTACAAGATTCCTTAACCCGATAAGACAGAGGGGAAGAAAGTTGACCTACTGATGCAGATAGTCAAGGAGAAGTTGTGTGCTGGACTGGCACAGCGGGTGCTGACTATGGCAGCCGAGCTCGTTAGCCAGGCGAAGACCATGGAAGTAGTGCACCAGCGGCTTTTCTTGCTGTAATACCTCCACATCACTGGGACGGTATCATCGCTTACGTTGTTACTGAATGATTTCGGTAACTTGTACGTTGTGCGTGAACAGCTCCGTCTGCTTCAAGGGGTGCAACATCAGCTAACCGTGACTTCAATAAAATACATTATCCACGAGAAAGTCTAACAGGTGGCACATTCTTTGACACAGACTGGTACTGAAGCCTCCATGCAGTTTTACGATGAAGCCCCATGGCCTCCTCCACAGTCCATGAGCCACGCACTATTGTTACCTTCTTTCTCTTGAAGAACCAAGGACCCTGTAACGCGAAACTATTTCAATCTGTTTTCATTCCAATCTGCTGGCGTCAATTTTATGTAACCACCGCAGCAAGCATCGGGCGGTAATTTTCAGCGTTGTTTGAAATGCCCATTCAAACGCGCTCCTCGTTTATAGGAGTCCAGGGGAAACACGCGGAATGCGCGAGAAGGAAATTGAAGCCGATGAGCAAAACGAGAACAAGGCAAAAAGCGGGAGCCAATGTTTCGACAAGTGGACTTGTCTCTTGTCGTCTTAAAAAGACAAGTCCACTTGTGGAAACGTTGGCTTCCCCTTTTACCTTGTTCTCGTTTTGCTCATCCTTTATAGGAGGTCCCTTTTGTTGCTTTCAAAGCGAGTATGATTACCTATTTTGAGCAGTTTTTCTTATCTAATTGGCTGACAAGAGGCGACTCAAGTGTAGACGGTTTGACGGGACCGAGCTAGCACATTGAAGGCAGATAACCGGATGAGAAGGGCGGGGCCGGCGTCTGCGATTGGTCCACTTCCCCATTACTTAGCTTGCGGTGGCTGGTCGAAAATCGCGGCGGCGCGCAACGGAAGGTTAAAAATGCCGCCAGAACGGACTCTCAGCAAAGAAGAGTTGGCAGAGCGATACGTGCTGGAAGGGCTCAATAACGTTAGACTACCACGCAGAAAAAAATTATTTTGCGCAAATCAATCCATGTACTCAGGCAGCTCGAAGTAGTCAGTGCCGGAGCGATCGGTGAGCAACCTTCTATTATTTTCGTAACGGGGCAGTCACCGGCTATTCAGAACAAAACAATCAGTTTGTTCGGCATAATAATTCGTCTTTAACGCGTTCGCATCACTTTGACGTGGTGTGTTTTCGCGGTTTTATGAAGTTGCGTCACAGACAGGAGAAGGCGGCGCAGCCCGAAAACGTTTCACCAACAGCAAAAGACTAATGGCGAAAAGGGCGTCCAATCAGAAGTAAGTATTTTTGTTTCCTTCGGTCTAATCATACACCATTGTGCACATATCATATCAGATGGGGCGTTTTCTACGCTTTCATGACGTCGCGTGACAGACAGGTGAAGTAGGGGTGGCCCAAAAATTTTATGAACAATCGTGGATAGCTAATTTCAAAATTGAAATAGAAATGTTTTGAACAGCTTTACGTTGCAGCGCCCCAATGCACCGATTCTCCGGACAAGCTGCGCATGCGCACAAGCACTACAGCCCTTGACCCGGTAAGCGTAAATCCTATCTTAAAAGATGAAGCGCCAAAAGTGACAGCACACTAAGAAGGAACAAAAACAGGACAAGGCTGTGCACCAACTAGCCTTACAACGTGTTTTACTGGAAATCAGATGTGTGGCGTCAACCGACAATCAGCAGCTTTGCTTCCATTGCGGTGGAGCGGACCACCTGTATGACGAGTGCACGTATCGAACGGCGGGTCTTTGAGGATTTCACCCTTATGTTCATCGTATATGTGAAGCCAAACGTCCCAGAGAGATCGAGAAATACCTGTCAAATTAACATTCACCGTCACTTGCGAAGATCCAGCTGTTTGAACAGTCGCCCCTTCCACAGGGGCACCAGCCTCGATTGCTATTTCTCGGCGATTGACGCCACCTAGCCGCTGCACTACTCTGTCTTTGTTGGTCATAGGTACCCAATTCTAAGTCGGAGAAAATAAGAACAGCGACCTTTGGAAGTGGGACTACTCTTGATCACAGTTTAACATATTTCACTCCTACAACTTGACGACGACGACTGTTTACTAGTGACGGTTTTTGCTTCCTGCGGCCAAGACCAAAGTGTTTACGTTGGCATACTTGTTTCTGCTGACAATCACCCAGTCACCGCTCTTGTAGATATTGGCGCTGATGATCTTGTTAGGGGCAGGGAACTGGGTTTTCACTTCGCAAGGCGATGGCAGCCCCTGGCCAGGGCCTCTTATCCGTAGAGTTGGTCGTTATATTGTGATGCCGATAGGTATACATACTCTGAAGGTTGAAGTCTGCCCATCTGCGCCGTTTAATCCACCATAATAGAGTCATTTGGCGTGTCCAGTATTCCGGCAAGCGCGGGCGGTTAGCCGGTTTAGCGGGGGCGTAAACGTGAGCGGCCAAGTTGGTGGCGCCAGCTGCTGGCGCAAAGCTCAACCACCTAAACACAGAGCCAATTACTATATTCTTTTTAGCGTAATTGTGAACACAATTACACCACTGCCGAAATTTGCACCAGCAGCGAAACAGAATAACGTAGGTTACTGCAATTTTAGCTCTGTATTTGTCTGGTTGAGCTCTACACCACCAGGCGGCTTCACCGCTCCGGCCGCTCGCGTTTACGCCCCCGACCATCCGGTAATCCGCCCAAACCGCCCCAGTTTGCCGGAATAGCGGACACGCTAAAAGTCTCTATTGACTGAGTGTCCCGGGCAACTTATTCTTAGCAAGGATTTCCGTTGAGAGTAACCTTCGCCAGGGGCTAGTGACATTTTCCGGCAAGCCAGTAACTCACAGAGATGACCGCTGCCCACAGGTCATGAATTCACGTATCTACCACGACTATATATTACGTTTATACTCGGGATAACTAGGTTAGTCACTGTGGAAAGCGCCGGCGACAGTCTCCTTGTCGGAATCACTGAAGTCAATCTGTCGGTCCTGTTGCGTCGGCGGGCTTGCATTGCCTGTGGTGTCGTGCAGGTGACATCGTTGACAATGGAGATCTTAGAGACCAGTATTGACCGCGAATATCAGCAGTGTGATCAACGTAATGCGATCCCCTATTAGGAGCCAGTCAGCGACTATGTTGCATGCTTCGCAGTTGGTTAGACCTCTGAAAATTCCCAGGGTAACCTACCGACAACCAGTAAATCGATGTGAATTCTGAACTATTGGCTACACAACAAAAGCGCAAGACAGCTTCGCCTCAACGTCGAAGGTCAATCACACCGCGATTACGCAGCACAGTATTACTGACCCCGATGAAAGACCGCTGCATCACCATGCCCCCGCATTTCTCGCAGACAGCAAGACGCCATTCGGTACCAAGTCCAACAAATGTTTGCTTGCCAACGACATCATTCAGCCTTCAACGAGACCCTGTGCGCCATTCGTTGTGCTGGCAAAACGAAAGACGGTACCCTAAATTTTTGCGTTGACTACGATAAGCTGAAGTATGTTACAAAAAAGGACGTTTATTCTTCGATTGTCGTCTACACACCCAAATTTTCTCCTCAATGGATCTACGTAGTGACTACTGGCATATAGATGTTAATCGCCATGATCGCGAGAAATCCGCCTTTATTGCTCCCGATGAACTCTACGAATTTAAGGTCGCTCCGTTAGGCTTATGGTCTGCGCCTGCTGTATTCCAGTGTTTGATGGACACTGTTTTGCCAGGTCTGAAATGGCAGCCATGTCTCGTGTGGTTAGGTAAAATCGTGGTGTTTTCTGCAACTTTTAGCAGCACCTACAGCGCCTACAAGACGACATTTATGTCATTCTTATTGCCAACCACTCTCTAATACCTGAAAATGCCATTTTGGATACGATCAACTAAAGTTATCAGGCCATGTCTTAAGCTATATATGATGGCATTCGACCAGATCAGGAAAAAACCATGGCTGTGGCCACCTTTCCAACGCCGGCGAAGAAAACGCAACCACCGCCAATTTTCGGTCTTTGCGTGTATTACAGACGTTTCGTGGCTAACTTTTCAAAAACAGCAGATCCCTTTATCGACTTCCAAAGGACGAGGTCCCCTTTGTATATGAGCAGTACCAATAAGATGCCGTCTGGGATCTCCAGAAACGTCTGCAAACGAATCCTGTTCCGAGAGAATTTCTCGAAGGAAGTATTGATCAGCTTCTCAAGGATGCCAGCATAGTTTGCCTCGGTGCCATCCTCATTCAGGAGCAAGAGGGAACCGAGCCAGTCATTTGCTACTCGAGCCGTACTTTGTAACAGCTGAAACGAATGATTCGATGACCGTGACAGAATTCTTGGTGGTTGTGTGGGCGATTTCTAAGTTCCGAAGTATTTGTAACGCGGACTATGTAGAGCTGTTACTCAACAACACTGTTTATTCTGGCTGGCTAATCCGAAGGTGTGTGTGTATGTGCTCGTGTGTGCACAAGTGTGAGTGCGCACGTGTGAGTGCGCACGTGTGAGTGTGTACTTGAGAGCGCTTCAGTGTAGAAGGCGCATAATGCATGGAAAGGTATGCCGTGCCATCGGAACAAGTACGCATTATTCACACCGAACTGGCTTATGCAGAAGCACGATTTCCGTGCTTTGCATGTTGTATGGATACTCGTAGTATCACAGGATAATGCAGTTCTTCGCATTCATTGTTGCAAGTTAAGCCAAATGTGGACCGCTGTTTGAAGACATGTATCATTTCTTTTCGTGTATCAGCACTCCACAGAAAACGTCACATAGAAGAATGAAGTGAATCAGGAAGCTAGATTTTTCACCAAATACCATTCATGTGAAGCTAACAGCGGTGAAGTTAAATAAAGCGAAATATATTAAACTCTTCAATTCGCTAACTGCCAGGTTAATAAAAGGTAGCAGCTATAGTTCCGATTATCGTATTACGCTTTCTGTAGTAAAGAGAAAATAAAAGAGAACGAGAACAAAACTATGCCTCAGAAGGTGGCGGCACAGCCACCTTCCGGTTTAAAACGAATTTCTGAGATCGTTTCTGCAATTATCATCGTGAAGACTATTCTCTGGTGGCCCACGGTTACTTTTATCACACAAATAGGTGATATTATATCAGCAACGTGCACATTTTGGATTCTTGATTTGAGAAAATTACAAGTAACAGCGCGAGCAACAGTCCTACTGCCGTATTTCGTAATGGTTCATTCCATTTTCCGCTCGTCTTAGCTTATCATACGCCCGGCAGAGTGGTGGATCGTTTCTAACGGTACTGCGGCTTCTTCTGAGCCAGTGAAGATACGGAAAGAAATGAAAGAGATCGTTAGAAAAAGATGGAAAAAAGAAAAATAGCTGTTCTTGTTTCTTTTATTATGCAGTTCTCGCCGCGCTGGTAACTATATGATTGCAATTAACCAAAGCCTACCAATATATATATATATATATATATATATATATATATATATATATATATATATATATATATATATATATATATATATATATATCATTCCCTTCTGGTAACACTTGCCTACATTCATTTATCTGTACTTCACACGGCGGACGTTTTCGATGTTTCGAAGCACAAAATCACGTGATGTTGTCTCTCATAAACATAAGATGTTCTAAGGTCTACAGATCTTAACGAAACTTTCTCAATTATTTTGCTGAGGCGAAAGCATTAAATAGGTCATGGAGCGAAAAAAGCCGGCGTCTATAGCAGCGAAACTGCACCCGAATTCCCGTTAGCTGCGACGCCACGTCACGTGTACGCCTCGGCGGAGCAGATTGGTCGAAAGGGAACACTTGCAGCCGCGCTGGCACTCCAGATGCTACGCGAAGGGATAGGGCATCGTCGCGACGCCACGTCACCCTCACTCTCGCAAGCCTGTGCTGTCCGTTCGTTCTTTGCCCGCGCAAGTCCTCGCCTGCGTTCTAATTTTGCCTGGTGATCGCTATTAATAAATTAATGCATAAAAGAAGAAGAAATTCGAAAGAAAGAACTTTGGCGGTAGTGAGTTTCCACCCTACGACCACACGCTCAGAAGCCGAGTGTTTTACCTACTAGGCTGCACCAGCGCCTCCTAGATAGCTGGCTTGTGCACTTTGTTTTATGACATCACACTACTTCGACGGAAATTTCCATTGCCAATCCCAGCGGGACGAAAACGGTGACGTCAAAATTACGGCGGCTTACTCGGGAGCGTCCCCATTAGTTTTTACGGCAGTCGGGCAAGGCAGCGTAACGACACGTATCGAAGTGCACCGGCTTTGTGCTATCGAACAGGCGTTGGCCAAGCGTCTCATTTAAGTACATTTAGCCCGTACTTTAAATCTTAAAAACTGCTTACTGCCTAACTCCCCTACAAACAGACCAGTGTACTGCAACAGTGGCGCCACAATGTAGCCGATGCTCCTTTATTAAAATACGCATGCTGGCAAGGCAGTTTCAAGCATTACTTTTTGTCTGTAAGAAGGAACGGCTTCCATTATCTCTTATATGCTTTTTTCAGACGTAATATGTTATTTGGGTTTAGTTTCTTATCTTAGCATCGCTTACCTTAAGAAATGTAAGACAAAAAGAATTCACGGGGCAGCAACATCCTAATGGGGACGGTTACCAGCGAATCTGTTTAGGCTGCATACATGGGCTGCGTGCATTATAAAATCACAGATCTTTCTTTTTTTTCATGCACAAAGTCAACACAAGCACCACCGCGGTCACCGCACCTCCCATGCATCTGCCGCAACCGCTGGTGTAGGCGCACGGGCACCTCATACGCGCGGGACGTTGTAACCACAGAAGTGCAGGCCACGTGCATCGGCGCCGTCGCCACCCTCTTTCCCCCTCCCTCCCTACCCGTCTCCACTGCTGCAACGCTGTCGCCCCACACTCTTTCCTATCTCCCCTACCCGTCTCCATTGCTGCAACGCTGGCGCCTACACTCTTTCCACCCTCTCCCCTAGCCATCTCCATTGCTGCAACGCTGTCACCATATTCTTTCTCTCTCTCCCCTACCCGCTTCTATTGCTGCAGCGCCGTCGCCACAGTCATTCCCCCTCTGCCCTACTACCCGCCTCCCTTCCAGCAACGCTGGCATCTCCCACCGCAGAAGCGCAGGCCACGTGCACAGGCGCCGTCGCCACACTCTTTGTCCCTCTTTCCCAAATGGTCCGCTGCGTGCGATGTCCTGTCTACGATAAGGACGCAAGCCGCCCAGGGTATCCCCTCTGGGAACGCATTCGGGGGATGCATATGCTAGAGGTAAAGAGCTTCGCTGTAAAAAGAAAGCAACAAGCTTCAACTTGAATTTCACCAATCGGAAAAAAGTGACACGGGTTCGATTACTGAAGTGCGTCTGGCACGTATGCAACTATTGTCCTCAACAAAAAATGACATGGGAAAAAAATATAGCAAGGATGAGCGGACACCACCACTCTAAATTTCAGTCTGGCCTAAGATCTGCACTGGTTTAGCCCGTTATAAAAGCACACTCGATACCTTTACCTTGGCTGAGAAAAAGAAATGAAACATTTGGGGCCTTAAAAACTGAAAATATTCTTTATTGTGAAAGTGTGTGTCAGTTCCAATGAAACTAAATATTGTATTCTCCTATGGAGCTTAGCGAGGTCATCGGAAAAAGAAAAGAGTGCGGTGTTGCATTCCTTTTCTCTGTGCGTGCGTTTTTTCTCTCCTGATACCCTTCCCTGGGCTAAACAAATAGAGTTTCTGTGAATGCTTCCCGCCTTTTTATTTATTTATTTTTAGCTTGCCTTTCAAGCAACACTGAAAAGAATAGTACTTGCCTCGTTTCTAACTGCGTAAGGGTCGAACTGTTCGATCAAGCTGCTGCCGTCGTTGACAAGAAAAAGAAACAGTATCTTAATGAAACGAGAAAGAATGGTTCGCTTTCGACATTTGATCGCAATAAAAGCGAGCTAGAGCCTCCAACCGCAATAATCTGCCGTCGGAGATCAACCGTTTACAGAGGACAGCTTCCCGAACACAACCGCAAAATGAAAGCGTTCATCGTCGTTTGCCTCTTTTCGGCGGGTGAGTTTTGAATGAAGGATTGAATTCTATGGTTTGACGTGCAAAAACCACGATTCGATTATCAGGCATGCCGTAGTGGGAGACTCCGGATTAATTTTGACCACCAGGATATCTTTAACGTGCGCCCAATTCACGGGAAGCGGGCGTTTTTGCATTTAGGCCCCATCAAATTTTGGCCTCCGCGGTAGGGATTTCATCCCGCGACGTCGTGCTTAGCTGCGCAACTTCATAACCGCCAAACCACTGTGGTGGGTGGGTGAGCTATCTCACAAATACACTGCGATGTATTTTTTCTAACCTTTTAATTTCAGTGCACACACTTTAGAAACGTTCAGTGAAAAATGAGATGTTTCGTATTAGCGGATGCTTTTGTCTAGCCTGTCATAAAAAGTGTTCTGAGCTTACGACACGACAAGCGAAAGCTGTAGTTAGAACTGTAGCAACTTCTCTCGCCTCATCGAATTTTCTATGCTTTTATTTACCTGCAGAGAAGCATTCTGAGAAAGGGTAGCACGTGATAGCCAGCAAGTCAAACACAACATGTCTGCCGCTTGATGATGGGTTAGGTTAAATCAAATTTAGCTGAGGTATCAGGTGGAGGGGTTAGAAGGATTCACTTCGTGCTGCTACATTTCAATTCGATATGTACTATCGTGCTATTAGGAGTAAAAATAACTTGGAAAACAATGATTATGAATGTGCCAAAAAGAAACAGCAAGTCGAGGCTGTCTTTCTCATTTTTTCCTGCAAATTATAGTGTGCGACACAGTATGAGTCTTTAGTTATATTCACGACGCTAGCAGTCGCTGACCCTGTTTCGCGCGCTCGGTGAAACTGCCAATCTCTTTTAGTGTTGATATATTTGTCAGTGGTAGTCTCCCTCCTCCCAGACTGAGCCACTTTCTTTTAGCCGATCAGATCACCTTTGGTTGTACTCTCCCTTTTTAACAACATAGGTATGCTATTAAATTACTGAACCAACTTAGCTTAGAGACTCAAGCACCGGAATTATTTAGCGGTCTGCTGTTGGCACATCCTCAACTGAAGTTTGATTCGATGGAGGCATCCAGCGTATAGGCTCCTTGGAAGGCTGGGTGCTCGGGAGCGCCGGCCAGTCTCCTACAAGGGAAGGCTTTTGCGTTTGAGGTCTCTTTGGGACCTCGGATCAGCTTGTACTTGAAGGTGATCGCGTTAACAGAACTAGTGCATGAACTGCACGTTGCAATGTACGCCGGATCTTTTCAGAAGCTTCACTATGACAAGAGCTGTCCCTAACCATATCTTTCAGGATAGTAAATTCGTTTTTGATACTTCGGCAGTCTTTAGAAGATAGTGTGCAGAAACCAATCCCGTTGTCAAGAACGGGTGCAGCATCCAAACTTCCAGTGCTTGCATGTGGTGCCTTAGAATCGTTGTAGAACACACCCAGTTTCCAGCACACACGTGTACATCGACTGGAACCCTGTCTGTAACTTCATCCATCACTTGGACTATCCCGATCCGAGACAACGGTACTTTGCCGATTGTGGCTTGGCGTTGCATTAACGGAGTCATTTCGTTTGCTTTCCGCATCAGATGGGAGGATAGCGCTGCGTGTGACCACTGCGGCGACGAGAAAACTATTGAACACGTTCTTTGTCATTGTCGCCGATACAGCGCACACAGGCAATCACTCGCAACCGGCAGGCGCGTCTCAACAACCGGCCGTTTTCAGAGCAGGCACCCTTGGAAGGCCGACCTATACAGCCGTCACATCATAAGCCGTCGTCCATAAGTCATCCCGCTTTTAACTTGTCGTTTTGCTCATCATAAGACAGTGAAGACACTGTTGAAATCTTTACATTCATGTGGCTTATTGGAGAAACTGTAGTTCTCGTGGACGGTCACGACCTCCCCAATCCTTTCTTTTCGTTTCTTTGCTTTTTTTCTCCGCTGCTCTTTCCGTCTTTCGTTCCCCCTTAACCTTTCCCCAGTGCAAGATAGCAAAGCCAGACTCTTATTCGGTTAACCTCCCTGCCTGTCCCATCCCATCTGTATATCTCTCTCGTTCTCTCTCTCTAGTAAGCTTAGCTCTGATGTCGATGTGTGTGACTTGTTCTAGGCTGAAGTTCCAAATTGTACCTTTGCCTCCCAATCCACGTGCCCCCTCATCATACTCTTTTAAGCCATACTGCGTTGCGTATAATTAGCTTTGCGTAGACGCAAAGCTAATTTGGATGCTGTTAAACACCGGCTTCTTCCATAGACTTCGTGTTTTGCACCATAGAGGTGCGATGATTGGAACACCACTGGCAGCGCTCCTACTTACTCCTGATCACGTCAACGTTATGAGACGCCAGGTTAGCTAACTGCCTGGATGCTCTTCCTGCTCTACAGCTAGAGTTTGCACGTGTGCTACATCGTGCCAACATGTGACTTCCGAGTATTGTGAGAACTCTCTCCGTGGAGCTCTTGTGCGACGCTAAACCTTCCTTTTGCTTTCTGTGTTACTCCCAATTTCGTCGACCGCTCTATATGGCCCATGTTCAATGAGTAGCGCTGTCATAATGCCGACTGCAAGCAAGGTTTTTGTTTTTTGAAAGGTGCAAGCTATTTAATTCAGGAAAGCTGTCCTATGCTAAGCGCTGTCTAATACTCTTCAAGGGACAATAAATGAAATTATATTACCACGAAACCAGCTCAACCCTCTTTCAAATATTCTTTTTTGAGTAGTAATGTTTACTTTCAAGAACTCCATATTTACCTTTATCCGGTACCTTCATCGAACAAATGCAGCGTAACATATGGCCATGACTTATTCACTTTCTAAAGTTAGCGGAAATTCAAACGCATTTCATACGTTTTGAATTCCGTAAATATTGCGAGCGACCATCCACGCCTAAAAAAATACAGTGCGCTCACTTCCATAGTGGAAGTCTAGTGGCGCCATCCGGAAAATCTGCAATTCGCAGCGAAGTAATGAAGTGAGAATCGGAAGGGGAAAATTAAATCACTAAATGCCACTGGCATTAATGAAGCTGTCAGCATGCAATCAAACTTTGCAATTTATGTTTTGCGCCTGAGAGGTCAAAACCATTATCTTAATCTATACAACCAAATCCCACCAAAGACAAGACGAGAAAGAAATGACAACTGACAATAAGTGTCACTAGCGCCACTATTGTCAAAGTAATTGATGTTATGTATTTGTAACTAATTAAAAATAAATAATAGGGTTTTACGTGCCAAAACCACGATCTTATGACGAACGTCGTAGTGGGAGACCGCGGAAATTTGGATCACCTGGGGTTCTTTAAGGCACACCTAAATCTAAGTACACCGGTGTTTTCGCATTTCGCCCCCACCGAAATGCGGCCGTCGTGGCCGGGAGTCGATCCCGCGACCTCGTGCTTAGCAGCCCAGCACCATAGCCGCGATGTTATGTATCTGGTTATTGCACTATTCTTGGATGGTTGGCTGCTTACTAAACGGGCAGCTCGCGAACCGCTGACAATCACACGCACTGCGAAAAAAAGACAATCGCCCTGTGTTTTTCCCAGCGTATGCGACTCTACTGTCAGCGTTACAAAATGTCGCGTCTTCTGCCTTGTTGCACTCTGAAACTTTCAAATCATCCGTTCGATAAGAGCAGTCTCTCAATATATTGTCACATAAATATTTCTTACAGCGAAGTTGCTAGCCTCTAGTTGGTAGAGATTTTCCGTGTCCACTCTGGCGATGCTCACGCGAAAATGTGGACCGATCCCGGAGACAGAGCAAAGGAGGGGGAAGCGCACAGTGGGCTGCTTCTCCAAAAGATGACATGACGTCATCAGGTGACGTCATCACAAGAAAGACGTCATCGCGTGACGTCCCATTTGACGAGATGACGTCATCTGATTACGTCATCAGGTGATATCGCCACGTGACGATGCCCTTATTCTTGTACGTTCGAATTGCAACCTGAAGCTATCAAGTCTGCAGCTTGTAAGTCGTACTGAACGAATTTTCGGACGCAATTTACTTTGAGAAACTGAGTTAGTCCAATAATGCACTTGCACTTGGCGGCGAGCCCTAGGCGAATGAAGATGTATGTTGCGTTTCCGTACGCCTGCGTGCGCCCGTGACGTACGTGCGCCCACATTGTATCTGTCATTGGTGCGCGGGCGCTCTGCCCGTTGCATCTGTCACCCAGCGTGTTCTACGGCCGTAATTGACATTGTGACAAACAATGACCAAAAACCGTACCTCCTCCTAGCGGCAGCGGCCACTCAGACAGACCTCAAATGGCAGGTGGCAAATAGCTTTGTCTGATTTTCTGCGTAACAGAAATAAGTTTTCTCGTATATTCTAATTGGAACCCAAAGTCATACTTTACGATTTCTATGACGTAACTTACTTAGAAAAATTGAATTAGTTCAACAAGGCACTGTTGCTTGGCGGAGTGCTTAGAGGAATGAGCATGTATGCTGCACTTCCGTTCACGGCTGCGCGCGTGTGACGTGCGTCGCTTGTGGTGGCGGTGTTTGTCTAATGTCGGCAACAGCTTCGCTATACATCCACTTTTACAGGGCTGAATGGATGTGGGGTTTTTTTTTTTTTGTAATATCATTGACAGGTAACCTCATGGCAACATCATATGTGTTTTCTCTACAGCCGCCTTGACGAATGCGCGAAGGGCAGGTCGCCTGGGAGCTGACGCAAATCTTGGAGGGCGAGCAAACGCTGAGCTGCGCGCCGGCGTCGATTACATTGGCCCTCACGGATTCCCAGGGCGTACTGTCTCTATTGGAGGAAACGCAGGCTTAAATGTCGGCGGAACTGCTGGATTGGGAGTAAGCAGCTACGGCTACGGTAAGACCTGCTTTCGATGTGTTTTCGCAGTGCTAATCAACATTATGCAGCACCTTTGTGATACATTAGTGATTCGCCATCTAGGTCCAAATTCACAATCCATTTTCATCTTAAGGGATCTATGCCGTTGGCCGATCACCTTCACCAATTAGCTTTTTCAGCATCATGATTGGCCGTAATATACGTATACGGGGGAGTTAGCATAAGACCTTTCTTGTGACTATAGGCTCTCAAGCTTTAGATACATTGCCGCAAATTGTGTGCGAGATCTTTTGCATCGTTCCTTTCTAACATATGTTACGGCTGTATTACACGCCGTTAAAACAAACGTGAAGTGAAAATTGCAGCACAACAGTTAAGCAGCGCCGTGGTTTCTCTGTGATTGATTACGGCCACGATGGCACTTTCTTGCATCCCTCAGCCCCACTATGCGCCTGTCTCTTTTCATTTTTGATACCTTTATTAACCTAAAAAAATTGGCAATACATAATGAGTGTGCACATGAGTTATTACAAAAAAAAAAGCTGGTCGTAAATACCCCTGTGAAGTACGTATATTCGAGGAGAATTACTGCAATATTATACTGAAATAAAAAGATGTTACATGTAAATTTTGCTTGCGCATCATCGTGAAAAACAAAGATATGGTAACACTGACAATGTACCATATAATATTTTCACATTTTATTCCTGCATGAACTGAAGCAATAAATTTCACTGGACACAGGAGGATAATGAGAATACTTTATATGAGAGTCACGCGAGTAAGCATGCACTGTTTAACGATCACTCACGCCACTTCAGTACAATCACAGCAGCATTCTACGGACCAAGAGCCAGCTGTTAACAGTAAGCCTGCTAAAGAGTGCTACAGACAGTTAAAGAGAGCTAGGAGGACCCTCCGAAGAGGCTGCAAAATAGGCCAGACGAAAGTAGCCAATATTAAGTTGCGCGTGGTACGTGCAATCGTAAAAACAGCATAATCTGCACATCTCCCAGTACTTGAAGCAATAGTTCGTCAGGTTAGATTTTTTAGTTTAACACTTTAGCTAAGGTCGGTGGTGTTTTGGTAATACAGGCATTCAAATGTGCACGTAAATTAGTGTTTTCCAGTTTAAAAACATACAGCAATAGTATGCTCCGTCACAATAATTATTCAGTTCGAAAAGACTCAGTCCGAACTTCCCTGTGTCCCGCGTTAACCAATTTCTGCACTGGTTAATTGACCACACCAAATCCACTGAACGAATTAGCAGCGCAGGCACCTGAGCATCTCCATTCCAGTGGCCTTAGCGCTGTGTTCAGAGCTTGCCAGGCAAATTCCATAGCGCGCGCCGATACTGGCCTTCAACCGCGATGTGCTTAGATTGACCAGCAAACATGATCTGTCAAAATGTATTTGAAATAAACTTTGATTTGATTTGATTTGATTTGATTTGATTTGCCTCGCCGGAGGGAGGGCACTGCGGACAGGGTCTTCAAAACCACGCGCCCTCTCTCGAAATCGGAGTCTATTTACCATGTCACATTTTACTTTTCTCCGTTGTCTCACGTATGGGGGCATGAGGAGACTATTTTTACCGGATGGTGCTGTAGGTGCATTAACAGGGTCACGTTTCCACAGCGCCCCAAGTTTGGATACCGATAAACTTAGTCATTTTGATAATGTGCGTGTCAATTGTAATTGATGAGAATCTATAGCAATTGGTCGCATCCAGAAAACTCAACGGTTGAGACGAGATAACGGCTCCACGGCGACGTGAAGATAACAGGATAATGGCGTGATTGCGACAAAATGACCAAAGGTGGCACGTGAGGAACGGAAGACGACAAAAAAAAATGACCCCGAATAAATTACAACGCCCGCGGGACCACGACAGACTATATCCGGTATCTGGACTGCACTATATCCGAACGACAAAGGAATGAGGGCAATGTCGTAACGACAAAACTGAGTTTGTGTTTGGGATACCGTCAGTGTGTGTTGGATATCTACAAGCGCCGGCGGCCTCGAACTGCACTATATATGATGCTTGTCTGCACAATACCCGAGAGGGCAATCGCGCAGGATAGTACCCAGCGGCCAGCACCCGACGTATACCGAGTGACAAATAACCAGTGGCTGAAGTTGTATAATTGGCAAGACAGTAGCAGCCAGTACCTGAAAAGTAGGAAAAAGACGCAATGAAGGCTTCACTTGAAATTTCATAGCGAAGCTGCTAAGGACTACTTTCACTAGTATCGTGTCCGTGTGTTAACAAAAAAAGCTATCATCATCAGGATTGGCTCCAGCATCGTCGTGTTCTACCGGAGGTGGCTCGTTTGCGCCCCCTTGACGCTACCGCGCGACCAAGCTCATGCCAGTGCTCCCGCGTACGTCGGCGGCATTAGTGAATTAATTAAATAAATAAATAATTATCTAGGTAATTAAATAATTGATTATCCCAAGGACGTGATCAATTTCACAGCGAAGCTGTTAAGGTCTCGTTCCCCCGGGAATGTCCGTGTGTCGACACAAAACACCCCATACGTGGGCCGATACGGAAGATAGTGCAATGCCGGGTTGACCCGCGGCGGACGTGAAGCAGGCGTTAAGCACTCTCCATACGTGGGCCGATACGGAAGATAGTGCAATGCCAGGTTGACCCGCGGCAGACGTGAAGCAGGCGTTAAGCACTCTCCATACGTGGACCGATCCCGAAGATAGTGCAATGCCGGGCCGACACGCGGCGGAGGGGAAGCAGGAGTTAAGAGGCCCAAATACACAGCTTCGCTGATCATCCTTCTTCACAGAGTGGAAGGGCACTTGTTCGCTTCATCGTGCAAAAAAAATTTGTTGCATTACTCGCCCTATAGGCAGGCAACTGGTACTGCTTATTGGTTTGTAATACGCTCATCGCGTTGCCCCACTCACCACTACCGTCACTTTGAATGACAATTTGCACTGACCGATCTTCTGCTCGCACGTGCTTGCACGAAGAGTCATTTAGGGCTAATATCTCCCTGAAATAAAACAAAGTAGGGAGACCATAAGAATCCCTTAGTAGTTTGCAAAGCGCTTTTTCCGAGGAGGTTTCTTTCCAGACGCGTGGCGGCGTTTAAAAAGCCTTTCGAATGTAACGTAAATAACATGTAATAACAAATTTTGTATGTTGTATGCTATATCACGCTTCTTCACTCCTCTCCGACGCCCTAGGTCTCGTTTTAGTACACCGTCGCTTCCAGTCAATTATCACTTTATAGCGACATTATCGCCGAGGCCAACGTATGGTGGCAAGACCAATTAGTGCTTCTGTAGTATGCCGTAGTATGTAGTAGCATAGAGGTATTGAAGCGGAACGGAACTTTTTCTGCTTCCGCTGATACATCTAACAAAATTAAACGTAAATATTTCCTATTGAAGGTGTGTAATCTCGCTCGCTCAACATAACGGTTAGTTTTCGAGTACACAAAAGATACTTTGAGCCAGAAGATTACACTTATTTTTTGCGCTTCCAAGAGCTATGTTAGACCCCAATTGTGCATGCAATCGGTTCATTTATTTGCTTGGTCTTTCTTCTTTTTTTTTTCGCAGGAGTCCCTGGATTGGGCGGTGGTTTCGGCGGTTATCCATACGGTGAATATGGCGGATACGGCGGATACGGCGGATACGGTGGATACGGTGGATACGGTGGATATGGTGGATACGATACAGGTTACGGATCTCCATACGGGGGCGGATATTATGGTGCCACTCCTGGCTATGGCTATGGCTATGGCTACGGCTATCCGAGTGGATACTATAGTGCACCTGGCTACAGCTACAATGGTGGCTCCAATGGCTTCTATCCCGCAACATCTGGCAGTTCCGGCTGGAATACGGCCCGCTCGGCAGTAACAGGAGGAGCTAGATCCTCAGGCAGCGGGAGCGCCTCAGCTAGTGCCGCACCTTCGTAAGAGTGCTACTTCTGTTGCTACTCAGGCCTTCTCGGAGGACGTTGCTCCTGTTTTTCACACTGTTCATAAGTGACAGCTGGTAACAAACCAGAAAATTATACTCGAAGTTATTAGTGATACTTTAACTGCTGCACTCGACGATAAATGGAGCGAGTACGCGAAAGTCCATTGCTTTTGAAAAGCGAGTCATAAGTCTGACACTATTCGGGTTCGTCTTGCTTTCTCAACAAACGACGCGCTGAGTCACAGTAGTGTTGAGCCATGTATGTCCTACCATGTTAAGCATAGTCGAATCATTCATTGTTACGCAAGGAAAACCCATTTGCTCATGATAAATCTTGAAAGTGAATTATTAGTGTACTAGAATTTATTTGTAGAAAGGCAGAAAGGTCGTCCTGAGCTTGTGGGCTCTTTCCTACTAATATGAACTGGGAAAGACAAAAAGAAGACCGAGGAGGAATGAAGAGTGACGATGACAAGAATATTGGTGCAAGTGTGCTAGTGGTCAGCTCAGTAGCATACTTAAATTCATGAGGCTAGTCCTGTTTTCCGCATTTGATAACTGCCTACAAATGGCCATGTAGGTGGCATTAGAGCAAGCTATTTCAAGACACTTTTAAGAAATTGAATCTACAACCTCCCCACAAATACACGCACACGTACCATAAGAACAAAACGACACTAAGTCCGTAAACAACCGCAATTGTAAACAAGGGGGAAAAAAGAAGGGAGGAAACAGGACATCCGACGTTTATGGACTCGCGTTAGGTAGAAAAATTTCACGTCCAGTGCGCAATAAATACAGCATTGTAAGCGTAAACACGAATGTAAATTTTAAAAGGTGTCTCGGCATCAAGCACTCAATATACCTAGATTGTGGTGGTGGACCAGTCTCTCTTAGGAACGCAATAAGAAGAAGTGAAGCTCCTTTGCGAGCTATAACAAACATAAGGTGTTGCAGGCACGCATGCGGAAAGTCATTTTCTCGTAGATTTTTCAGAAGAGCATCCCTTTCATTTTGTAATTTCGGGCAGGACCACACAGTGTTCAATTTCTGTTGTGTCGTTGCATGTCGTACAGTTCGGAGAACTGATATGCCCCGTCTTAAACAACCATGCTGGTGTACTAGCAGATCCTGTCCTTATTTGATATGGAAGTGAGGCTTCCTCTCAACGAAATCTATTTTATACACAGGGCATATGTGGTGGAAACCAATGTGACCCAAAGTGATTTCGAATGTCAGATTTCGTATGTTGATTATTCTTTGGGACATCCATTTGGGAGGATGATGGAGCGCTGCGTATGCAAGATAATGAGCTTTTTCACTGCCACCATTACCAATGCGCGAGGGAATCCACTCAAGCTTTAATGTGAAGCTTTCGCAGCCGACTCTTTCACGGGGGCTAGTGATTTGCGCGGGAACTTGATGGACGGCAGACAACGGTAGAGTTGTTGCAACGCGGCCTTTGAATCCGTAAGGAGAACCACATTCTGTGGAGGCAACGTCTTTAGTCTTCGAAGAGCAGCAGCTGTAGCCGCGCTTTCCCCAACGTGGAATTCATAACAATCTACAAATTAAATCATACACGCCGTTTTGTCGTAGTGACTTTGATGTTGCACTGCTAACCACGAGGGCGCGGGATTCGCGGCGGCCGCATTTCGATAAGGACGAAATGCAAAAACAAAAAAAAAACGCCCGTGTACCGTGCATTGGGTGCACATTAAAGGAAACCAGGTGGTCAATATTAATCCAGAGCACACCGCTATGACTTGCCTCATAATCATATCGGGGTTCTGGCAAGTAATTACATAAAATTAATTAGTGTGCGGCCGATATCATGTCGCCTATGTAGCGGCGACCACATGACAAATGAATTTTGTAGACAACTTCCTTGGCATATGTCACATGTGGGCGGTCGGGCTGATGGCAGGGTTTTACAGGCATGTACTGATCGGCCTAAATTAGTGCACGGTTGACGCACATTTTTATTTAGCGACATCACCAAGGACCAAGTACTTTTTGCTGCATGGAGGAGGAAGAGGAAAAACGTTTATTGAGCTCTAGAAAATGTTATGAATTTCGCGGAGTCAGATGGTGTCTTCCATCTTCTTATCAATGGCCGTCTGCCCCTAGTCCAGGGCTCCGCTGGATGCCGCTGCCAGCTGGGCCCGTATTTTTGTTCTTTGGACTTATCTTTGCTCCAACTTGGAGTTTGTCTTATTTGTAACCGGATACAAAAAGTGGGCGAGGCGTGTAGGCCACGTCTAGTCGTAAACAGTGTAGCATAGTATCCAACGTGACTTAATTTTCATGTTTGCAAAAAAAAGAAAAACGTAGAGTGTGTCCTACTCAGTAAAGCAACGAAGTTTTTTTTCATTGAACCACGTATGTTCTGGCGTGTTCTACAGTCTAATTCTTGCGTAAACTTGGAAGGATACCAGATAGGTCCCAACTTTACAGGAGTATTATGCATGAGCCACCAGTATGTGTTCTGCCAAAGTTGACAGTTACACCAATCAGACTATGGATCCACTGAAATTGAAAGCGATGCCTGGAAGATGAAGCGATGCTCAGCGTCTTTCCGAAGGCACACGATAGCGAGTAGCCATCAGCATTAAAGCAAGTCCCAATTTATTAACGAATCTTGTCTAATTGGTTGGTAGAAATTAATCTTGCTTTCTAGAGAATCCCTAATACTTCTGACGCGACAGTTGCGCCTTGCGCGACGAACGGTAACTTTCACTTTGATTGTGTGACGGAACATAAAAAGTCAGTCGTGAAGAAACTCTCTGTTACAGATCAACCAGTAAACAAGAACGTGGTGCCGTCTTGCAATCAACTCAAGTGCACTGGAACGCCTAGATGAGCATCGATTTTTAAAGCGAGGCGTTCTTTAGTCTTTCTGCCGGCGTTTAGCATTCATCCTAGCTTCCTCAGAAGAAATATTTGTAGGGTCATAGAGACAACATCGTTCAACAGATATGTGCTGGCTGCTGCCTGGCCTAGTAGACACCTTGGGTCACTGTGTATGGGTCACCAGGCCCGTTCTTAGCCAATCTCGAAGAGTGAATTTGCCACTGTGACAAAGGGGTACGAAGTCTTAGGTGTATTTAGACATGTGTCACAGTTTTCTGCACGTACACCTCTGGATAACATTCTTCGTTCGACAAGCATGACACATCACCTTCGTCCTGGTGACGCTGACCGCTAACAGTCACGGATGACGAGGCTGTGCTATCATCGGTTACTACTGCACCTCGCTAACTCAAACAAGCCTCTAGTCGTATGCACTTCAACACTGCTTTGGATCTAGTGCATTTATCAGTCCGCTGTATTACCAAAGCCACAGGAAGTATGATCCTCTGCTGTGGACAAGAACTGTAACATATCCCTCACCATTATTGTAGTACATCGCTGGTAGGGTCGAAGACCCAAAATAACGTTCTCTGGGAATGGACTGGCATCCATGTTTCCCAAAGAATTAATTGACATCCACCACTACAGTCATTTTGTCCGGCAGAGGTAAAACATATCGGTTAGCGTCTGCCGTATATGACAGCAGTCGCAATCGGGGCTCTTCTCAATGCCGATGAGGTGTGCACTCCGCCAAACTGTAGCCTCCGCAACAAGCCTGTGCCTCAACGTTTCAGTTTCGGTGGCCTACAAAACTTCGTTTTGAGGTCAACTTTTGGACAGGCCTGCTTTGACAGTCTGCTTGAGCCAAATTATCGTATATGAAGCTCTGTATCCCATAGTAAAGTAATCTTAAAAGCTAAAAAGCGCGCGTGGCATGTGTGCTTGATGACTATCATTCAGATAGGAGCGTCTCAGTGTCGGCAAGGGACATAAGAGGAAACTTTCGCAGATGCCAATTAACAAGCATAAGAAAGCTTAACAAACGCAGCAAGCAAAGCAATAATCTGATTCATTATAGCTGGCGCTGCAATTGAGTTTCATTCAACTGATGCAAAGTGTTAAAACTTGACGAAGGTTTTCAGAAAAATAAAACAAAGCAGTTCGTTAGAACTACAAACTTGAGTATGCGCGTTGACCCTCCACGAAGTTGTAAATTTTCCTAATGATTTCTTGCAAAAATGACCAACTGTGCTTCTGTGCATACTCTAAAAGAGACGAAAGATAATTGGAAATGCGGCCTGCATCACCACTCTTGTTTTTATTTTCTGTGCAGTGCTACCACTTCAAGCTCATCGTAAGACCTCAGACACCAACACACCTAGGATTACAGAGATTCTCAAATATGTAAGTAATGTCAAACACGTCTACCATTCTAAACGTTAGTTTATTGAGTTCACTGCTAGCGCAAATATATATATATATATAAACAAACTCTAACGCAGCTATAGAACAATGCGTTTGAATGATAAAATGTTCGAATACGCATGCTTTTCTGCTGTTTAGTCATAAGGGCGTCGCTTAGAAGTGTTCTCTATTTGGTGGGTAGTCGAGAAGCCGCCTGTCGCTGCCTCTTTTCTGACGCAATACGTGCCGCTTGATTATTATGCCACTTTCCGTCACTTAATGCCTGTGTTCCTTTCTTTTTTCAGTTTACGCTACAAATTTCCAAAGAACTGTGCTCCACAAGGCTGCGTACAAACCGGACAAATCGTTCTCCTAACCTGGGTTTTCTTAAGCAAGTTTTACTTGCGCATTTTTGCCTCGAAATATACTTATCGGGCAAGTCGAACTGCTCGCTATTCAATAAAGCCGCAACACAAGCCTCACGTCCTTCTTGTATACTAAGTGCATGAAATATCGATACCTGCGTAACGTATACCTACACTTTTAGAGGGATGCAAATACCTGCATAAGATCTATTGAGATATGTGTTACAGAACGAAACGCTCTTCCGGAAATTCATGCACAGACACAAACACACCCACTGCAGCCAATGTGCACAACACAATGTGAACTGAGTGTTCCTGTACAGTGCAGTTGTTGCCCTGGCGAAGACAAATTCCGTTGTCGAAAAGTTTCGCCCCGCGACATCCCTTGTCCGACCACGGTTAAATAAAGAGGTCTGAATACTGGAATTGCTGAATCGAATACAGCGCGAATAAACGATGAAAACGACTAATGAATATTGAATGGGATATTGAAAATATTTGTAATTTCTAAAGGAAGCAAGGTATGAGACCGGGCTAGGAACACGATATATTAAGCTTGCACGTAGTCAGTTTGGTAAGAAAAGAAATCAGGCTTACACGCACTGACAAATGCATATTCACAATTAGTCGCAAGGAAAACTTTGAAGCCTGTAAATAATAAACATCTGCTTTCAAATAACTAGAGCACCATGGCAACTACAGTAATGAAAGTAGGGAAATGTAGGCATGCTTGAAACTAACCAAATATATAATAATTTGGGGCAAATTAGTTTATATCTATACCTATATATCTGCAAGCGAGCCATATTTACTGCTGGACAGGCAAGTTATTGAACAGAAAAAGCACGGTTTAACCTAGTGGCAACGCTAAAGATGACACAGTCGACGTTCAAGGCGGTTCAAATAATTCGATTAATAACTGTTCACTATATCTCTGTTGTATCTTTCTGTCTCATTTTCGCGCTCATTATTCAGGCCTGTTGTATCTTATTCGTACCATATTTCACGCTGATTAGTCGATCTTGTCTTGTTCACCATCGTCACTTCGTTAATCGTTTCTTTTTTTCAGCGTTCGACACACTGAAATGTGCCCCTCGCCTCGGTTTTCATGTCGCTCTTTCACGCTACCGCGACACGCAGGGCTTATTGGAAGGGAGTGTGTATGGCTTCTTCGAAAGGCAGGCCCAAGGCTCGGGCGACGCCCTAGCACCAGCCGGCAACTCTCCACTCTTCCCGTTTCTCCGTTCTCTCTGTCCCGAACTATAGCAACTCTGCCGAGCTCGGGCACTTCGCGCCATCTCGTGGAGGCCACGGCAGTTAAATTACATGTAACGCGGCCCTTGACATAGGATGGCGCGCGCTTCCCGATCTCAGAGGCCATGCTTGGCACTTGGCGTTAGCATGGCTCAGGGCGACACCGACAAAGACAACTCAAATTCCACCTAACATGCAGTGTGTATACGGCTAATTATACCCACGTCTGATAATATCCTTAGTTGCTGACTATTTCTATATGTTCTCAGCATGAACAGGCACGACTTGATACGAGTTTCAATTTGTTACGGCATCCACATGTCAGCTATCCCACCGTTTTGTTTCTGGAAGTGATTACAAGATAACCAGATCATAGATACGTCAACCACGTCCGAAGGCAAAGATCGCGACCTAAATAAAATGTGTGGCTTGGTACAGTGCACGCAGGTACAATGATGTTAGGGTAACTGCTCAGAGCGCCACAGTCGCTTTTACCCACAAGCCCATGACCTGGTATCCCATTTCTATTGACCACCAAACAATTTCATACGCAAAATCTCACGGATTTCCAGGCGTTATTATCGACAGAGACCTTTCATGGAGCCCTTACATCTCATACTTGAAGAAGAGGCTTACTTCTATCACTCATGTACTAAGGTTTCTTGCTGGTAAAACGTGAGGCACATCCGTGGCATCTATGCTTGAACTATGCAGGACGCTCTTCCTAGGATACTTGCGATATAGCACACAAGTGCTGTCCAATGCTAACAAAACTAACATCCATGTCGTACAGAGCATTCAAGGCCAAGCCCTTCGAATATGTCTGGTGCTACCTCGAAGTGCTTCAATCGTAGCAACAATTGCCACCGCAAGAGACCACCCCATATATATATATAGGGTGGTCTATATAGCTATCGACGCACTCCGGGCGCATGTTCGCCATATATCCAGAGTCCTTGAGCACCATCTCGCTCACTTGCCCGAGAAAAGACCCAAGGCAGCGTTCTCCAGATCAGTTGCGGCTAACCGGCACTCTTTGTCATTGAGGCACTCACCCGCAACAAGAACGCCATCCCCTCTGTGGTGCTTGAAAAAGCCTCCTGTGTACCTTGCTGTTCCAGGAATAGTGAAGAAAGCTAGCCTGACCACCGCGGCTCTCAAGCAGATCACATTGCAACTTTTGCGTTCTTCATACGCTAACCGAATCCATGTTTACACGGACGGTTCCGTCTCGGAAAATTTGACGGGCGCCATCCCAATACCATCTCAATCGGTCGTTATCAAGTTTAACACTTCTCACGTAACGACATCTAAAGGTTCCGAACTGGCTGCTCTTCGCGCTGCTGTCAAATACATTGAAAAAGAACCGCCATATAAATGCGCAATATTTTGTGATTCGAAAGCAGCCCTCCAGAGCTTGCGAGGTTTACGACGTGGCAATTATGCACAGCTGGTGTCTAAAATCAACGAAACTTGCCATTGTGCTTCTGAACGAGGACATGATACCATCTTTCAGTGGCTGCCTGGACATTGTGGCATCGTTGGTACTCACCTAGCCGATGACGTTGCCCGACGTGCCCAGGCAGGCTCACCGACACTCTTATACCTTTATCGAGAGTCGACGCTGCAAGAGAGCTTCGTAGTCTCGCTCGTACCATCACGTTAAGTTACTGGCATACACCACAGAACTCTAAGTGTCGTTTATACAGCCTCGACCCATCACTGAAACTTAAATTACCAGCGAAACTTCCACGACGTGATGCAACACTGCTGTGTCGGCTGTGGGTAGGAGTAGCATTCACCAACTCCTACAGCTATCGTATTGGAATGGCGGACTCACCAACGTGCGCTAAGTGCAAGTGTGAAGAAACCATCAGCCATCTTCTCTGCCACGGTTCTCGCTTTGATAACCAACGTAAGACTCTCCAGTGTGCCTTGAATAGACTGGACGACAGGCCATTTACAGAAGCAAATATCTTGGGAGCCTGGCCTCACAGTTCATTAGCCCAGAAAGCAGTTCGAGCGCTTTTTCACTACCTGAAAGCATCAGACTTGCGTGCCAGAATATAGACATCCTACACCTAACTTAGTGCATGTGAAAGTGCGGTATAGACTCATGTTTTCTCTCTCTCTCTTTCAATCCCCATTCCCCTCCCCACGTGTAGGGTAGCAAACTGGACTCAGTCTGGTTAACCTCCCTGCCTTTCCTTCTTCCCTCTCTCTCTCTCTCTCTCTCTCCCTTGGTACAGTGGTTAGCGTCTTTGCCTGTTGATTGAATGTTCGCGATCTTGAATCTAGTGGGCTTGGGCTGTTTTGTTGCTGCTCTGTCACGCTACCGCGAGGCAAAAGACCTATTATTCCCGAGTGTTTACGGTTTCTTCAAAGCACGCGACCAAGGCTCAGGCGGCACACTAACGGGGTCGGCGGCTCTCCGCTTTCCCTGGGTCTCCGACCCAGCTCTCTTCCGTCTCGACCTGGAACGCTTCACATGATCTGGCGCAAAGTTCCCGATCTCTGAAGAGCGCAGCTATCACGCCCATAGTAGACGCCAATGAGTGACGTGACTGCTTGTGCTTCGCAGGCGGACGAGCAACAAGCGAGCGTCCTTACCAAACCGCGATCCCGGTCGCTTCATGCTCGCCCGACGATGAAGTGCAAGTACGGACGTCACGCAAGATCGTCATAGTAGTTGCGCGCTTGGGCTGTTTGGTTTCGCTTTTCTGCGTGAAACTGGCCGGCATTCGTTACAGTGCAAAAATGAGTCAACTATTTGTGTTATTTTAAACAGTTATAAGCTCATCGGCTGGCGTGCCGAAGTCTAGTGATCAATTGCATGGATATTTTAATAAAAGTGAAATTTCCGAATGTGCATATTATTTATCTAATTGCTACATCGAGTGATTTTCAAATGTGTCACTCTATGGTAAAACACTCGAAAACAATCTAGTCTTCCCTATATTTAAGCAATTTCGAAGTCGTTTCATTAAACACTAGATATATTCAAAAGAAAGGGATGTTTAACAACTCCGAATAGTGATTTCTAGACTCGAATTCAATAGCAAGTGTTATTGGATTCGTATACGAAATTTCTGAATATTGCCACAACGCTGCAGTTAATGAATACTGAAATTTAGTGAATACTATTTAGCTTCATCCTTAGTCTTAGTACTTTGGTCCGTACAAGGTTTTACGGCGCCTCAGCGACGTGAACTATGAGGTCATCCCTGACAGTCCTGCTTCCTCCAGGGCGAGGCAATGCCCACCAGACGTTGTGCACATTGTGCACATGAAGCCCTATTGTTCGGAATGAAGTGCCCCCACCTCGTCTGACACATCTTCCTGCCGCTAGGTGAGCATCTGGACGATGCTCTCTCTGGAGGGAGGCAAATGCCACATCTAGTACACTGCACGTAGAGGAGGACGAAGATCTTGTGCACTGCGGAAGAGAAGAAGAGGTCCCTGCGCGATCGTTTTTTAGTTGGCCTGCAATTAAAGTGTCCTACCCTTTTTTTTATCAGTTCCTGCTGCTTGTGAATCGTGACGATATATTTACGGCTACATGCCCTTTGCGTCACCTTGGAACATCTATTCTGCAGAATTTGCCAAGAATGGGCACATACCTATATCACTTCGAGCTCCCGAAGTCCTCCGTTCGGGCATATAGAAAGTGGCGCATACCCAGTGACCCAAGTTGTCTAGTAGGCCAGACAGCAGCGGGCAGCACGTTGTCTGTTCAGGGGGCCTACCTATGTGGGCCCATGTTGTCTGCTTGGCAAAATGGCAGCCAGCACATATCCGGTGTTCAAGGCTAGTAGACAACTTTGGTCACTGGATATGCGAAAGATGTTACACACGGACAGACAAACCGCATAGTGGCTAAAGCTCCCAAAAAAGAGCTAATCGCATTAGAATGATGGGAAAGCAGAGTGAACAACCGCACATAAGCTGCAAACTGCTTTCGCGAGCTAAGAAATACTTACAACTCTTTAGAAGCCTACTGCGATGGTACTTAGCATGGCGTAAAAAGCCAGATTTAAGATACTGCAGTTATAGAGGAGCCTCCGGGGAAAATATGACGTTTGAAATACGAGCGCAAGTGTCACAAAAAACTCGCAAGAATAGCCTTTTCTGATACCGAAACTGCAAAAATGAAAAGAAACGCCGCCACGACGCTCGCCGAAAGTGAATCACTTGAAGGACTTGGCTATTGCACGACCTTCGAAATAAAGCAACGCCCGTGGGTGGTCCCGGCTACCTGCGCTGCGCTGAAAGATCTCTGAGGTTGCGTACTCGGACTTGCGTTGTAGCAACTACCACCAGGTGCAGGCTGTTTAAAGGCTGCTAAAAAAGAAAGCTATCCATTACCAGCCCTGCAGCTTTATCAAGATTGTTTTAGTGGTATCGACTACGCGTTTATAACAAATTTAGCAAAAACGAAATTGATTTGCAGTGTGTCTTTAATCGCGGTCGAGATAAAAAAATAAACTTGTGATTCTGGCAAACACAGAATCCAGTTTGCATTGTGAGATTGTGGGTCAGTTCCAATAAACTTAACCTCGTACGCTCACATGAGCTTACAGAGGCGATCGCAGAAGAAACAGTCGTGTGGTTTATTCTCTGTACTTCTTTTTTTCGGCTTCCCTGTGACAAGACAAATAGAGCATAGGTCAATGTTTGCTTGCCTTTCTTTTTCTTACTACCATAACAGGCCACTCTTAAGAAAATAATGCTTGACTTGTTTCTTGTTGGGTATGGCTCCAACTGTTCGATAACCAGCTGCCGTCACTGACAAGAAAAAGAAGGAAAAACTCGATGACATGGGGCAGAACAGTTCGCTTTCGTCACGTTTTCGCGATAAAAGCGAGCAGAGCCTCCAGCGGCGATAACCTGTCGCCGTGGATGAACAGCTTCCAGAGGACAGCGTACCGAATCCAGCCACAATATGAAAGCGTTCATCGTCGTTTGTCTTCTTTCGGCAGGTGAGATAAGCAACCGTAGTCTCTGCACCAACAAGTTATTCCGCTTCTTTTTATTACGACGCGTGCTTTTAAATACATTCTTTGGAAACAGTGCACTTTTTTATTCATTTGTGTTTCCGTTTAGCCTGTCCCTGTGTCTCTAATAATCAAAATTTTGTGTGTGTTTTTTTGTTTGTTTTTCGTGTGTCTCAGCGAGGGCAGGCAGGCTGCAGTCAAGAGTGTAGTGAACGCTCCCGCATCATGAAAGTTTCTAAGCTCATTAATGCCTGTGTAATCTGCCGACTGTAATGTAGATGGTTACACAAGCGTCATGAAAGGAATGAGCACGTATCAGCCAACAAGTTAAGCGCGACATGTTCGTTGCTTGAGGAGACGTTAGATTGGATTAAGTAGAAGCATCATGTGGAGAGGTTGGAAGCCCCCATGTGCCCTCCTATCTCATTTTACTTCTATATGTGCTAAAGCGCTTTGAGTGATGACATTGCTGCTGAATATTGAAAAAAGAAACAAATTGCAAGTATCGACGTTGTCTTTATCATTCATAGCGAAACGTGTATCCTGTAAATGGTACTTTGTTAATGGTATGAGAGTCAAGACGACAGTGGTCACCATCACTGCTTCGGACGCTAGGTGGAACTACTCATCGTTTCCGGCGGCGATAATCTTGTCGACCGTACCCTGCCAGTTCCTCTCACACTGAGCTGTTTTTCGTTTTCCAACAACATCGTCATTCATTGCATCATTACCTTTTCGGCGTGCAGCTCTTGCATTGCATCACGGAACCACCTGATTGTGCCTGCTTAAGACATACTGTTCCGCTAGTTGCGTAATCATGATCAAATATGGCAGCGCACTTCGAAACAAGGGCATAAAACAGAGTGAACAAACACTAAAGCGATCGTGTTCGTTCACTCTTTCTTACGTCCTTGTTTCGAAGCGCGATCTCATATTCCATCATTGTGCCTGTATGAAGCTTACCTTCAATGCCGACGAGTGTGACTGTTCCTTGGCTATAGTTCTAAATTGTACCATTACCTCCAACTCCGCATCTCCACCTCAACATACTCTTTTAAGCTTCATATGAGTGGTAGCCGCTTATTTTACAGTCGCAGTTCCGCACCTCTTCTTCACGTCAAATGACTTCCACTCTAACGTGCATAGCATCTAAACAACCTTAATCTACTCGCTTTCACCCTCTTCTGTAAGGAAGCGTGTCCGTAGCATTAGCTTGTACTTTAGCTATTGTTTTTAAACAAATTGAGTTATGGGGTTTTATGTGCCAAAGCCGCGATCTGATTATGAGGCACGCCGTAGTGGGGGACTCCGGGAATCTGGACTACCTTGGGTTCTTTACGTTCACCTAAATCAAAGTACACGGGTGCTTTCGCCTTTCGGCCCCAACGAAATGCGGCCGCCGTGGCCGGGATACGACCCCGCGACCGCGTGCTTAGCAGCCCAACGCCAAGCTATTGTTTTTAATATCTTATTTGTTATGCAAGAAGTAAGCTGTATCTGTTCATTGCTTTCGTATTAATCCCTTCAATTCAGTTTTTGTCTTCACCGCTAGTTACATTCATCTCTATATGGCACATGATTTTGCGTGCGCGACTTTTGATCCACGGCAAGCGTTGGCTATTTGGTTCAGATTGTCCTCACCACAGCGCCAGCTAAAACACTACAGAGAAAACCATATTAAACGCAACTATTATTAAGCCATGCAGTGAATCGATGTTGTATATCCTTCACTGAATAACGTGGTTCGCTCTCAGAAAGCTTATATTTCCGTTAAATCGCGCAATTTCTTCATAAAGCAGGGAATCCTGCAGCCACGACGCCTGCACTGAACAATTGTTGTGCAACACGTTCACACGATTTTAATGATTTCTTTTCTAGTATTAGTAGAAATGTAAACACATATCATACATATGTGTTCACGCCAAATTATGTGCACTAATGAATCAAGCAGTGAAAAACTAGTGTGCCACAAGCACATAGGACATTTTGTGAGGCCATCTTCGCAGTCTACTAACGTCGCCGAAGTGGACTACAAACAAGAAAGAAACAAAAAAAAGAAAATCAAGAAGCAACATAATAACTTTAGGTGTGCACTGAAGCTTTCCACTTTGTCGTTTACGCTGCAAGGTGATGAGCAAAAATATGAAAAAAAAAATCTTGCCCAAAACGCCACTAGCGTCGCCACCGTCAAAATTATTGCTTTTGTGAATTTACATTTTTATCACACGGCAACGCGTGTTTGTCTTTCTTATTTAAATTATGGGGTTTTACGTGCCAAAACCACTTTCTGATTATGAGGCACGCCGTAGTGGAGGACTCCGGAAATTTCGACCACCTGGGGTTCTTTAACGTGCACCTAAGTGTAAGTACACGGGTGTTTTCGCATTTTGCCCCCATCGAAATGCGGCCGCCGTGGCCGGGATTCGATCCCGCGACCTTGTGCTCAGCAGCCTAACACCATAGCCACTGAGCAACCGCGGCGGGTGTCTTTCTTTTCTAAACATATAGTTGGGTGCTTACTGTGCCAGATTTTGTCAACCACTGACGATCACATACACAGTGAAGAAAATCGCAAGTCCTGCGTTTTTTGTCTATTATGTGTGATTCTTTAGGGTTTTACGGGAATTCCCTTCTTCTGCCTCGTTGCACGGTGACACTTTAAAATGTTTTTTTTTTTTTTTTTTTTTTTTGATTGAGTGGTCTGTCCATTTAGTCTGGCGCGTTATTTTTTTTTTTTTTCTCTTCCCTGATATGTAACCTCAGAGTTTCAACGTATGTGTCTTCCCTGCAGCCGCCCTGACGAGCGGGCGAAGAGCTGGTCGCTTGGGGAGTGACATCGATACTAGAGGTCGTATACGCGGTCATCTGCGTTCCGGCATCGAGAGAATCGGTCCTAATGGACACCCAGGGGTTTCCGCCTCCATAGGAGGTGAACTGGGCGCAACAGTCGGTGGACGTGCCGGCGTGGGAGTAAGCAGCTACGGCTATGGTAAGATGTGTCTTAGATATGATTTCGTAATCTGAATGAGCGATTTGAATGAACATTTGCGAAACATTAGCCTTACAAATCTGACACCTTAGGTTTATCGACATATATCATCGTTCACTGCTGACACATCGCTAATGTTCGGTTTTTAAATATGTTACGCCAATGACATGCACCGCTAAAAACAAATGCTTAGTGCAAATCGCAGCACAGTAGCCTCGCAGCGCGCTGGTGACTCCACAATCAGTGGCATCCAGAAGCACATTTTTACACATTACTCAACCTTACCACCTCCATCTCACTGCCTTATAAGTATAATATTGTAAAATTCTACCTGCATCTTAGAAACTTGAGTGCCATATTATTGCCATTCCCCATTTTTGTATACGGCTTCATTTTATTTCTGCGTGAATAGAAGCAACGCACTGGACTCGCATCGGAAAGTTGGCGAGAGAATATAACAGTCACGCTAACAATTACTGTTTGACGATCGTTCAAGACAGTTCAGTGCAGACAAACTGGCACACTATGGACGGACTGCCAGCTGTTATGCATAAGTATGTTAAAAAGAAAGAAAAAAGAAACTGGATGGACAGTGCACAAAGGCTACCAAGCAGTTAAGACGTCCCAGCAGATAAACAATTCTGCTACACCTAAGTACGTTGCATTTAAAGACGTACTAGCAAAAGCAAACGCAACAATAACTAAAGCAATCATTTGTGACATAAAATATCGCTTAGTTTACGCGCTTAGCTTAGTTGAATAATACGGAAGTACATCAACGAATTGCTGTAAAAAAATAATATGCTTAGTATCAACCTTTAGTGTGCTGCAAAACGCTTAATTTTTATTTGTTTCCCGAGTGAATGCAGTTGCGGCATGTTTACCGTGCCACAACTAATGTAGCGACTGCATAAACGTTAAAAACAGCAGTATACAAAACCTTCGTTCGGCAAAACAGAATTTCGACTACGTGTCGGATAAGTTCTAGACGCAGGGCGTATCCTCCCACGGCAGTAAGGAGAGAGCCAAATGTTACACGGTCTTTGTGGCCATCGTTCCGCTCTGACGACAGAAGTCGCGACACCCTTGACTTCTCTTCGTTACATTCCGCGTGGCGACACGAAGGAAAGGACGGGCTCGTTAGGCGCGGTACGCAAAAGAACATGGTTGTGTTTCCACTAGTAACGTATGCCTTAACTGGGCATTCGCTTGTGACCGATACAGTGCGTTCTGACTTCGCAAATTTGATGCAAGCTAGGCTTATGTTACGGGATTCATGCTCTAATCCTCCACTATTGTTCATATTTAAAACAGCGCCAAAAAACACGGACAAGGGAGGACACAGGACGAGCGCTGGTCCTGTGTCCTCCCGTGTTTTTGGCGCTGTTTTAAATATGTATGATCCGTACCAACTAGCTCGCACCCAAACCCTTCTGAGTCATCCACTATTGGTTTGTTTGACGTAATAGTTCTGCGCAAAGCCGCAAGGTGGAGAGAATTAATTAATAAAGGGAAAATCAGAACCACCAGTTCGTAGCAATTGCTACAAAGGAAACCCATACGGGTTCCTGGAAAGCAAAGTCCTGGTCCGGCACACTCAGTAGCAGTGTCCCGGACAAGGACGAATTTTGCTTCAAATGCGAGGCGTTTCTTTCGGGAAACCCGCATGGGTTTCCTTTGTAGCAATTGCTACGAGCTGGTGGATGTCTGATTTTTCCTTTATAATTTGTTTGTTTGTTTGTTTGGTTGTTTGTTTGTTTGTTTGTTTGTTTGTGTTTGTTTGTTTTGCCTTTCGCCGCTTTTCGTCTTCTTTTTCTTTCTATGCGTTTTTAGTTACTAAAGTTAATACTTGTTGATTGACATAGCCGGCGCCTTCGGTGGCCTATTTCCATGTTGGGCTAGCTAGTTTGACATATATCCGTGTTTCTTAGCAAATACGAGACAGCGGAACAAGTACAAGAGAAGATACAGGTTATTTCTGTTTTGTTGTTTCATGTATGTGCAAATAAGTAGCTCTGTTTTACTCCAATCTCGTGATTTAGAGAAAGAAACCCGCAACAAAGTCTTGCCAAAGTGTCCCAAGCTTCGTAAACTCACCTAAGTAATCTTGCAGAGTTTATGTATAAATCGTGCCAAGCCCGCAATGCTTGACTAGTCATGTAGAACTATGCGGCCCCTTTGTGGCCTCTATTCTGCACCGATCCGGCTGAACGTGGTTTAGCAAAAAATATTCAAGGGCTCGCTAGTACGTAGCGACGATAAACTGAGTAGCAATGGCACGAAAACTAATCCTTGCGGGAGCAAAAAGAAATCAAAGTGACGAGAAATGCCACGAACTCCCATGCTCCTTTTATTCTCTATATATCTTAAACAGGTGACATATCGTCCGCTTACATATTATTGTTAATTCTAAGAGCACTATAACGTAAAACTATTCCAATATGTTTGTATTTCAATCTCCTGACGTCATATTTGCGTAACCGCCGACGCAAGCATCGGGCGGTAACCCGCATGGTTGTCTGAACAGACCAATCAAACGCTCTACTCGTTCATAGGAGGTCACTTTTGTTTGCTTGAAAAACGGATAGCATAGCCTACACTGAGCGGCTTGTCGTATCTAATCGGCTGACAAGTGGCAAGGTGCACGCTCAAGTGGAGAAGGATTCGATGGGGTCGAGCCACTGCACTGAAAATTGATAACCGATGAAGAGAGAGTGGTGCCGGCGTCGGCGATTGGTCTGCTTTCCCTTACTTAGCTTGCGGTGGCTGGTCGAAAATCGCAGTGGCATGTAACGGAAGCTTAAGATTGACGCTATAACAGACCCTCAGCAAAGAAGAGTTGGCATAACGAGGTCGTAAACGTGCCGAAAGAGCTCGAAAACGTTACACGGTCACGCAAAAAGTCTTATTATACGCAACTAAACCGATGCTCTCCGGCAGGTGCGAGTAGCCAGTGCATGAGCGATCGGCGGCAGCCATCTTTTAGTCCTTTCGGAACGGGGCAGCCTACCGCTATGCAGAAGAAAACTCAGTTTTGTTCGGCATATTAATGTATCTTTAACGCGCACACGTCACTTTGACGCAGTGAGCTTTTGCGGTTTTGTAACGTCGCCTGACAGGCAGGTGAAGTGCGTGCTGCCCGAAAACTTTTGATAAATAGTCGAGGGCTAATGGCGAAAAGGGATCGAATCAGAAATAAGTATTTTTCTTTCGTTCGGTCAAATCATGCATAATCAGGGTGTACACGTCATATCAGACCGGGAGCTATCGCGGTTTTCGTGACGTCGCTTTACAGACAGGTGGAGTGGGGGTGTTCCAAAAAAGATTTTGACCGATCGCGGAGGGCTGGTTGCATATTTGGAATAGAAACGTTTGGTATACGTTTATGTTATAGCACCCTAAGCTTGAGTTTTCTATGCTAAATTGAAAGTATTCAAGTCAGGTTCTGCAAAGTACTTGCATAGAATGAAATTACGCTATTCTGACAGTCTCGAATATGCCCCACCATGTCATCTCTACTTCTTTTTCATTTCTTCGCTTAGTACTTACGTCGACACACGGCATCACCTATCATTAAAAGCATATATGTTTTCTATATAAAGATCAGGCACTCGGGGCTTGTCCTTGTCTCTAGTTCTGTTTTCGGAGTTTACCTTGTTTTGTCATTTTATCTCTATCTCCGATGGTTGTGAATGTGCCCATACAAAAAAATTTGGCAGCGATCGCTTTCACTTCCAGTGAAGGAAACAAATCTTATAGATATTAGGACACACTTATCTACTCTGAGAGAACAAGAAAATACCATTTAAAGACTATCAAAGAGATGCTGCCATAACTTATCGCTATGCTTTAACTCGTGGTCAGGAATTCCGCGCATTAGATAGTACGAAATGAGGCACCCACCAAGGTATTTCTTTTTCTATCAGGCCTATATATATATATATATATATATATATAACGGCTGGACAACGTTAGTAAATCATGAGAAGTATAAATCAATGTAAGCACTTGTACGCAAGAACTATTCCTAATCGCCCTAATATGCCAACTTTCATACGAGTTTACGTTATGTAAATTTTTCCAGAACTTTTCTCCATCGCATGGCTGGCACCAGGAGGTATCTCAATTTCCTTTGAAGTGTAAAAATGTCCGTATAGTAGTCGCTTATTTTGCTATCACAACAATTGTTATAACAAAAGATAAACCACATGAAACATCAAAAAAATTGACTGGTTTTACCACTCAATACACTCTGTCACCCACCTGAAACAACAAGTGCCTAAAACGACTGTCAGTGTGTACAGCTCATGGTAATGCCGCGTTTTACTTTGTGTTACTTCGTCATTAAGTCTTAAGGTTCCTGCTAACTCGGCTTTAATAACACTTGATAGAGGCTAATGTAATAAAAAGATCGCCAACAGGTCCAAGCAAGCTTAAATCATTGGACCGAAGGATGTCAATATCTCAAGGAACGAAAAGGTTCCGACATGCTCAAAAATGGACACCTTCCATTCGCCTCTTATCTCAACAAGTGATGCCAACTTCAGCCCAATGCTATGGCTTATCACGTACGTCCTTGCCAAAGAACATAGCATATCGTGGAATGCCAGTTTGTTGTAGCCATTTCTAGGGAATAATTGCAGCGGCGTTGTGTTTGGTACGACTTTCTCCCTTGTGACTTCCCCATACAGTACACAAAAATAAAGCCCGAACCGACATCGGCTATCTGGAACAGTTGTTAATTGCGTGAATTGTACGCTGGCCCTTTTTTCATCGGGCTGTTCTCGAGACCCTTAAACCTTGACACAGCGTTAACTTTTTTCCGTTGGTTCATGGGTACCATAACTGCCCGCTATCTTTTCACCCCATTGACGTTTATATCAAACTGCCCACGATGATGAGGATAACTTTGTATTGTTGAAAAAATTTGGAAATATTGCACAGCTTTCCCTCTCCATCGTACGAAGAAATGGCGGCTTTATTTCCACTGAACACGTACGTGATACGATTTCCACACTGTACGAGAACTGTTATTCACTTCTAATGACCCTTCCCTCTTACTCTGAGGCCTCAGGCACCTTAAGACCGATCCCGACCCGATGCAAAAATGGTCGATAACTTTTGGGCCAGCCACATCCTCTTTCCTCTCTTCCAACCTAATGAATCCGCTTTCTGGGGGTGAAAACTTTAAAAAAATTTAGGTGGACGGTTCAATAACCACGTAAACAGCATTTTTAATGTGCTCATCATAATACCTCAGTCAGCCATATTGTGGTTCGGAGTCACTACTTTCACTAAGGGCTTACTCACACGTTTGTGGGCCTCACGTCGTAAAATAAAATTACACATCCTGAGAGTACCTAAAGTAGTTTGTTGTGCAAAATTTGCGTGAACGTTTCTTTTCTGATGCACAGAAGATTATAAAAAAGGCATCTAGATTGCAACGTCTACAAGATATTTTATTTTTTAAGTGTTATTGTTGTACACATACTCCCTCCAAGTTTGATCAATTTGCACCAACACCCGAGGTCCCGTTGCTCACGCTGCATCAGATGCTGCCACCTGTCGCCTAATGGTGATATCATAACCGAAGTCAACTTATGATGGGTAGCGCATGATAATGTGAGGCCATGGAGGGCGGCCACTGCTTTGTGTTTGTGCGTGTTTGTTGATACCCTTAACAAATGAACCTGTGTCACTAGTCAAAGATATTTAATACAGTAAATTCTAAACACACTAATGACGTTGCCAATGTGTGCTCTGCTGAAACGTAACAGCTTGTTCTGGCACTTGTAAGAGGTATCTTATAGCCGAATTTTTATCACGTAATCACTTTTTCCTTGGCGCAGGTGGCCCTGAGTGGGGCCCTCAGTGGGGCCCTGGTTTCGGAGGTTATCCGAATGGAGGATACGGCGCATATGGCCCATACGATGGATACGGCGGATACGACGCAGGTTTTGGCTCTCCGTATGACGGCGGATATTATGGCGCCAAACAGGGCTATGGCTACTACAGTGGATACGGTTCACACGGCGGCTACTACCCTTTCCCTGCGTACCCTGGTGGCTACCCCCGTGGCCGCGCACGTGCTCCAGCTCGTGCCGTACATTCGTAAGGGTGCTATTCCTGTTACCTACTTCACTCCACTCTGAAGAAGTTGCAACTTTTTCTTCGTGCTGTTAAAAGGTGATGTGAGGTCACAAATAAAACGTAAAAGCAAAGCTCAAATTTATTCTCTATTTTTTCACTGTCGCACTCAGCGATAAGATAAGCGAACCCGTGATAGTTCACTAACTTCTAAAAGCGAGTCAGAATGGGCTCATTAGACCTCAAGCCCTCACGTTCAGAATGCTTCAAACCAACACGTACACCACGCGCAGAACAGACTACATCACTACATGCCTGAGATATAGACAACATAATCTCGCGAAAATTGCCTTAAGCACACTAGACGTACATCACTTGCTCTGGCCATGTGGTCGGATCCACGCAAACAAGAATCAAGACTCCGCCACGCTACAAGAAGCATTACGCAGCACGGACCTGGCGGAGCAGCTCTGGGCCGGCCTGCGAGCCCACGATGCCGCCAGGGAGTTAAAACTACCGGTCCCAACGTGGAAGTAGCCCGCTCTATGGGGCCTTGCGCCCCGTGGCCCGCAGGACCTTTCAGTAAAGTTATTCCATCCATCCATCCATCCATCCATCCATCCATTTGTATTTTCCTGACTTATTCAAGCATATTTATGCGAAGGTGCTGAAGTTTGGAGCCGCGTATATTTTAACCTTTAAAGATCGGTCACCCACGCCAGAAAACAGCAATTACACGTGATAAATCCTAAAACGCAGAAAGCGAGCGCCATGTTTTCGCATGCTTACTCTCGTACAAGCATACCCTCAGGATATATGAATCGGGCAAATCGAATTCCAGGCTTCGTCCGATACTGTTCAATAAAAGCGCAATACAATCAGATGTTTTTAATTCTGCGAAAGATCGTTACCTGCGCAAGTTGTTAAAGCGAAAGCATTATATGGCTCAAAAGACGGAACATCCGGCGTTGTCGGCGTCGGCGTGACCAACGCTGCTCCGGAAAGTCAAGCTAGCCAGTCGAGACAGTCGACGGCGTTAGTTAGGACAAAGATAAGTCAGAGTGAATTAATGCCAAGTGTATTAGGGTGAATGAGGCAGGTTTAATCAAGATAGAGTTCATTACGGCACTCGAACCCACCACCATTGGTGGGAGTCGGACCCTCAATCTTTGGCGAGAGTAGAACTGATGACCTTTGGCAGTAATTAGCAAAAAGTGAATTAAGGGAGCTAATTAGGACAGAGTTAATTAAAGCACCACGTCGCCCGACTTTTGCCGGGAGTAGAGCGCTCGATTTATCGTGGTAATTAGGGTGCGCTTAATTATTTACCGTTAATTAAGGTAGAATCAAGGCACACGGTAAATTAAGATATACTTCATTACTGCACTCTAACCCACGACCAGCTTGTGGGAGTCGAACCCACGACCTTCGGTGTTAAGATGAAGTTTAGTAAGGCACAGTTAATTAAAATATAGTAAATTAAGGCACTCGAACCCGTCACTTTTGGTGGAAGTCGAACCATCCACATTTGGTGGGAGTCGAGCCAACGACCTTTGATGTCCGTTAAGGCACTCTAACCCACTACCTTTGCTGGGAGTCGAACCCACAACCTTGTGTTGTGGGCTTCTGCTGATGTGGCCGCACGAGTCATGTGACTCCACCAGAGGCGCCACCGGAGGTCACAATGCTTTCGCATTCCATCCACGCTTGCATAACTACGTGCACCTGGAATTTTTGACACCTGGATCACTACCAGGAAACGTTAACTCTGCATTAGGTCTGCCTTAACCGACGTCATGCAGAGCTGCATGAACTCATCTCCGGAATTGAAAGGTCAATCGATGCACAACACAAAACTTTTCTGTAGACACTCAAATGCAACCCTGCGAAAATTCACAATATGGTGCTAGATTTATGAGAACGTTTACATTCCCCCCTAAATGTCTGACGAAGGTGTAAATAAAGTGCATACGGGATTTTTTTAATGGTAATCTAATGAGCACAAATAATTACCATTGATACAGCATCAAATTTGTAAGATGGGCAAGTAGTCCCTGATTGCTATTCCTCTTTCCCGGCGTAAAAGATGGACTAGTCCCCATCTCCGTCAGTACAAAAAAAAAAAAGGTTAAAGAGCGAGTGCTTCACAAGTTCAAACAATCTAGCAGCAACCACAGATGACGCGCTGCACTAAAGCACCTGCAGCCATCTCTAGCATATATAAAGGACGGAACTCTCCTACGATTTTGGGCGTTGGTGGCGTTCACTGTTTCTTTATTGCCATAGCAATTACATGGATACTCCAGCCGCATTTTAACCTCCCTATCTTTCATTTATCATTTGCTCTCTCTCTCTCTCTCTCTCTCTCTCTCTCTCTCATGCCGTCGTCGTTGCCACCGCCGTGACGGGCCCTATAACATACAAGGGCGACAACACCGTCTCTGCGCGCTGTATGCTGTGTGTGCGAGTCAAAGCACGCGATGGGAGTCGATGACCGCGGCTCACTCTGGCACACACGAGGGAGGAAAGCGGAGAGCAAATGCGTCTTCTAACGTTGCGGGAAAGGCCACAGCAGGATGAGAGGGCGGGTGGGGTGGCGTTGGGCTCCGACAGCAACTGCATATTTCGCAACTGGGAGCAAGGGGAACATCTCGACTCAGTCTCGCGCGCGAACCGGAGGAAAGTGGGGAGGCAGCGTGGGAGGCAGGCGGGAACGGCCTCTACTCCGCAAGCAGCTGCGCACTTTGCGCGGCGGTGCGCGGTCGCGCGTGCCGTATCTTGAAAGCGATGAGCAGACGGCCCGTACTTTTGCGCTTGCTCTGTTCTCGGCGCTGTTTGCGCTGAAGCGATAGACAGCTCGAAGGTCACCTCGCTCGCTGCTGCTGCCATGATTGCTCACGCCAGCGTTTTGACAGCGAGTGTCCGCGGTCAACAAGTGTGATGTGTTAATGTCTGCCTGTGCGCGCTGACACTGTGCTTGTTAATTCAGTTACTAAGCGAATGTTCCCAACTTCATTCGGCCGATAAAACTACTATCTTAACTTCGTATAGCTGTGTACTCATTTGCTATCGCAATCGATCCTTCGCCTTTATGGCGAAGTTGCGAGTTTCTTTATTGCGATAGCAATTATATGGACACTCCAGGCGCATTTCTGCCGTTTCCGTCGCTGTGAGGTTCCTTATAAAGTCCAAGGGTGATAAAATCGTCGCCGCGTTCCGTATGCCGTATGTGTGAGTGAAAGCTTGCGAGTGTGAGGCGGCGAACGCGGCTCAATCTCGCGTGCGCGAGTGAGGAAGGCGGGACGGAAACGCGTCCTCTTCTGTCGCGCGCGAGGCACAAGGGTGAGACAAGAAAGGGGGGCGTTCTTCTCCGGCGGCTGCGGCTTACGGCGCGGCCTTGAGGGCGCCGTATCGCGAAAGCGATCTTCGGCGTGGGCAAAGTGCGCACCCGCGCGGGCCTCGTCTTGAGAGGCATGTGCGATGTTTACGGAATTCGCGCAGTACCGGTAGCTTTGTATGCGCTTGCTTTCGACGTTTCGATCGCGGTGAAGCGAGATGTGCACGATGGTCAATTAGCTCGCTGCTGCTTCCACGATTTCTCACTCCAGCGTTTTGAACGAGTTTCAGGGGTCATCGAGCGAGATGTGTTCATCTTTACGTGTGCGCGCATCACATCATGCTTGTTAATTTAGTTAGTAAGCTAATGTTTACAAGTTTATACGGCTGATAAAAGTACTGTCCTTACTTCGAACAGCTATCTATTAATTTACTATAGTAATCAGTGCTTCGCCTTTCGGGCGAAAGTGCGATTTTGTTTTTCATTCTCATTATTTATTTATTTATTTATTTATTTATTTATTTATTCATTCATTCATTTGTTTATTTGACAATACTGCAGACTCCTACTGGAGTCCAAGCAGGAGCGGGCACAGGAACATAGTGAGAACAAAAGTACAAAAACAAAGTAAAGAGCAAAAAATCATGCATTTACACTTTTCAAACAGCCAATAAAATCCACTACGTCCTTAGAGTCAACAACACTCTGTGGTAACCTATTCCAATGGGAAACAGTATTAGGAAAAAAGTAATATTTAAATGAATAGGTAAAAAATCGGTGTTCTTGTAAAAAATGTGTGGTTAAAGCGAGTGTTTGCTCCTGATACAGGGACGTAGATGGATCGACATTTGAGCGAGTTGGTACAAACCTATGCACTACAACCGATAATGACGCCATCGATGGGACTGCACGTGGCTATGGGTCGTAGTACATAGGTTTTTGTGTGCCTTCGAATAAAGTTAGTTGTGAGTTCAGCGCTATCCTGTGTGTTCCTGCCTTGTCTTCGTCATATTGCGCTGCCCCTTCAACATGTTCATACAGGGGTGAGACAGCGAGCCTTGCCAACCTGCGTCTTATTATTCTGCAACAGATATAAGAACTTAAGCCTGTGTTCTGTGCGTCTTGATTGGAGAGTAATTATATCTGTCACGTTGACTGTCCTTCTGTAGCGTTTGCAAATGAAGCGAACGGCCATTCTCTGCACTTTTTCCAATTCCACTAAGAAGCTGTCAGGCCCAAAGGACAACCTGCAGCTTTGCAATCTTTTTCAATTACTCCAAGTCATATTTTCGACGCTATCAATATGTACTGCGGTCAAAAGCACTACACGGCGAAGACAAAGAGTCTTCCAGACGCTCGTCGACTGTGCCGGTGGTTTGTTTCTATATGCGTGCACTGTTTCGCTGACCTGAGCACCATCTCTTTTAAATTTCAACGTGCACTAAAAGAAGCGACACGTAACAGGAGGTAGCTGTGCAGCATTCGACATTCCGAATAAACTTACATTAACGGCGGATGTCCTCCCCTGTACGGGACAAGGTTATACCATGGAGTGCTTTGGGTCCATAACCTAGTGCGTTCGTATTATGTCTGACTGTGGTATTCAGTCTGTATAATATAAACTTACATTACCTTGTCCTATGTGTTCAAACATTGTGAGTGGTAGGGAATAGATGATTGGTCAGCAGGCGTGTGTTAGAACAAAATTCATGATTGAATAAAATGTTCTACTTTTTTTTACAACACGAAGACTGACCTTTGCAGTGGATGCTGCATTTCTCACTGTTTTCGTCGTATTTATAAATGTCCTTTTATTAAGAGTATTTAGGAAGAGTTTCGCGCCTTTTTTGGCCCCGTCTATTACTATTCTTTCACATTGTAGTTGTGGTCATAGTGTTCCTAACAAAAACAATTGGAAAAAGATATTAAAGGAGCATTAGCATGAACAAAGCCCCTGCAAGAAAAAGTAAGGGTTCATACAAATATATACTAATACCACATAAGTATTCACACACCATTAACCTTTACAAAATGTAGATGACCTTGGGCAGTTGCAAATGACGTCTAACTTTAGAGTCCCACTCCAATTACACTCGCTTACTCAGAAACTAGAGAAACAGAAACACAAAGAAATGAATACACAAGAATGTCTGAAATTTTAAAACAACAACACGAGCAGCAAAAATAAGAAAAGCAGTAGAACGAAGTCGTCATTTGATTCAGTAACTTTTCAATACGTCTGCTCGTTCCAGAATTGTATGATTGTGTGTGCAGCTATGTGTTGGAATTTTCTAACGGCCATAGACCCACAATTCTAAAGCCTCTCACGGGGAGTGTTGCATTCTAGAACTCCTTGCAGGCCTTGTTAGTTCTTTCTTAAGAGGAAGCTTTAGCTCGGGCCCAACTCCGACGCGGCCTATTCAAATACATGTAAAAACGCAAAAACGTTTTTCTGAGATAACCCCTGGACCGATTTTAATGAAATTTGTTGCATTTGAGAGAGAAAGTTAAATTCTAGTGACTGTTGGAAGCGGAATTTTGATTTAGGGCTTTAATTTTGTTAAAAGGATTTTCAAAAATTCAGACGTTTGAAAAAAATAGAAGCACGAAGTTTACAAGCTAATAGCTCTGCATCAAGAACAGATATTGCGATTCTGTAAACGGCATCCATTAGACCATTCAAAGCGGACAAATTTGATGTGTCAGTTTGCATCTTACGTGAATTTGTTACGTTGTTTACGAAGGTTCTGCAAAAGTTGTAATTACACATTACTCCATTTTTTGAGGTTCATGTGTAACATATCAGGTTTGTCCGCTTTAGATGTGCTATCAGGTACAATTCACAGAATTGCGATATCATTTTTTCTTGCTTAGTTACGGAGTTGTAAACTTGATAGTTTCGTTTTCTGAAAATTTGCCATTTTCGCCAAATGTTTATAAAAATTTGACGACCTAAATTGAAAATTCGAGACCAACAGTCACTAGATTTTAAGCTTTTCTTTTAAATGCAGCAAACCCCGTCAAATTTGGTGCACTTGTTGCCGAGAAAAACGAATTCTCCTTTTACATGTATTTAGATAAAAGCACCCGAGCTAAAGCTTCCTCTTAAGGAGTGATACTAATTGCGCCTGGCATGAAAATGGACGAGCCAAAAAAAAGGAATAAGGAGAAATTTCAAGTGCGATTAGTACCAGCCCTTAAAACAGTTATGTATCTTTTGTAGTGTAAAATAACGTGCTCATTGTCTTCTTCAGCCTCTCCACAGTAGCATGCAGCAGTGTCAGTTTTTCGTACCTTATAGAAGATGTTTTATGTATAGGCTTGTGCCTAGCTAAAGTCTATATATAGGACATATTCAAAATGCCAAGCGCCATCTGTCAACTTGCTGCATAGCGCCATCCACCATGTTGCCGAAGGTACGGCCACACGAAAAAGCTTGCCCTACAGCATAGCGGCTGCTTTCACCGTGCTTTCACCTTTGCTTTGTGTGGCGTCCTTCCACTGTGGCTCGCTGTCGTATGCAAAGCAGGGAGCTCGTGGCAACGACGAGAAAGCGCTAGAATTTTCCGAGAAGTTAACATGCCATTTTTGCCTGAATTATTTATATGAAAGCATGTGGTGACTTTCAACATCATAATAGTTTTTTTCCTGGTAATATATTTTAACTCTTGACGTAGTATATGAACTTGTCGCAGTCCGCTACAAACTCTTTCATACGTTTGTTCCATTGCTGAAGAACAATTCATGCAATCATGTTCGCACGACACCAAAGACGTAATCGGTACCTTTCAGCCCGGTCTCAATAAAGAGAAAAGGGGAAAAAGGTGACTTCACGAAAGAAATTACTGCTGACACTCCCTAGAGGGACTTTTCACATAGAAGGTAAACATTATTTCCAATCGCTTATCGTGCACTCATGCAACGAATTGCATGCAAAGAATATTGAGTGACCCAGTTACGCACCCCGCGGCTGTGTCAAGGATGACGCAACATGCTGCAGGTATTTCAGTGACCTGTTGGATTTATCTCATGGTGGACCTAAATAGTGGAAATTAATCTTATTCGAAAAGTTAATGTAAGCGTAATTAATTGGGATTAGGGTTAAGTAACATAATATGAACTGACCTGCATTATACCCTTGATTAACCTTGATTGGAACGTAATCATAAGTAAGGTTAACTAGACATAAGTCATCTTAATTACATTTAATTAATACTGACTAGTCTTAATTACTTCACCGTTACGTAGTATAAATTGGGTCTAATTAATTTCAACTGCACCTAATCTTGACCTGGCTAATTAAATTACCTGTGATGTTAATTAGCCACACCATCCAAATTTACTTTCAGTTAGTTGTCATTACGCTCAAATATGTTCACCGTAATTAATCTCCAAGGCTTCCTTACCCTTAATTAGCCTTAAGGAGTCTTAGTCCAGTTTAAATAATTTACCCGCAATTAATCTTGCTACCTTTATTAGCCTCAATTGCTCTTAATACCTCTTCAGCATTCGCTATATATAGTCATAATCATAAATTTGCGAAGTCATACGTAATCAGAAGGCATTCTCATATGTGCACCCATAAGACCCCATGTATACCTACGGAGCGCATCGTGTCCCACGTTATAGACAGATGGAGGGACGGACAGATTTCTGAAGGAAGTAGTCCTAGAATGGTTACGCATTGAAAAGGTTATGCTACTGGTTACACGTTCCACGGGTTTCTGTTTTTGTGGCGAAAAACTCTAGTACGTTCAGCAAGCGTTACAATGAAAAACATATCCCATCTGGTTCTCCAACAGGGCGCTAGCCAACATGCCGTTAATGAGCTCCAACCACATGGACACTATAGCTACAGGCACCATAGCGTTGTTCACGATTTTGCTATGAACATCAATTTGTGTTGCACCTTGACAAACGCCAGTCTAGCTGAAGCGGCGACTAAATGTGCCTGCCAATTAGAGGCTTGTCATGTTTGCCTGAGCATTGATTGCGAAGTGTCACATCGCTTCTCAGTGTAGAAGCATTATCTTATCTACTTCATAACTTCTACATACAAAACTCAACATCCACCCTATGTCGGTTGTAATATCCTTTTGTTACCACAAAAAATCCAACCATGGTCCATCTTGTGACGTACGCCGTGGGCCGGTGCTGTTTTCTTGAGATACTAGTGTCTCCTTTCTTTGCATTAACGCATCATTGCTCGCTATGGTTCAAAAGCCAAAGCATCGGCAGTGTTCATGTTCCAAAATTTGTACATTCATTGCAAGAAGAAAGACGAATTAAGCAGCATTACTTTTTGACCAGTAGTTCAATTCAGCATCCAGCAGTCACTCCTGCAATAATATAGGTCAAAAGTACTGTTCATCTCGCACTCGCCAAGTTCATGAGGCGACGTGCTATGTCTTCGTCATATAATGTAGACACAACCTCTCCATCTTGGATGAAAATCACGGTATTCTAGTCAGTGGCACAAGAAAAGCAATGTCAACGGAAGAACAATGTAAAAGGAAATATTTGTGAAGACCTCTGGATGACAAAGTTGGCCTGGATATAGCGAAAATCATCGCAAAAGGGGCAAGAATGTAATCACTCTAAACCACCCCAAATAAAGATTTTCTCGTCAGCTTTATTATTCAAACTAGACATGTTATGTGTGCTAGGATTTCGGGAACGCCAGCATGTGCTTTATTTAAACATTTGATAAATTCAGAGCAGGGTAATTCCACGCCTTGTGTCCCGTGTAGGTCATCTAAAGGCGCACCAATTAGTGAAAAATATTCGGCCGCAAAATTCAGGTGAGAGCAATTGTTCGGTTCTAGCTGCCTCGGGAACAGCGTCTCAAGGCCACAGCTGGCCGTTCAGCTCGGTCGCCAAACGTGAAAGCAAAGTGTGCGCTGTGTCCTTCATTCGATGGCCCTAACAACCTTTGCCTACTGCATAGCACTGGTACAAAACACAGCCATGCATCTATGTCAAAAACGGTGCTGTTCTATTTTGTTAGGAACCCGACCTAGCGACAGACTGCCGCCTAGAAGCAAACTGTAGGTATTAGGAGATGGGGCTGCAACAATGTCTTTTCCGAAATTCACGAACGCGTTTTTTTCGCTACTTTCACCGAAGAAACCTGCTCCCACTGTGTTCTGTGCAGAAAAAAAAACAAAAAAAAAAAGAAATCGCGATACCGATTGTGCACAGTTGAGCAAAGGCTCGCACTGTAGCAGGCCTGCGGCACAAACCTGCGATGCTTATATTTGTCTTTCTTTTTATCAGTGTATACGTCATGAAAATTGAACGTCACCACGCCGTCGAGTCTCCTTGAAAAATGTCCTTTAAAATTACACAGGATGGCACCGTGGGCAATTTGTTGACAGTTATTAGGCTGCGAAGGGGCAGCTATATAAAATCCAGGGCACACGCGAATGTGGCACCCTGGCTGCGAAAGTACGGTCGTTATCGATATGAAAGGGAACAGCGATTTTTTTTTTGAGACGACCATAATTTGTGGTCCATTGGTTCAAATATAGGAACTTGATACGGAACAACGAGTTTTCCTTTTGAACTTTTAGTATCATTAAGCACTTTTATGGAGGGCATATGTGTTTAGCCCCCCAAGGGCATTTGAAAAAAATTAAGTTTCCCGTTCCCTATCTATGATGGCCGTACATTGTGGGACATCTCAAAGTTGATATTTTTATTGCCGCTTTTTCTCCGAATGCAGAGGCCGGTTAAAAGTGGGTAAGAACTAATTCCTAATGACTGGCTGTGCGGAAAAATCAGACAGGTAAAAACGTAAATGCATTAGAGTGAAGATGCCTGAACGGGACAACGTCAAAGATCTGTCACCGCTGAAAACGCACCTCTGCCAAGCAAGAAGGTGCAGTTTGGCTGCAGTAGGCCGAACATGGCAGGAACGATGGCTAATGATGATGTGTAGATTTTCAATAAATATGAATTTTCTACTTAAATTCTGTGGTTTCACGTGCCCAACCATGATTTGATTGTGATGCACGCAGTATTGGATACTCCTGATTTATTTTGACCAGACGATCATTTTTAACGTCCACCCAATGCACGGTATACGGGAAGTTCTGCATTTCGCTCATAGGCGTATCTACCAGGGGGGACACTTGCCCCCCACGCTCAGAACTGAGGGGGCAAAAGTAGGCCATTTGCCCCCTTAGTTTCGAAAGCTGGGAATCCGGCGCCTGGAGTCCCGACCAACATCACTCAAGTCTACAGAAAGCTGCTTGAAGCCCTGATAATGGGGTTCCGGCTTCTCCACCAGCTGCACTAGGAGTCTCAACAACATTGATTCTTCAAGGCGGCCGCCTCCGGTATGTATAACACACCCAGGGTCCACTCGGTTTCAGCCTGTAAATTTCCCCACCTCTACAAGTCTTTATTAGCCTTTCAACTAAGGCTTGATCTAGGCTTTGGTTTGAAGTACTTGGTATTTCATACCAGGAACCTCAACCGTGGAATTGAGGTTCCCCGTACATCAGAGACCACTTTCATCTATTTGGCCGCGAAAACTGTTCTCGCGGGGAAGCTAGAGGAATTACAAGAGTTCGCTTCTCACTGCCAGCGGTGTGGCAGCCAGTGCTCGTAGTCATGTGAGTGAGAGGCGTTTATATTTGCCTTGTGCGTGCGTGACACCATGTTTATCATAGGTGTATCATAGGTGTATCATAGGTGTATCATAGGTGTATCATAGGTGTATCATAGGTGCGGGTGGGGGTGGGGGGTGAAGGATACCTTCCTACACGCACACACGTTTGCGAAAGCGCCTACTGTTGGCTGCACACTGAGAAATCCAACAAAACAACAGCTGATGACATTGCCGGGCAGTATCGAAGATACATGTGTCGTAGATACTATCTTAGATTCTCTTTGGGTATCTTGCATCTCTGTCGTGATACGACTAGCAAGACGTGCATCCGTATTTGTATTTTTGATACATGAAAGAATGTATTCTGTGTCTTAACATACAAGATACTGGCGATCGCAACATCACCGCGTGAAACTATAAACGTAAACTGAAGGCCCCTTCTGAAGTTGATGCTGCTGCCACTAAGCCACCTGAATTTCCATAGGCACTGAATTTTCTATTGTCTGGCCTTAACAGGCAAGTTGATAATACTTCATATTTAAATTTCATATTCATATTTTGTCGACAAATTCGACTTCGCCCTGCTATCTGCTAGCCGCCTGGTTAGCTCAGATGGTAGAGCGGCTGCCCCGGAAAGGCGGTGGTCCCGGGTTCGAGTCCCGGACCAGGACGAATTTTTCTTCGACTTTGAGGCTTTTCTTTCCCGTATGGGTTTCCTTTGTAGCAATTGCTAGAACGGGTGGATGTCCGATTTTCCCTTTATTATTTAAATGTCATAGCTATTAGTGGGGCCGCCCGTATCGTGTTTCTACGTATTCACTGTGATTGTGTGAAACGGAAAGTTTGATTAAACGTTTTTGGGCTGCACAAGTTTTGTCGTTGAAGAAAAATCGTACAATGATTGCGCGTTAATAAATATGTCGCTCACGAACGCTATAGGCCAACAGATTAGTAGAATAAGAAAGGTCGCTGAAGGTTTATGTGCTCTCTGTGCACACGATGCGTTACAAAAAATGTTGTTACCATCGTTGTGGCTGCTCCACCTGTCCGATGATCCAGTATTGCGTAAACGGTAACACGCTTACGGACAAAGTAAAACTCTACAGCGGTATTTGTGCCATCGTTCAGAGGTTTCTTATTGACGCTCTTGTAATTGAATGGCGACCAGCTAGCTGGTCGACAAGCAGAGCAGCGACTCCCATCAATTATACAAGCGACGGCTGACAATCGCTGACAGCGTAGCGTACAAATAGCTGTCATGTTAAGCAGCTAAAGCAACGCCAATCAATTCTTTCGGAATGAAAATATTATACTATGAGCAAGAAAGACAAAAATTTGGAAATACTAACAGTCATTTCATTCAAACCGAACAAGGTTGCTCGGAGTTACGATATTTCTACGCAAACTTTTTTTGCATACGCGTTTGCTGCTACATTATATCATCATCATCATCATCATCATCATCATCATCAGCCTGGTTACGCCCACTGCAGGGAAAAGGCCTCTCCCATACTTCTCCAACTACCCCGGCCATGTACTAATTGTGGCCATGTTGTCCCTGCAAACTTCTTAATCTCATCCGCCCACCTAACTTTCTGCCGTCCCCTACTACGCTTCCCTTCCCTTGGAATCCAGTCCGTAACCCTTAATGACCATCAGTTATCTTCCCTCCTCGTTACATGCCCTGCCCATGCCCATTTCTTTATCTTTATTTCAACTAAGATGTCATTTACTCGCGTTTGTTCACTCACCCAATTTGCTATATAGATCACCCAATCTGCTATATGATTATATAGATCTACAATAAGACATTTGCGATTGTATCGAAGTATCTTAAGGTACAAATCGAAAGTATGGTATCGGATACAATAATTGCGGTAATATCTTCTATTTGTATCTCAAATACTTCCTCCCTGATGATCTTGTATCGTATAATGATACAATTGCAAAATATATTTGCCCAGCCCTCGTTGATGGCAGTTTCTTGCTCAACATTGCGCCCGCATAGGTACGATTTCTTTATTAATTTATTATTAGGTAAGATTTCTTTATTACACATCCCCTGCTTGGGCAGCTAGGATTATCTTTCTAGGATTGACGCCAACGCCACGTGCTGTAGGAGATGACGCTCGGCAGTAAGCAATAAACAGTCAAAGGTTACCGTACTTGGCGGTGTGAGACGCCTGTGGGGCGAGCCTTGTAAGCCTGTCACTAGGCAGTCAAAAACAAGTTTAATCCACCATTCCTTGCATCACCCCGTGTTTATTGGGGCTGCCTAACATAACCATCTTTGAAAACACTAAATCAGATTTGCTTTTTTTTTCATAATTTAACAGTATTTAATCAGTGTTGCGATTTTAGTGATATTGTGGATAGCGTTAGTGAATTTTTTTTTTCTGTTTACGGCAAGCTTTTCTATTTAGCAATGAGCGACTTGTTTTAGTGACTTGAATGAACAAACGGCGATATTTTATTGACTTCCAAGTTACAAAGGTTGCTTGAGAAATGACCTTTCTAGAAGGCCGTTTAATATTCAAAAGCTACATGTGAGTGACCGAAACTCGCTGTACGACGTATAGTCTCCGTGAACACTGAGCTGCACAGCACAGTGGTTATCACAGCCATCACAGTGCTCACAAAACTGAAGCTTCTTTATTATTTACAAAACCAATTTGAATGCGTTTAAACGCTGCGGTTTCGGTGGCGTCACTAAATCCATTCGATTGGTAGAGGAGCGCAAGCGTGCCAGATCGCTAGCTTAGCGAAACGAAATGGAATAACTTTGTGTTCAGATTTAGAACATACCAGGTGAATAAGACATATCGACTGCGTAAAAAGGCGTAAGTCTCGGAACAGCTAGCTTGTTCACGCGCGTCTTAAAGAGGCCATGAATCACTCCTCGGGCTTGGTGATATGACATAGGGGTAGCATACGCTGCTGCGGACATCTCAGCCAAGTTCTGCTGCCGTACGCGATGCGTGTAGCTCTTAAGCGGATCGCGAAGTCACCTTTCTCTCAAACGCTCTCTTCTCAACAGAATGCCCCGTCCTCACTCTCTTCTAGACGCACTATTTCGTCATCGGACGCACTATTTCGTCATTCTCCTAGACGACTGCTATTGGCTGATGGCCGACATCAAGCTGCGGTCGGCTACATGGCGTAGATACCACAGCTGCCGCGGGGTGCCGCCACAAGTGCACTGGCTAAGCGCCCTGTGGGTCACTGAGGACAACCGCGTTTGGCTTTTGTTTAGCCCGTCGTAGGCACCAAAGGCGGAAGTCGTGGCGTCTACGTTAACATCCAAAATGAAATTTTGAACTGCGTACCACGTCGGCGGAGAAGACGGAGCGTTGTGGGCACGCCCCACTGCGCCGGAGCCTTCGCAGTGCAATGCATTCAAGAAAGAACGGGATCACAACGGAGGCCGTGTTTGATTGCCAAAAACTCCGCTTTTGCTGAAGGCATTAGAGTACTTTTTGCAACAAAGTGTTTCTAAAATACGCTATTTTCACTTCAAATGGCTTTCTTCACTTCGACAAATGTGGTTCAGGGCCCCTTTAACAAATCGCTTCCGTTTGTCAGGGCATTTCTACCAGCCAGCACTTCGCGGTGGCTTTTAGGTGGATCAAAGACGAAAATGTGATATTTGAACTGTACGAAGTTCGGCTAATTGGCATCGCCGTGTAAGCAACATGAGGCAAAGCGCGTTCCACAGAATCTAGTTCTGCTAACAGGAGCGTTGAGAATCGCGAGAAATTTTGAGATGATATGTAGAATAAGTGCATTTTCATGGTATAAAAACTACGTTGCTTGTGTTCCTTTGAATAGTGCTGTATTTGTAACCTTCCAGTGCGACGGTAAAGAAAATTTTAAGCTGTCATAATCCGTTATGTAAAATTTAGAGGTAGGCGATTGAATATCGACTTTTTCGAACACGAATCGAACACGAATGGTAAGTATTAAATATCAGATAGACAACAGAAGACGTGCATATTTTCAGCAGGAATATTTGTTTCGGTATAATTAGGAGCCCGCTTATAATAAATAGACAGTCAACTATCATGGATAATTAGGGTCATTTTGAACACAATGTCACTGCAACCGTCATGAAAAGAAGTACACGAATAGCAGCTACGCATCATGATATACTGTAATGGTTCATAATGTGCGAATGAAAATCAGATCTGTCGACGACAAGGATAGCTTTCTCTCACACATTTTCAGCCCTTTTTTATTCCAATGGCAATCGGGTAAACTGCAAGCGAAGCGGCTTAAAGTACGTGCCACTTGAACTGGCTCTGAGCATGAGTCAGGGACAGGGGCAGCGGGTTGCGAGCAGGGTGCCGATAGGGTAGGGGCAGCAGAGCAATCCCAGTTGGCACGTACTGCAAAAACCACTTTCCACGTTGCCTCTCTCTCTCTCTCTCTCTCTCTCTCTCTCTATATATATATATATATATATATATATATATATATATATATATATATATATATATATATATATATATATATATATATATATATATATATATGTACACACACACACACCGGATGAAAGTTTCTCTGAATGATCCAGTCCTTTCAAAAGCACACAAATGGACGGAACGAATGTAAGAAATGTTTACTTTTTCCGGAAGTCTCGGCCAGGGCCCGGCTATAGTCACTGAAAGTTCTCTCTCTCTTTATTCTCTCTCTCTTAGCATTCAGCAAGTACTGAAAAATCTCATATACCGTAATGTGAAATACGAACTTTGTCAGTGAAGTGTAACATCATTAAATTTGTTTGCAGTAACAGTACGTGATATCCTATTGTTCCGTCTATTAAATTTTGTATCTTTTATCACAACTACAGGGTATTAAGAAGCTATTTTATATACAAGATATATTATCTTAACGAAAATAGAAGGGTTACCAAGAATTAACCACCGAATTAAAAGAGCATTCAAGTGTCAAGATTGTAATAAAACTGAAAAGAAGACCATTACAGCAAGCATTTATTGGTATATGATAACACCGCTCAACATTTATAAATATCCTACGTACATCAGCCTTATTTGACGAGAATGACATCAATATTCGAAATTAAGACCACGCTGCCCACACCTGTTGGTGATCTCAGACTCTAAAGCTAATGTCGTTGGCATTGCCTCGCGTGAAGAAGGTGGTTAGTTCCACTTAAGCAAACTTTAAAAAAAAATCTTTCTGAGACATAAGGATATTCACTAATGATTTAGAGCTCAGGAGCGTCATGGTACTCGGAAAATATAAAACGAGTCCATATGCTTGTTGGCGACGGTAATGTAAGTGACATCGCAGATCTCGACGATAAAGGCTTCAGGCTTCTGCGCCATAGCGAAGAGGGAGCCGTCGGCAGCTTAGTGTATGCAGAAATCAGAAGCTTAATTGAGCTTTTCCATACTCAGACATCTGAAATTTAAGTTTGGTGCATCGCCCGTATTAGGCTGTTTATAGCTGAGGAGGCGTTCTATTCGGATGCTCAGGATAAAAATAATCTAAACGGCCTACTGCAAGCTGGTTTCAGGAGTCGTATCAGCACACGTGTGCAGTTCATACCTGAGGAACACTTGTATTGTTAGAGGGATGGCGTAGAGGAACACAGGTCGGACCTGTTAGACTACCTGACACCACATTTCATTTATCATGCAAGAGGAGTCCCCCACCGTGTCCAAACTTCTGAGTCGAAGTGCAAGCCTCGTCCAAAGGACACCGGGCTTCTGAAGTTCACTTGAAACACTGACGGTCCCGAAAACATCGCCCGCAGCGAAGGCTTAGCGGCTATGGTGTTGCGGCGATAAGGACGAAGTTGCGGAATCAAATCCCCCCAAGGCGATAGCATCTCGATGGGAGCGAAATGCAAAAACGCCCGTGTCACGAGCACAAAGGGCACGTTAAGATACTCTGGTGTTCAAAATTAATCGGAAGTCCCTTATTACGCTGCGCCTCATAATCAAATCGTGTTTTTGGCACATAAGACCACAGAATTCAATTCGTCCCGAAAACATGAACTTCTACTTCACAAGGCTTGAAACCAGTGTTTAAGTAGATACGTAGCCTTGGTTCTTCTAGAAGCAGCGCCACCGACACTTGGCCAGATATTGTCAAGTTGTAGTGACCGTAAAACAAACAGTATAAAAACTGTGAACCACGAAATTAACTCTTATTAGGCGCACACGTGGCCAGAAAACAGATTACACTCAAAGTACAATGACAGCGGCGAGCACATTCGGCAATCGTCAAAAAACTGATCAGCGGCTCAAGCGCGTCGGCTTTTATACATGACTCGACAACGGTTCCAGAGTAATCACTAGTGCCCGCGTGTCGTCCGAAAAGTGACACACAATTCGCATAGCGAATACAACCAGAATACACAAAGCTCGATGACAACAGACAGCAGATAGAACCATCGCTGAAAAAAGTGGTTCAGGCAAAAGCGGTGAAAAAAAAAACACATTTCATCCAGTGGACATACCAGCAGTCAAGGGTACCAGCAAGCCCACACACTTCGACCTTCTTATGCCCCTATTTTCATAATGTTCTCCACATTTTCACCAAATTTGAATTCGGTTTCTGTTATAGTTCACCCAGAGCACTAGGTCCCCAGTTGGTAAGGTACATTCCAAATGCTCTGGAACTCTCGCACAAAAAAAAATTACTACAAGACCTGTTATGAACCCACACGTGTTGAACCTGGCCTGCAGATCCCTCACAACCAATATGTTCACCAAATATAAGCTAGGTGCCACCTGACGTTTTCAGAGGGCGCACAGGAAATCTTATGCGCGTTTTGTACACTTCCAGAAAATAGAGATTCAGCGAGTGTTGTGTAATTATCTGTAAAGCCCGTAATCATTCCCCAAACCTAGAACTATGCTTACACATTGCCCTTAAACGTGCAAAATGTGAGCACAGTGCCACAGTTAGTTCGCTGACAACATCAGAGAGGCCTTACAAAAAATTTTTACAACACCCAGAAATTTGAAGAAGATAAGTACAAGGTAATTATCTGCAAAGCACATGATTCCTTCAGACCTTCAGACCTTGTATAGCTTCAAACCTTGTATACACACACCATTCCTTACGTTGCCCCGTTTCCGTTAAATGCAAACTCGGCTCCATGCTTTCTCTCAAGATACTGGAACACTTTGCGGATAATGGCTGTATAACAATTTCGAACGCTTGCATAAGTAACTTGTTGCAAAGAATATAATTATACTCTCGTCTTTAAACTTTGCAAACCTTACAGCAGTAAATGTTTGCTATTTGCTCAAAACATAAATAACGCACCGTTTTGAGGTCACCAAGGAAACCTGGAAAACATTTAAGGCGTTTCGTATAACACTTTAAAATATGGAGAAAACAAGTATTCTGTAATTATCTACAAAACCTGTAAAACAACATTATCTAATCTTTGGTCGCAGATTGCTCCTGAGATGCTCCCCCCCCCGTTCCCCACTCTGTTTTATTTTTATTAAACTGTGCTCGGTGCAGCATATCAGTTTTCTCCAAATAAGGCGAAACATTGCGTGCAATGGCTGTATAACGCCGTATAACTGTTGTATCGCTAATTTTCTGCAAATTCTCGATAGATAGATAGATAGATAGATAGATAGATAGATAGATAGATAGATAGATAGATAGATAGATAGATAGATAGATAGATAGATAGATAGATAGATAGATAGATAGATAGATAGATAGATAGATAGATAGATAGATAGATAGATAGATAGATAGATAGATAGATAGATAGATAGATAGATAGATAGATAGATAGATAGATAGATAGATAGATAGATAGATAGATAGATAGATAGATAGATAGATAGATAGATAGATAGATAGATAGATAGATAGATAGATAGATAGATAGATAGATAGATAGATAGATAGATAGATAGATAGATAGATAGATAGATAGATAGATAGATAGATAGATAGATAGATAGATAGATAGATAGATAGATAGATAGATAGATAGATAGATAGATAGATAGATAGATAGATAGATAGATAGATAGATAGATAGATAGATAGATAGATAGATAGATAGATAGATAGATAGATAGATAGATAGATAGATAGATAGATAGAAGGGAAGAAGGAAAGGTAGGGAGGTTACTCATTAACGTACACAGTTTACAGTCTGACCACACGTCCCCCTTAATATATCCCCCATCCCCAAGAAAATTGGATCTCGGTCACGCGTTTAGTCCTTTTAGGATACGACCAAACTACGCGTTGCGGATGTTCACGTGCAACGGGTTATAAAATGAATATTTAATATGTATATGCAAAGCGCCCAATGCACCTTCGCACTTTAAGCGTTCAGTGCACATCAGCCATATAATTGCTTCCTTCTCTTTAAACTTACAGGCGTGATTGTATTTGGTTCTCCCGTGGCACTGAGATAACTTCCCATGCGCTTCATATAACGCCTTTGAACTGTTCAAACCAGCAGAAAACGAGTGTTGAGAAATTTTCATTTTGCCCCTAAGTGAACCACACATCTTGTAACCCCGCCCCCCCCCCCCCCCCTTCCTTCCACACTATCGCCCCCTAACATTCCCCCCATTGCCTTTAGAATCCGTGTGTAACGTATTCGAGCGCTTCCGGTCCCAATAACTGCTTAGTTGTTCGAAAGCTTCTGCAAAACTGTCTATGCAAATTCAGCGCCCTGTTTACTGTGACACAGCTTGCTGTCCGCGCACTTCCCCAAGGTGACCTCCAAAGAAGAAAAAAAGCTTCTGCATAATATCCCATCCACGTGGAGCGTGATTCGACCTCAGTTCATGCATAGGGCGAACTCTTTATAGCGGTTTGCACGGCAGCTCATAAATATAGCTTTGTTCGAAATTTCTTCGACAACTTCCGCAGCCAGCGCAGCGGCGATGTTTTTTCTTCGCCTTGGCCCTTATATTATACATGCGCCGAAAGGATGCGACACTTAATATTTTTGTACTTTTCGCAGTCTTTTGTCTGCCTTTGGTTTATTATACTTTTTGCTGCCTCCGCCAAGGTAAAAGCAAGCGCGAGCTATCCCTTGCGCGTGCCAAGGAGGCTTAAGTCCTCGGCGAATCATTTTATCTCGTTATTTAACTGATTATATTACTGACAATTTCACTCGTTATTTAACGTTGGGACCTCAGCTTTTTTTTTTTTTATGGCGTTGTCTTCGGGAACGAGGATTTGAGCGGTTTCATTTGCGTAGTGTTTGCTCCACTCGGTGTTGATCGACTCGAAGAAAACCACGCTGTTTTTATTAAGTACAAGATAAAATCCTGAGCGATACAAGCCGTAGAACCAAGACAATTTACTGCCACGACGCCGACCATAATTAAAATGCGTGTATGGCACGAAACTTCGCTGCTATAAGTTTCTGGACTCGCCTAAACACCTCGTTGCATCCTTCATCGTGCTTAAGTAACTGTGCCATGAGACGGAGGTTGCAGCTCTGTGTACTAGCATAAATATATAGGCGTCTTTTCACATGATTCTTCGGCACATTGCCTGCAATCACCTGTCTCGAAATTTCTGCCATTAAGAAGAGATGATAGTATAATTCGCAGTACAACGCAGCACATTGCGTCTGAAAGAGTTCACCAATCCAGTTAACAATTTCAGACTAATGTTTTCAGGTTGCCAATATTTAAAGGAAGTGACAATTGGCCAGAACGTGTTGAGAGGCGTTGATGGAAATGAAATGACCGTTACTTATAGTTACAGAGCCCAGCACGCTGTTGGCGATTTAAGTAGGAATATTAATTTTAAATGGACAAAGAAATTCTCAAAACCCAGTAAGCGGCGCGGCCTGGCGGTGAAGTCTAGGTACTCCTGATCTAGCATATGAGGTTACTATACGCAAATCGGCTGTTATTAAGTAGATCATACTTACTGCTTGCAATGCGTATATCATTAAGCTGTCACGCTTTATTCTATGCTTATTACGAAGTAAGCAAGGGCACGCTAACTAGCATTGCTGCTACCTTCGTGGCAACGAGTGGAGAAGCAAAGTGGGCAGAGCTGTCCAATGCGTCGCGGCGCTCATAGGTAACGTTATGCGCGGGCGAGTTTGCGAGTTAGTGCCCCGAGTTCTGCGGTCTCTGCGCGATACAAACCGCCGTCGACGAACTGCGCCGCCAATGAGTGCCAGCACTGCAATAATATAACTACTGGCGCATGCAGCCAACAAAAGCATGGCCTTCGAGATCAGTTTGTGTTACTTGGAGGGAGCCGTCGTCACTGAGATGAACATTCGGACACCAACTATTATCGTAAAAATAAGTCAACGCTTCATAAAACATGAACCGCCGAACCATTGCCTTTATAAACAAAATATTGAGTTCTTACAGCTAGAGTCTCACGCTAATGTCGGCGTGTAATCGCTATCGCGCTCAATTATCATTGTTTCCAGTATGTTTGTTGAGCACGAGTACATTGGATCGGATGTAGTGGTGCAGACGGGAAAATTCTGATAAAAAAATATTCCGTGGCGTTTCCCGCGTTACCACTGTAAGATTAGGCATTCAGATAAGTAAGCTTACCATTGCACTAAGAAACGGGTACCATAAAAAATTTGTCAGTCCCATTAACAGCGTGCGTGTTCCCTACCGCCTTCCCAATTACAAACACCCACCCTTTATTTTTTAAAGGAAATGTATGTTGCCCCACAGCAAGCTAATACACCCTTGCGGATTGTGACGTTACCAGAAAAATATAATCGTTAATGAATCCAATGGTGGTTATTGAAGAGTGGCGATATTTAATACGGCTGATTTATGTTCTTGCGAACCTCTGCCAGCTAAGGTTATTGAACGTAGACGTGCTTGTGCGACATTGTTTGGGAGACTAAATTGCTCTGAGCTCATGATTAAAGTCCATGTGAGTCCGTAATTCAGTGTATTCTTGCGTATTAGTTAATGATTCTGTGCCATGAGTAAGCAGGAGTGAGTAGATAAGTCCGAATGCCTGTGGATCTGAGCTTGTCCTCATACGTTTAATTTTAATGTACGTACGTACGTAAGTACAGGCGGACAGACACACAAACTGTTGCTCAGCTGAGAGTGACGCATAAGCCTCACTCATGGACGCATAAGCCTCACTCATGGACGCATAAGCCTCACTCATGGACGCCAACTAAGGGCGCGACCGTTCTAGCTCAGTTTCGCATTTCTGTGTGAACTTGGTCGGAATTTGGATTCATTACACTGCAAAAATTATGGACGTCAACCTCTTGCATTTCTAGAATAGTGCATAATCTCATCGAATGGCGCGATTCAAGTATTACGTTGGGAATCAATCGCATGGCTTGGTGGTGATAAAGTTAATTAGTCTAATTTGGATACTTCATGTCTCGAGTCATATCACAGAGTACGCCTCTTTGATAAAAGCAATTCCGACAAAATCACTTATTCAATCTTCCTTGCTTTTTTAAAGGAGTGTCGAGCGCATTTTGTAAAAAAACTGCAATTAATAAACGCTTTACATTGATTTTTTTTTCTAGATTCTTTCTAATTTCATCTTTCTTCTGATCTTCATGTACATACGCTGTAAAAATTTTCCTTTTTCAGGGCGCATTCGTATTTGTTAGCCTCTTTCCTGCATTTTGCCGTCTTTCTGTATTTCTTTATTATGCTACAATGTTTTATTGAGAACCCAACTTTTTTGTTAATGGAACTGCTTGAGCATTTCTCCTGCTGGTAACTTTTGCGCCACCAATCATTCCTAATTGCAGGGACATTGTGTACCCTATATGTTGTGCTGAATTACCTGTCTGTGATACCTGTGCAGGTCTGCTGCAGATTGTGTTTTGATTCATTTTGACGGTCTTGTTAGCAAGCGAAGAAAACTCAGCTTAGCCTGACGAAAAAAAACTGTGCTTTTTTTTAAAAAATGCCAAGTATTTCAAGCATAAAATACTTATTAGGGCCGCAGTTTTTTTTTTTTTTTCAGGGGGAATTCAAATTACAGTAAGAGCACTAGTCTATCTGATGCGAATGAAAGCGAAACCTATTCAAACCTTACGCAAAACATACTTTCACCAAACCGCAGATAAAATTGAAATTTGGCGTTGTAAATAATAAAACCTATTTCTCAGCGTGGCTTTTGTGGTAATACTTCCTACGGCCGATGCAGGGATTATTCACGCAACCAGAATAGTACATAAGAAACAAAAATGTAAAACTTCCGTTTTAAATTATTTTTTGTACTTGACTTCTGCGAAACAATTGGGATGGAATCGAAATTTCTTGCAAGCCGTATTGAGAATGGATAATGGGAACTATTGCTAGGTACCTTGTCAAACAAACTGGGAGGTTCAGCCACGCTGCCGCCGTTGATATGTAATAACGCTGACAGAAAACTTCTCGTTATTCATATTTGTCCTACTTCCTCTTGAGTGAAACCAGAGTTCAAATTGCTGAAGTACTCATCTTTTCTGAAAAACAAATAACAGTGATTTAGTCAGCAACCAGACACTTAAAAAAGTTGTGTACCTTGGGCAACTGAAAAATCGAATGAGATGGGCTCAGTTTACGCATGGTGGACAAGTAGCACTACAAAAAAAAATATGTCATGAAGCGTGACACGACAACCTGTCGGTCGGTTCTTAATTTTCTTTATTAGTAATCCATCACAATTTATCGTATTTTTCTTGGAGGATTTTTGTTGCGACACCAAGACTGAATAAAATATGGCAGCTACACCAATGAACTTGTTAGGGTCTACGTTAAGCGAACGTCCTTGAATCGTTTCATTTAAAGGTTTTGCGAAAAACACGTCACGTGCACATCCTTTCAAACTTGTGCAGGTGTTTATACCTACAGCTTAAATGCAAATCCATGTTCACATGGCGTCATTGCATGCGGGAATGAGTGCCTCCACCCTCCTTCTTTTATCATTGAAATGAAAATACAATATAAAGAAATATAGCCACCCTACAATGGTCATGGCTACTGCATTTCGCATAGCAGAAACATCGATATAAAGAATATATATAGCCTGAAAAGGAAAAGAAACAACGTCACGGGGTCAGATATCCGCAGCACACAGTCCTTTACGCACACGAAACGCATAGATATAAAAGGCATTACTGTTTTTAATTGTTTATTTGTCAGAAGGGGGGACTGTAGAAAAAAGCTGTCCTTCCACGGCTTGACGTGTCCTGCAGGCTAACGCGACATTTTCCGAGCAGTGAAGCAAGGAAATATTGTGAGCCGAGGCATACGTATCCGGTGTAGCATAGTGATGCATGTTTAACGCTTGAACTCCTTTGACCGAACACGGAATGGATCAACCACTACCACCACGCGGCCCATGCCACCGCGGAGACCTCGCTAAATCTGCACGGCGAGAGGTCATTTGTGCTAAATGTAATTTGTCCTGCAGATTTTCTTCGTGCTTGCCCTTTCCGCACCGCGGCTGTGTGGGAAAACGCCCGGTAAATTTCTGTGGCGCGACATTCACTTCAGACCCGGGGCAAGAGGCACAGAAGCTATAAGCTGGCATGTCACACCTGGGCGACCGTAATGCGACAGAATTATCAGGATTATCAGGATTGCGGTGCCTGCAGGATCGGCTGGCGTTACAAACCCCATCAAAATCACTACCACGAAACGTATCATGCACTAGTGTAAGGATCGGTACAGGATCAGCTATTTCTTGGTTACACCATCCCTGGAACCGGTCCACTTGGCAGGAAATCAACTAATGGACAGACAGAAATCCAGTAGTGGACCGGGGAGACAATATGATCGGCAAAGAAAGTCGTGATTTAATAAAAAGAAAAAAGAGACGTCTTCTGTGTTTGAGGAACTGGTCAGCTTTCCTGGTACGTTGTAACATTGCTACGCCATTTTATGGGTCGTAGTGCCAATTTAATCGTTACAGACAAATATTTAACATGTAAGTCTAAAGGTTTTCTCTATCACGTGCAACATGTAAGATCAATGATGGAACCTTCGCAATGCCAGTCATTCTTCTGGGGAAAACAGGTCACTTTCCTGGTTTTAGTTATTGCTTCATTTGTTGCCAGGACGGCTCATTAGCCAAATCTGGAATAGAATGGCAGGAGCATAAAAAAATAATTCTGTGAAACTGTCTTGATTTCTTAAGAAATGCGCCCAGATGCTTATGTAAAATTTCCGTCATTCCCTTTTTTTATGTATACGAGTGTCTCTACAGTTCTCAAGATACTTTGGGCTTGTGAGGGCAAGCCAGCCATTCTAACACACTGACATAAGTGATTTGTCGCTGCTACACTTCTACCTACACTTCGCGTGCGATAAAATCTGACACAGAAAGCACATTGCATCCCTTATGAGCACTGCATTAGTATTCACCTGTCTGCTTGTCTACATCAATCAATTCACCTTGGATGCAGGTATTTGTAATGCGGCTACGACTTAGACGCCGGGAGTCTCACAATGCAACACTGAATGACCGTCGCCCAGGGCCAAAAATCACATACTCGAATATTTTTAGAGCATGGCAAGTCTGGGAATTTCTTCCGACAATGGCATTTCTTTAACACGAATTAATAAACGTGATTCACGCATGTGTTAGCAATTAAAGTGCTGCCGAGGCTCAGGAGCCGTAAAAAGAAAGAGCAGCGCTGTGTTCAATCAAAGCACACAACATCTTCATTACAATCACCTATGTATTCCACTGTTATGCCTGCGCAAAGGTGTCGCAAACGGCATAATCACCGTTGTCGTTATTTTGGCTCCGTGGTTTATTTTTCCACATACCACGTGGGAGCGGCCCGCTTCGTGATGACTCACGATCTGTAGGACCTGAATAAAGTTTTACCATACCGTACGATTCAAAAGTGGAACGCACTGCTGATACTACTGTTTCCGCCCTTCGCGATATGTTTGTGGCTGCGCTCTGGCAGCACTTGCGCACATGCTTAAAATGACTTGCAGTTCTGTACATTGAGTATTTGCATGCCGCTGTAATCGCATCATGCGTTGTATGTGTATTTTACTGCTTCCACATGCCTCATTCTCGTTGCCTTCGCACGCGTTATTCTGGTTGCCTTTTTTTTAGCTTCCCGTGCGTTGCTTATGGGTTGTTGTTTTTTAAGATGTTGCTTTGTTTTGTGCTATTTCCTGTCTAACACCCTCATACAACGATGTCTCACGGATAGTGTAGGTATGTAAATAAATAAAGCGCCACGAAAGAATATTTCTAAAGGGTTGCAGTTCTGCCCTCTCTCTCCAGGTGTCGTCACCAGCACTGTTACTGTCAAACTGGGTTCAAGCTAGGCAGACGCTTCATTTCAGGCAGACGCTTCAGCCAATTCATTGTCAAATTCCGGAGAACTTAAATATGATCTACCTGTATAGGGATAGACGAGAGCGAATTATATGGGAAAGCCCAAATTGCAATGAAGTAGCTGAAATTCACTGAAGGCTGAAACAAGAATACGCTCTGTCTCCACAATATTCACGCTTTATGTTAAGAAGACTAGAAAACAGCTAATTAGGTTTCGATTTATCTTGCATCCGTAGTAGACCAAGGGTGCAAGAGAGGGTCCCTGGGCTGATGTAGAGCCAATTCATGTTAAAATTCTTGAGAACTTAAATGTGATCTCTCTGTATAGGGACAGCCGAGGGCAAATTGTATGGGAAGGCCCGAAATGCAATAAAGTTGCCGAAATTCATCGAAGGCTGAAACAAGGCTGTCCTCGGTCTCCACAATATTCACGCTTTATTTAAGACGATTGGAAAACAGCTTATTAGGTTTCAATTTATCTTACATCGATAATGGACCGAGGGTACAACATCGGGTCTTTGGCGTGATGCAGGTGGACGAAATAGCGCTACCACGGTAGCAAACCGGAATTGAGCCGGAAATCGAACACAAAAAAAACGTTATTTTTCTCAAACCGGTACTGAACCGGAATGTTGCCATTTGTTTCACTCCGGAGCGAAACCTAAAGAAAAGAAACACAGTTCTCGATTCAGGTTGGCTACTTTTTCTGGCTATTTTCGCCCCTGCCTTGCCTGCACTTGTGACTCAGCGATGGTACCTCATTTGTATATGCGCACCATCTTCGCGTGATGTTAAAAGTATAAAAACTGTTAGTACGGTTTTCAGCGTATTGCGTCAGGGGCAGACTAAGTGTTGGGTTAACCCGACAATATTCGCATCACATCCGACGCACGGACTCACCAGATTGCGACACGTTCGAAGTGCCAGAGATAGTCGAGCTTGTCCCACCAGTATGACTGAATGGTAGACATCGAACTTTCCGTTAGAGTCAATTAACAAAGAATGTTGAGTTAAAAAGTGTTGCAGGAGAATTGACCAGACATATCAAATGAGCGAGACATCAAGTTGCTCTCAGAATATTTGGTTAACACAAGCCTAGATTCGAGGCTGGCAACGGTCCCTTCGAACTCGAATGTTTATAGAATGGCCTCCTGCTGCCAGTCTTAATTAAAACGAAGCGTTCTTTGCATCGTCCTTCGACTTTGCCACTGCTGCTGCTACTGCTGGTGCTGCTGCGGCTGTCATTATCTTGCACGCCACGTCGGGAGGCGATTCAGAGTGTGCATGTGCATGGCAAGTGCATTACAGAACGGAAAGGCCACGCGAGAAACTCGTTTGGACCTTTCCATCGCGTCGCATGTACACAGCGCCCTCTGAAGCTTCATGGGCGCCACCACAATGGCCTCTTGAGAGCTGTAATTATAAGTGAACCCCGCAAAAGCATTGCAGAAACTACAGTGCTTTTCTGCAGAGGAAGCAGAGATTCCGATTCTGCGAGGAAGCAGAGATTTTGCGATTCTCTGCAGAGGAATCAGAGAATCGGTACAACCGACGCAGCCACGAAACGAGTGAATGACAGCCTTGCCACTCTTCGCTCGCATATCCCACACATGGTGGGAGGGCAAGAGAGGGAAACGGGATACTAGACACAACAGCGCTTGTGGAAAAACTGCATAAATTTAAGTCCGAGGTACGGTACGCTACGCTGCAGCTATTTCTGAAAAATAAACATCATACAAAGTATAGCGGACAACAAACGCACGGCTTGCTGATGCAAAGCCGCATTATAGCACCGTGGCATCTAGGGGACACTACGGAAGCTGTCGCACGTCAAGTCAACACTTCTGTGCCCGCCTCGGTAGCTTTGCGGTTATGACGTTGTTCGAGGTTCTGGCGTCGATCCCTGCTACGGCAACGGCATTTTGACGGGGCGAAATACAAAAATGCTCGTGTACTTGGATTTAAGTGCATGTTAAAGAGCCACAGGGATCAAAATTATTCTGAAGTCTGTCAATAGACGTGCTCCATAGTTCAAATTGTGGTTTTGGCACGTACAGCCTCATAATTCAAGTAAAATTTAACACTTCTGCCACGGCGCGATGTGTCGTGTGAGGCCGTGACAGTGCTAACCTTTCTCGTAGGTTATGGACAATGGCGCACAACTCCTCACGCAAACGCGCGTGTTCTGCGTGTTCTGTGGACTACGCAGACAACCAGTAGTGGTGCACACAACGTAACGTTTAACATTAATTCAACACAAATGTATTGAACTAAACGCGGAAGAAATTCAACATTCGTTGTCAACATAACCGCTAATTATCGTCAATCAACGCAAACAGCGCAGGAAGCTTCGCTTGCATCGATTCTCACAGCGCGTGGCATCCGCATAACTTTATTACTCCTCAGTGCCCTACTTTTCTTCTCTTCCCTTTGCGCCTGAGTAGAGTAGCAGGCTGGAGGGCTATCCGCGTTTTCTCAATATATCCGCATCCCTCTCTCTCTCTCTCCCTATCCTTCAATAAACGTTCGCTTCACATATATTCCAGCAATGGTATCGGATCTGCATAACCCTTTCGTAACTACCAGTGGCCTCAAGAACAAACAACGGTGCAGTGCAGCTCAGCAGCAGCGTCGAGTATTTGTACAAGATAAAATTTCGCTGTTTTCCTGTAAATATTCTACGGTTATTCAAATGACCTTGAACTGGTTCGAACCTTCTTGAACCATTATTTTCTCGCTTCAGATTTGAACCGTAACTGAACCGTTTTCGGTGAACCAAAATGATAACCGTAACGAAACACGTTTCGGTTAGACTCTCTGAGTGCTACTAGCGGACAATACTACAAGAGATCTACAGATACTTGAGAGTATGTGTCAAGGAAGCAATAAATATAGGCCTTACGTTTATCATGATCTCTGATGAAGAGGAAAGTAATGTCATTGCATCACTTCAGCAGAAAGTGATGCCCATTTTCCAAAAATATAACCATCTTGGTGTAAATACAACTGAAGGAAATACCTGTTCAAATATTAACTGAATTAATCTCAGAATGAAGGGGAAGCTGAATGCAGAAATGATGAAACACGAAGCAATTTGGGCCTCCAACAAACGTAAGGTGGCGCAAGGAATTTAGAAAGGAGTAATGTTGCAAGCGCTAACGTTCGCAATTGCCATCTTGTGCTTAAAATCAGACACTGTTGGGGTTGGAAGTTAACCAAAGGTTGGTAGGCTGGTTGGTCGCGTGGCCCGCGGTAATACCACAAATGAGGCAGTGCAAACAGGCATGTGTTGGGCCTCTTTTGAAGCCAGAGAAGCGCAGTGCAAAATTAGTTTTGGAGAAAGACACAGGAACATGGATGAAAATAAATAGGCAGCTACTTCTTTGTGTACACCTATCTGTACCTCAGAAGCGTGGAAACAGAATGGAGAAAGTGGTTAAGAAAGTTGGTAACCAGGTACCGGTTAACTTAAGGGCTAAACAGACAGCCAGAAGTAATCGAAAAGAAAGTGAGAGAAATAAAGATAGTGAATTGTATGCAAATGTTGGAAACAAGGAAGACCATGTAGACTTGCAAGATTGGCAAGAAAGGAATAAGAAAAAAATATGTACGACAACACAAGTAGCAGTGCCTTCTTATTTGAGGCCCCAGCTGATTGCTTAAATACAAAAACACGCCGGAACAAATATTCGCAACAGGATCCGGCATGTGCGAGCAGCAGCAAAAATCCGGAGACACCTCAGCACATTACAATGACATGCGACCCCTGCGAGACCCGTAAGAAAAGTCCACCTTCCAGAAGCGCTGGAATATACAGCGGCAGCTAGCATTAACCGGCCAGCAGTCAACATGAACAAGATACGCCTTGAGTATTGGGGAAAAAAAGCAGGAAAGAAGTTGAGAAGACCGGATCCATTACAGGCGTAGGTAAAGAGTAGATCATCATCATCATCATCATCATCATCATCATCAGCCTGGTTACGCCCACTGCAGGGCAAAGGCCTCTCCCATACTCCTCCAACAACCCCGGTCATGTACTAATTGTGGCCATCTCGTCCCTGCAAACTTCTTAATCTCATCCGCCCACCTAACTTTCTGCCGCCCCCTGCTACGCTTCCCTTCCCTTGGAAACCAGTCCGTAACCCTTAATGACCATCGGCTATCTTCCCTCCTCATTACATGTCCTGCCCATGCCCATTTATTTTTCTTGATTTCAACTAAGATGTCATTAACTCGCCTTTGTTCCCTCACCCAATCTGCTCTTTTCTTATCCCTTAACGTTACACACATCATTCTTCTTTCCATAGCTCGTTGCGTCGTCCTCAATTTAAGTAGAACCCTTTTCGTAAGCCTCCAGGTTTCTGCCCCGTAGGTGAGTACTGGTAAGACACAGCTATCATACACTATTATACAAGAGTAGATACAGATGGTTTAAAGACAGAAAAGAAACGAGACGTAGACAAAATGATAGACGGAGAAGTATGTATGGATGATTTGATTAGCTCAAGGAGGCTTGTCGCCTCCCCGTTTTAAAGGGGGATGCCAATAAATCATCATCACCATCATCACCATCATCATCATCATCATCATCATCATCATCATCATCATTTGTCCACGTCCTCAGTATGACCACGCTGCAGAAATGTAATGCGTGTGCATCATGTTCAAGCTGTCCCAACATTTGCTCCATTTCCGTATCATTGTTTCGCTCACACTCGATGCACATCACTTCTTTCAGACATGTGTACTTATTATACTAACTATTCCAGTAAATATCCAGACGCTTCAGCTATGGCGTTTTGCTGCTCAACAAGCAAGAGTGCAGCCATGTCACTCCTGGCAGCGGAGGCCGCATTACGATGGGGGCGGAAATTGGAAACGCACGTATGCGGTGCTTCGGGCACAGGTTAACATAAAAAAAACGGCGTATGTCACTGTCGTCAGTTTCTCTTGAAGTTTAACCCGAATTATTAAAAATGCTAATTTCTTCACTAAAATCCTCAAACGTAACGAATACGTGGAGACATTTAAATACACTTAAGCTTCCACTATTTTTGTGTTCATTTCTTGAAAACTGGGTAATGTTTTCTTTCTTTTTTTCATTTTTCGGAAATACCAACATTTCCGTTTGTAGTCCTATGAAGGCATAAGTTATATGCAGTGTAAACGTAAAAAAGGAAAAAGAAACATGTGGAAAACAGAGAGAGGGCCACAGCTTTTTCAGGAGTTAGCACATATTTTACATCGATTTAAGTTATGCAGCGTGTCCAGACGACGCCGAAGGGCGAAATGTGGGCGTTTGAGCGCAGGCGAGGAGTATATACGAAAACAATCGACTTTTTTCCTTACAAGCTACGTGTCTTATGGCGTATGCTTTTTCTTTCGGAGGTGTTCGAAGAAATAATGTGTAAGAGCCACATCTCGCTAGGTCCACCTGTAGGAAGTCGCTGTTGCGAAGTGTTAACAATAGAAAAGACGGTGACGAAGGCGCCAACTGCAAGAAACGCACCGAAAAGCAAAACGCGGACCGTACGAAAGTATGAACCTAAAGAAGAGAAAAAAAATAAAACTCAGACAAAGCATTGCGACCTTAGGCAGTAAAGTCACGCAGCCGAGGAACGGACTCCGAAGAAAAGTGGATTGTATTGTAATTTCAGGAAGGAAAACTTCAGCATGTGGTGGTCGCAAGCAAATGTGTTTTGTGAACGCACTGGTAACATTAATTCCCCGTTCCATGCCGCGATGGGGCGCTGTACGACTGGACGGCCAGGGTTCATGGTGTAACCTTATTGCAAGGACAACAAACAGAAGCAGTAAACAAAAGTCCAGTGGTTCCATACTGAACAAACCTAATTAGTTCTGCGGGCAAGTTTGTTTTACCAGGCGTTCATTCTTCGGGACATGTTTTCCAAGTATTTCCTATGGGAAGTCGGTTAATTCTTTTCCGAAAATTTGGATAATCATTTCACATACCCACACACAAAATATCACGACAACTTAGAAACAAAATTTACCAAGATGGGATGATGTTCGACATCCAGAGAGAAGTGGTGGAAGGTGGATAACTAATTGCACCAGTGTTTGTGCCCTTAGAAACACTGCTGCTTTAGAAACACTTCGGCATTGTTTAAGTCAGTGCGTAAAATGGCGACCCAGGAAGCACACTGATAGTGAGGTGAGGCGAGGCGATATCGAGGCTAGGAGGCAGAAAAAGGTGGCCCTGGAACATAGACACTCAAAATAAATTATGGGGTTTTACATTCCAGAACCACTATCTGATTACGAGGCACGCCGTAGCTCCGGAAATTTCGACCCCTGGAGTTCTGTAACATGCAGCTAAATCTAACTACACTGGTGTTTTCGCATTCGGCCCCCATCGAAATGTGGCCGCCGTGGCCGGGATTCGATTCCGCTACTCCATGCTTAGCAGCCCAACTCCATAGCCACTATGCAACCACGGAGGGTCACAGAGCCAAGAAACGCGCAGGCACAGTAATGTGCAGATGGGCCTTGCTTTAATGCGAAGCATTCTTTGCGAACTTAAGGCGTTTTGAATCTATCTATCTATCTATCTATCTATCTATCTATCTATCTATCTATCTATCTATCTATCTATCTATCTATCTATCTATCTATCTATCTATCTATCTATCTATCTATCTATCTATCTATCTATCTATCTATCTATCTATCTATCTATCTATCTATCTATCTATCTATCTATCTATCTATCTATCTATCTATCTATCTATCTATCTATCTATCTATCTATCTATCTATCTATCTATCTATCTATCTATCTATCTATCTATCTATCTATCTATCTATCTATCTATCTATCTATCTATCTATCTATCTATCTATCTATCTATCTAACCTCCTATATCGTGATGCCGTCGTAGTCCTTTATTCAACTGGATATATATCAGAATAGCCATGACACGCCATGACGTGCATGCATACATAACATGAATGACGTGTCCTGACACCAACGACGCGACATATTTGTCACGGCATGTATGTCATGAGATAAATGGTATAAATGACATGATGCTGTCGTGATCATTTCCTTCACTCAATGTATATCAGGATATAAATGAAATACATGCATCACCTGACATAAATGACGTCATACAAGCGCACGTCATAACATCAATGACATCACATGGATGTCATGTTATGATCATGACATCACTGGCATGAATGTCATGATGCTGTGGTCTTGATATCAATATGACATGGTGAAGTGATGCTGTGGTTTTTATCTAGATGTGAATGACACGACATCCGTGCATGACCAGACAAGAATGACATGACATGACATGATCCTCAACAAAGAATAGTTCGCAAAGTGATGTCGTATACGTGTTGAAAGGGCTCGATAACGTTATAGTGCTACGGAAAATTGTTTACTATACGCAAATAAAAACATGCTCAATGGCCGCTCCCAACCAGAGCAATCGGTGTGCAGCCATCTTCTATTCCTTTCGGAACATGGCAAGCTCCGGCTATCAAGAAAAAAAAATTAAGTTTTGTTCACCATATTATGGCTTCTTTAACGTCTATACGTCACTCTGACGCTGAGTTTTCGCGGTTTTGTTACGTGGCGTGATAGACAGGTGAAGTGGGCGCAGCTCGAAAACGTTTGACCAATGGCAGAGTATGATGGCGAAAAAGGCGTCGAATCAGAAATAAGTATTTTTCTTTCGTTCGGTCCAAGCATGCATAATCAGTGTGCACAAATCATATCAGCTGGGGCGTTGTCGCGGTTTTCGTAACGTCGCGTGAGAGACAGGCGAAGTGGGGTTGGCTCGAAAATTCGTTCAATCATACATAGACCTAATCATAGACCAGTCATAGACGGCTCATTGCAGAAATGGAATAGAAAAGTTCGGAATGGCTTTACGTTATAGCGCCCTTGCTGCTGCCGTCACACGCACGTACTCGCGTCAATTCTGCTTCCCTGCACTTGTGTCACACACAAAAAAACTGGATTTACGTAAACACATTGGCCAACCTGTTAACGCTTTACGCAACCCCAAACAATGCTACAAATCCAGCTGCTTGCGAAATGCTTCGCTTTACATCGGTTCCCACAGTGTCTGGGATCTGCACATTCTTTCTTTTTCCTTTTTTCTCTGGGGAATTCGGCTTGCTCTGCGAACTAAAAATCGCGAGCAAGTCTAGTTCGCTCAGCAAACTGTTCGCTAAGCGATGAGTTCGTTCTGCGAGGCATTACTGCATACTAGTAGCATTTTCTCACAGCATAATGCTTCCCACTGAGAGAACGAAATTAAATGGTGAAACTCAACCTAAAGCCTAACTTGACCGCACGCGAAGGCATTGTAATGTACTTAATTAACATGTATGTTCTTTTTTTGTTTTCGCGCTATTTACATGCAGAGAAAGAAACAAAGACAATAATACTAAATTTTTTGTTTGTTATATTTACGCTTGCTTATATATTAAGGCCAGCTGCACCATGCCAGCCATGGCCAGAGTGGTATACACAGGTCGAATTCCACCTGCCCAAAAGCGTACACAACATACGACATACCATGTGTGTTGAAGAAACCATCAGAGCAAATCATGCGAAAAGGCATCCGTCTCCCCGTCGCTTTTAACAAAGCGTTACAAGCAACAACAACAACAAAAACGCCATTGACAGCTGGTGTGGAAATTATATGAGTTTCAGGGCCCGATGCTCTGGGCATCATAAAATAATTCAGTCAGGACGAAAGCTCTAACCACCTAAACAATCCTTCTTGTTTGTATTCTGGTCTCCATTTGGAGGATAAGGGTTGGTGTGCTTAAAAGCTATTTTTTGTGCCAATAAATTGTCAGAACAGCGGAACTATCCATGGCACAGCAACTACGGCCTATTGTGGCTGAGGGTACAATCATGTTTTCTTGAGTCGCGATTTACGACAACGGCAGCCAAGCTTCGATGCAAGCGGAAAGTTTAAAAGCCCTCTTGCTTATGTTAAGACACATGTTACAGCATTTCACGCCGTCCAACCTTACCCCAAGACCATCAGGAATACGCCTCCTATTGGTTGGATGTATCTCTGGGAGGTTGAACCTAGTTGCCAAACGCTGACTATTGTCCTACGGTGAACGCTGAAAAAAACCTAAATGGATGTGCTTCGTTTCTCCTACTGTTCTGTTATTTTTTCTACCTTCGTTTATTCACACGACCAAGAAAAGCTTACCGTAAACAAGAAATATTTGCCAACGCCAAGGTGATTTGATGTCTTTCATTACAGTTGCAACGAATACATACTGCACTTTCAAGTCCTGTCCCTCCATCTTCTTCGAGCCAAAGGATAACACGACTTTACAAATGTTACCTCCCTGCACATATGAAAATAAAGTTAGAGTACTGAAATAATAAAAAAAGAAAAATTTATTAGACCAAGGTCGGAAGAAATGGAGAATGCACATGGCAAACAACGAGCAATAAATGTCGAGAATGTAAATGTTCGGGGCACAAACAGCATACGTTGGTCTGTGTTCTGCCTAACAAATCAAAGTTTGTAACTCACCCTGCAAATTCGTGCAAGATTTTCCAGCACCGAAGGCATCCAGCATTCTACGTGGAAACCGAGGTATCCGCTATTTGTTTGTAACGCTGGATGAGTAATAGGGTTGGTTGGTTTGAACCTCGTAGGGACTGGCAGAAAACAGTGATCCCCCCAGAATAAATTTCCAATGTCAATTTTTAACATAGCGAGCGTATCAGCAAAACAAAAACACTTCGCTACTCTAAGTTTTGCTTCTTGCCCATTTCAACCACTTTTTTCTTCAATTTCAGTACTGTCGCTTTGCAGTAGTTTATATGGTCGTTAGGTAGCTGTTCACCTACGAACGTCAAATTCAGAGCATTGTCAACAGAAAACCACGGATTCTGCCACATTTCTTCACATAAACTGTATGCGATTACGATATACCTTATTTCATGCGCTTACCCAATTCCACAGATTCACACATTCAACCCTACTTGTCTCTTCGGAGAAACGTGCTCAGAAAGCGACCATTGAAGATGTCAGCTAATATACACAATCAACATTATTCTTGTGCATCAAACATCAATGAGCGGTGTAATCCCTGTAACGGTAATGTAATGGTAAGATGCTTCAATAATTTGCTACTACTGCAGGGGTGGAACTTCGCGGACTAGTTTGCATCTGCACGTATCCTTTATGGAAATTCAAAGTAAAATCGCTAAAAACAGGGCCAACACAAGACCAGATAAACAAGGCTCCAAGAATTAATTTTATTGCGTGCCGACTTCAATATATCCTTAAAGTACAATCAGCACCAGGGTAAAAAAGCAAACAAGAACATGCGACATCCTCGACAGCAGTGCGGTGTCAAGTGTCGGATAAGTTTATGCCTTGATTACAATGCCGCGGTAGCGAAAGTATGGTGGCTCTACTTTCACCACTTTGACGTATGGCGACAGCTTCACAAATTTCACCTTGGTCTTGCCCATAGTATCTACCTAAAATTGCGAAGCATGTGTTCACAATTACATTCGTTGCAATTTTAGGATAGACGCCTGCTTTGTGTTTCATTTCTTTTTAGCTATCGTGCTGGTCCACTCTTAGGCGCCTGTACCTTCCCGTTCCGAAATCTGCCAACCGGCCCAATTTAACATACGACTGCCTATCGTTTCTTTTTTCTGGCCTTCGTATTCAGGCTCCGACTTTTTCATACTAGAATATTACTGAATCCCCGTAGAGACCACTTGATTGCACACCACAAGTTCTCTCGTTTTTTCAATAGCAAAAAAAAAAGGAAATATTTGATTTCGCAGCCAAACTATGTCGCCATAGAATCTGCGATCGCTGAGGGCCATTGGAATAGTGAAAAAGTCACAAATAAAAGTCCCCAATAAATTTTCAAGTGTAATGGCATTGAAATGTGGATCCCCTATGGAAACAGTAGAATTCGAGGGCATCCACCAAAAGGCAAAAAAAGAAAGTCACAGGCCTGCGCGGCACAAGCAGCACAGTCACAGCGTAAGCGTTCGGCGCACAAATGAATTTAACCGGGTATGCTGCCGCTGCATCTACTTATCGCTATCATGGACCGCCGCGAGGGATGCTCATCGCTGGCGTAAATCACGCAGCCAATGCCTGCGTCACTGCCCCGTCACTTTTAAGCGGCAGCGCGCCCTCTGCTAGATGCTACGTTCGTTTGTACGCGGACAGTTTGGGAGCGCTGCAATCACGGCGCGCAAACGGGTGTACGTGACGTGGTATATTTTCGAATTCGCGGTCGCCCGCAGTAAGCTGAAAAACACTAATACTTAATAGATGGAAAATTAGAAACTATCTAATCGGACGTCTTGCAATGCGCTCTACAACTTTCTCATTGGATTTTGTTGCCTAACTTCGTTGCTTCAGAAGCTGGTTAACTAATCGTGACTAATTATCAATTAAGCAAAATAAGATAAGTAACGTGACACACTGCATACAAAAGCGAGCAACATGCATTTGGTCGCGTCGTCTTAGAGTGCCTCGACATATTTTAAAGCTCTGGTTAAAGTGAGCTGAAACAGCCGGTATATACTAATCTTTGGCTCGTAAGCCGTGCGAAATTTTTTGTCCAGTTGATGCCTAATAAAAAACAAAAAATAACAAAAAAGCGGCACGGTAGCCTAATTAGTGGCTACATAGTAGATATGGCGTCGTGCTGCCAAACTCGAGCTCACGGGTTCAAACCAGGTCATGGAGTTCGATGGGAACGAAATGGAAAAACACTCGTCTACTTCCGTTCAGGTGCACGTTAAAGAACACCAGGTTGTGAGAACTGAACAGGGTGCCTCATAATCGTATCACCAGGCTTAAAAATGCCAGAATTTGTTTAAAAAAGAAGGTAGCTGCGTTCTTAGACTTTTTCCTAGGGGCGTAAAGGAAAGAAATTATTCTCGAGTCTGATTTCTGACAAAGACATGTTACGCTTATCTTATATTTCATACCTAAATGCAATGCCGTTCCCAACCGTACGTTTGCTCAACTAAGCAGCTTCTGTATCACAAAAGGCTGGTTCCAATTATCCGCTGCACTATCATAAGGACAATAACGAAGCTATTAAAGGCACAGCATGTCTGATATACACGTAGAGATATTTGCAGATCTGCTGTGTTCGCTGAAAAGGATAAGTGTGGTACCACATTGGGGCACCCAGTTGTAATGGATTGGAGACATGGTAAGACTGTCAAAAAACGTGTTCCTTGCCTGAACCAAGTTATAAGATCTACAGGCTGCCCGAAAACGGGTCGTTTATATTGAATGACAGCTGGGAACTTGATCAGCAGAAACTATTAGCACCCGTGCGTTAATTCTCTCATGAACTGGTGCGCCTCTGCGCAACAGCCATGGCTCTCCAGCAGCAAAATCATTCGGAATCAAAGTCTTCACTTGCATCGGCCCATCACCTTCGAGACTTCAAAAGTGCTGTTATGCGTTATATTCGAACGGAAGCGACTATTTGATAATATTTATTAGTGAATTCTGAAGTCGAATACGATCTGAATAGCAAATACCATTCGAGCCAGACAAACCACACAGATTACATTGGTAAACACTTCCAGGTCCTGCTGATTCAGTCTGAGTACATAGGCAATATATTTTCCCTAACACTGTTGTTGATAGTAGTGTCTTAATTCGTATTCTCGGAAAGTCGATTGGTTCCCCTTGGGCTGGTGCGGCTTTTAAAAGAAACACGCTAATCCCGTCAAGAAGGTTTCACTTTTTCAACCAGCCAATTTAGAAAATTCGATATTTCTCTTGCATGTGTCGTTGACAGATATGTCTATGCACTCTCAGAGTTACCTAGAAGAGCATTGGTCATCTGCATCTCTTCGCAAACCTGGTTTATTTCGCTACAATATCATTTTATTTGATAATTTTTGCTGAACAATATGCCACCAACAAGAAGGGCGCGTAAATTGAGACGATATAAATAAAATTTTCTTACGTAGCTTCATGTCGCAGAGTGGCGGCTTCTGTGGCAAAAATTATGCGCTACATTTAGAAAACAATGGTAAATGTGGCAGTTCACTTGGCTCAAACTACAATTGGTACCGGTCGCCAAGAGTCGCGGGCATAGAAAAACAAGCAAAATCACTAGAAGTTTTACTGCACGGACTTTCTGCGAGGAAAACTGGGCGTTCGCTAGCGTCCGCACAACGAACGTGCGCTCACTAGCAGTCGACGCACTTGACAACGACAGCAAAATTGAAGACGCCATGTTGTATAACTCATACCTCAAATATGTGTACGTAGCAAAAAGGTGTCAATATAAACTTGCAGTATAAATAAAGCACCATTATAAGAGCGTACGCGGGCAATCGGTCTCAGCACCCGCAGCGAAATTACGTTGAATCTGCCGCTAAGCGCGTGTATGCCCCAATCCAGTTCGCTCGCAGCGCCCTCGCACAATTTTTCCACACGCGGTGCCTCAGTGGGATAACGCCGTTCGGTCCATAGAGTTTAATACAATAATTATTGCATGAAACTCTATGGTGTGGTCCACTCGACCATTTTCTATAGTCGGATCCAACTTAAGTCTGCAGTGAAGCCCCGCCCACGCCCTCATAAACGGCACCCACTGTTCCTCCGCGAGGCTGCTTATATTTCGTACTTCAAACTTTTCCTGTTACCTAAATAAGGCGTCAACCACAAAAATAAAGTTATAAATGCGTAAGTTTATACGTTTTCACTCGCCTATTATAGGAGCCTGACGAGAGCCTAATTCTTTATTGAACTGAAATAAAACGTTCGCTTCGCTGCAACTACTTGCTTTCAAGTTTCACTTCAGTTCGCAGTAAATTTTCACGAGTAAAACGAGCTCAGCAATTAAATGAACCGTACCGAGGACTTTTGAAGACTGAAATGCTCAGACTCCATACACTTTGTCCATGTCTTTTGCCCACTCATCACTTCCACCTATGAAAAGACTTCAAGAAGAGCAGACGCTCCGGAGGCAAGTGCGACGCCATTTTGAAAACGTCGCATGACGACGACTTTATTTGCTTCAGTGATTGGCAAGCGGAGTAACACAACGCCGCGCTGCTTCAGTTATGTCCGTGTGCCTTGGTTGCCAACTGCTGTTTTTCTTTTTAAGTTGTATCCTACTATAGCACACTCTAATGGAAACGAAGTGCTGCATGAGCGGAGGTCTGTCTGCGGCGGCTGCTGTGAATCGCGCCCATACGTCATCCATGTGCTGCTTCTCGCGATCGCCGGTTTAGCCCGGCAGACGCGTCACACTACGCTCCCTTTGCAACGTGCCGCCCGAGACAGATGGCCCGCGGCATCCAATATATCAAGAAATAAAACACGTATAGCGCTGCGCTCAAATTTCACATAAGGGAGTATCGCACTCGTCGGTGATATTTTTTTTAATTCTAGCATTTTTGTATACATCTCCTTAATTTTCTTTTTTTTTCCTCAATAGAATCCATCCATTCCTTGGCCAATATCCCATAATGGGTAGGAGCCACGTAGTTGATAGGATACACGAACCACCTTGTACGGCTGCCTATGCAAGTGACACATGGCGTGCCACCTGGTGTAATAATATGCAACTGCAAGGTAAAGTACGCACGTATCGACGCTACGCGGGGCGCCTCACATCGCATGACAAGTGGCACATTACGATGGTAATGATAATGATGATGATGATGATGGTAGTGATGGTGATTATTTATTGGCATACCCAGTATGCCCTGTATGTTTTCCATTCCAGCACTTTTTATACATCTACTTATTTTTTTTTTTTACTGCCTCAAGATAATCCGTCCATTTCTTGGCCAATCCCCCATTGTGAGTCTGGCTATAGCTGTGACGGACACCAGCGGCGGCGGCGGCGGCAGCGGTAGCGGACATCGCCAACCGAAACGACTATTGGAATGAGTGCATAACAGTTTACGCTGTAGAACATTTAGCAGTGGATAAACACAGTTGTGGACCAGAGAACCTAAACCATCAGATGCTATTAAGATCCGACCTCTGATACGTCTATTGGCCTCGGGCGCGACCGATGGTGGCGCTGCGAACGGCTCACCTATGACGTCTGCTGGGAGGACTAGCCTTTATCATCTACTACGCTCCGGCTGAAATGCATTTTCCTTAACTGGCTGCCACTCTCACTAAATTAAATTATCGGGTTTTACGTGTCAAAAACACGATTTGATTATGAGGCACGCCGTAGTGGGGGACTCCGGAAATATTGACCTGCTGAGGTTCTTTAACGCGCACCTAAATCTAAGTGCATGGGTGTTTTCGCATTTCGCCCCCATCCAAATGTGGCCGCCGTGGCCGGGATTCGATCTCGAGCCCTCGTGCTTAGCAGCCCAACACCACAGCCACTAAGCAGCCACTCTCATTGAGTGTTCGCTAGCATGACGCTCTCTAATTAGTGTCTATATTTTTCTCGAGTGTAAGTTTATAAGTGTTGGCGCTAATAGGCACATTATATATTTTAATTATCTTCGATAAAATGGTCAATCTGGCTAGTTGGTTGATTTGCATTTTGTAGACTTCTGAAGCGCTTCGTGTACTGTCTTCAGTTGCGTTTAAAATCCTTCCATAAAAACAACAGCTGCCATGTTCAGTAACCCAATCTCGTAATTAAGCCGCAAAACATCATGCGAAGTGAAATCGAATCTACACAGCATTGAAGCCGAAGCACAACTGCAATAGGTGGAAGCCACAGCATAGGTCAAGTCATTTAGTGGTGCATAATTAAAGCTATAGTTGACATAAACAACTCTAAATTTCACTTACAAGCAGTTATTCATGCGTAATAGTTACACAACCTTTTATCACGTTTTCCCATGGTCAAGTATGGTCAACATTATCTTCCTGGATAAGAATTTTATGATCAATTTCAATTCGCAAATTCAATGGCAATATTGATTAGCACGATAAAACTATTTCTGTTCAATGCACCTTCAGAAAACATGATACAAGTCCTAAATCAGAATTTTCTTCGCGTAAATATAAAACATTATCATTGTACTGATCAAAACCTATGTCCTCAGGTACTGAGCTCTTTCGTTACACAATTCATCAAGCGTTAACGAGCTGAAACTTCTGAAGTTGTAATTTCTATATACATATGACGCACTTAAAAAAAGTAACCTAGATCCAACGCCCATGTTGAAATCCATATGAAGCCCGTAATAAGTATAGTACGAAGTGCAATGCGTTAAAATGTGTTCGTTTTAACCATATGAGATGCATAACGTGATGTAATTATTATGATTATTTATTTAGAAATACTGCCAATGTCACCTGAGATAAAAGCAGGAAAGTTTCTACACCAAGTACATCTCAAGAATAAACCACAAAAATATGTTAACAATGTACGTTACACAGAATACCGGTTTGAACAATGATATGTGGATTCTAGAAATGACAGTAGAAATGAGAGGTTATGTGGCGATACATTAAGAGAAGAACAACAGTAAATAGGACAATCGCAGTATATATAAAAAAAGTTAAGATCAGCTGGTTTACGTAAGTACAATGCAGGGGTTACAATATACAGGACATGCTACACATGACAATACAACGAAATAAATAAACGGAACAAAATAAAGAATCGTTTAGTTGTAGTTACAGCTTCAGAAATTTTGCTAGGGTGACTGAGTCACGCAGTGTAAGTAAATCTTCCTCGACTATTGCTGTGAACTGGTTTAGCGAACATGTGTTAGCAGTTAATGGGTCACGCTTATTCCAATCCTGTATTGCTGTAGGAAAGTACGAATACTTCGGACAGCTAGAATGATGTGTGTATCCAGAGAGTTTGAAAGAGTGCTTGATGCGTGTAGGCCTTGCTGACGTTACACAATTGTATCTAATAGTGTCAGTATTCACCTGGTTGGGAAGAAGCTGGTACGTGAATTTTAGGCGTGCTACTTTCGCTCTGTTTTCAAAGCTTAAGAAAGCCAGCCCTTTTTAGTAATTGGGCGGGTGACTATGGAAGTTGCTATTTGGTAAATTTAACCTAACCGTTTTTATATGCCTTCTAGTTTATTAACGTTATGTTTCGTGTGTCGCAACCATGTTAGCGTAGTCGATAACTATTCTAATGAATGTCTTGAATGTTGCAGTTCGGTTTCAACTGGCACAAGAAGAATGTATCTTCTGAGAAAGAAGAGGTTGCTTTAGGGTGGTTGATGTGATGCTGTTAATGTGAGAGTTCCATCTAAGATTGCAGGATAGCAGTAAACGAATGTATTGATGCTCTAAAACTCGTGTTAGTTGGGCGTTATTGGTAGTGTACGGAAACCCAGACCTGTTTTGTTGTTTTTTTTTTTTGCTGGTAATTGTTGGGACCGCGGATTTATTAACGTTAAGGGTCATCAAACAATCGGTGCACCATTCCTCAGGTGAGTTAATTTCTTAGTATAGTATACAATCGTCGGCGAACCTAATTTTACGCGTATGTTAGATGGTAATTCGGTGATAAAAAACAAAAATAACAGGAGCCAAACTCTGAGGTCCATCAAATGTGACAGCAGATAATATCGAGGCCCCACGGTGAATTTCTAATAACTGTAATCGTCTAGTTAGGTACTCTTTAATGCATGTAATGACACGACTGCTCCTTAATGTTGATTCGAGTTTACTAATGATTTTTCTGTGCGACAACACGGCCAAAAGCTTTCGAAATATCTAGTAAAATTAGGTCTACTTGTTTTTAGTTATCGATGCTCAATGACAAATCCTGAATTAGTTCCATCAGCTGAGTCACAGTTTACAGCCTTTTATGAAAACCATGTGGACAAAGTGACAAAATGCTTTCTTCTTCCAGGTATGTGGTCATATGTTTCAAGACTATACGCTCTAAAAGTTCATGGGTGCTGCTGGTAAAGGAAATCGGTCTGCAATTGGAGGTTTCCGCTTTGTTTCCTGATTTGTGTACTCGGAAAATATTCGCAATTTTCGAGTCATGTGGTGATGTGCATGTTATTACTGATTTATTTAGGATTGAGCACACGTATCTTCCTAACCACTATTATTACCTTTTAAGAAACATATATTAGGTGTTTTATCCGACACGGCTCCCTTTTAGTGTCAATATTTAGTAAAAGGCTAATTAGGCCGCGTTCGGTTACTATAGCTGTTTCTAAATGTCTTAATGTGCAATAGTTAACGTGTGGAACGTTTCTGTTGCCAACAGCAAAAACTGGTTGAAAATATGTGTTAAATGGGTTTGTCCTGCAGAAGTTGCCTTCTGAGGGAACTGGGTGGTGGTTTAAGTTTAAGGTATTCCCAGAAGTTTGGGGGGGGGCTTTTCACCTTACTTTTTCTTCAGCCGCCACGCTTCTTTGCCCTTTGACACACTGCTTCCTTCCTCGACGATCACTCCCACTGAATATGTTCAAGACGTCTTCGCCCGCGCTCTCACGGCACGCCAGGTTTCTGGTTCCCGGCTCACTGATTTTCAGGCAGCGCCGAAGAACCGGTACGACCGCCGATATCGGGACGTTCGATTTCCTCCTTGCTCCGCTGTCCTCCTAGGACACCATGTCGCCGCGTCGGCTTGTCTGAAAAGCTGCTGCCGCGCTACACAAGACCCTACACGACAGTGCGTCAGCTTGGCAATGTGAACTACGAGATCCCTCCGCTGGGCTCGCGAGCCCCCACAGACGTCGTGCACGTGTCACAGCCAAAGCCTTACTTTGCCGCAAGTTCACCTCCTTTATAGATAGCGCCGAGACAGGCGCCTTTAGAGGCGCCTGTCTGTAACATCAGCTGTGACTCAACTGATGTTACGGCGCAAGCAAGAGTGGCGCCAGTCAGGGAAGGACGATTTGACGTGCGTAGGTGGAATTGGTCTCGACAGCCATCTTGTTTATGCATGATTGTCTCTCTTGTAAACATTATAAATACGTCGTTACACGGGACTTTTGCAACACGTAGCAATATTCACGAGATAAAAACGACAGTAGAAGTACGCCCGAACTTGGAGATTTATAAGCCAATTTCCAGCGAAGCTGTTTCTTTCCGGCAGTTACAATTTAGGAGTTTCAGTTTCCTAAAGGTGTAGCGCATCATTTAAAATGATTCCAGTATATGCCTCCTCTTTTCGAAATCTTGTTCAGATGTGACGCTTTCGGGTACTTGTAGTTAGGAATTTCGAAAAAGCCAGTAATTCATCAACATAGACTTCGCGTTCCCAGCGTTCCACACAATTTCGCTAAACTTGATCTCCGTGGCATATGTAGTTGTGCCAGGGCAGAGGGCTTAATTCAGTCCCTCTCGTCAGACGCAGTCATACCGCTCTAGAGTGCTTGCATACCTAATTTACTGCCAAGGCCTCAATTACACGCCGATTTTTAACTTTCCTACATGTACGACCAACTACCTAGTGTTTGCTAACACCAAGCATAAAGATGCTTCCTGGTTTAGTGCGCGGAAGAAGCGAGGCGAACTAAATATATCACGCATAAAACGCAATAAAACGAGTGCTGAATAATCATTTGCAAGGCTTCTAAATAAACCAGTAACCTTGAAGCTTCGTGGCACATTTTGTTTAATATTCACCCAATTTTTTCAAGTATAATGTTTCTAAAGCGCAGAGTTCTCTTCCGAATGCAGGAAACGTAGCTTATAAAGGAAACGAGACCCATTCTAGCACTTGCACATGATAGAAATAATTTTACAAGAGGTGCGGTTGTTTAACACACATTTAATATCGCAGAGAAACTTGGCATAGCATTCCCCCTATGTTCGTAAAATTTGACCTTGGTTGTCGTAATACTACCAAGCAGTGGTCTAAGTTTTACACCACTCGTAAAAGACACTAATAACGCTTTGTACCACTTCCACGCGTAATCTATTGCAAAAAAGCAGATTCAACCCACCCGTTTAGAACGTTGACTGCAAATTACCCATACAGCTTTCCTAATTTTTCCTAAATATATTTACGGAGAGGAAGCCCTGTGCAAAAACGTATATGCAATTGTTTACATGGGAAAAATATGTGGTGAGCGCGCAGGCTGGTCCAAAGTCACAGCTCCAGTTGATAGGATAGGATAGGATAGGATTGGATAGGATAATATATCCTTCTATGATGGTGTATGCCCACTGCGGGGGATTGGCCAAGATTTAGATGCTATTGCAGTGTCAGGTGAAAATGGATAAGAATAATGTTTGAAGAATTTGGGAGAATCGCCTTGAAACAAATGTGAATTCCTACACGACTGAACAAACATCCCTGTGGTAGTTTCCAGTAGAGGAGGCTCCTAGACAAAGGATAATCAGAATAGAAAAATTTATACCAAATTGCCTGAACGTTAGTTCTAAAATGTTTTTCCTTAAAGGAGAAAAACGGCGGCAGAATAAGAAAAAATGATCTATGGTCACATCTTCGGCATCGATTAGGCACATAGGAGAGGGTGCCAGACCAGTCCTGTGACGATAAAAGTTTAATACCGGTGTTCTACAGCGTAATCGGGCAAAAATTACTTCAGTTCTTGCAGTGTGACGGGAAGTTATGCGCCAGAGGAATAGGAGGTGTCGATATTCTGAAACATATGCTACAAATGTGTTCAAAAAGTCTTGTTCAATTACATATCTCCTGAATCTACCAGTAGTTAGGTAAGCTGATGTAGGAAGTAATTCATGTGTAATCCCTTATGACCAGGCACCCAAAGTAATCTAATTAAATTTATGTGGGCATGCACTAGAAAATGAAGTGTACGTAAGAGGTTAGTACCACTACATGTATTTGTTTTGAGTGATGTACATAAAGATAAATAATCCGCTATTATGACAACAGTCGATATTGATGAATTTAGTTCGCGTAAGGCTATCGCTAATGCTAGAAATTGAGCCAGAAACACGGATAAGTAGTCTGGAATTGATTGATTGATGATTGAAGTTTATTGGAGCAAGGGCATCTAAGGCCAAAGAGCACCAGGACATGTGCTTTGATTTAGCAAAATTGTGAGTTTATACTATGACCTAAAATAAAGGATATATAGAGGCCTACATGTAAGACAGATATATAGATATTAGTGCATCAATTCTAAAATACTTCCTAAAATAAATATAAGGCCTTAAATGCATTGGCTACAGGCACATATGTTAAATTATTCTGGATTGTCCGAATCCCTTGCTGTACCATTCTTGCTTACGCAAGAAGTGCGAGAGCTCAGACATACTTTTGTGCATCAAATTGTACCTCACTTGTGAGGCACAATCTGATGGTTAGGATGGAATGAGATGATGTCTAGAAAGGTAACTTGTGCAAGATAATTAAGCACTCTCTTAAAGTTAAAAAGTGCATCCTCTGATAAGAACATCGAGGGATGGGGTGGTATATGGTGTGAGTAAAGATCCCTAAAATGAGCCACTCGCACTCAGTGAGAGAGAGAGAGGGAGAGAGAGAAAACATTTATTTATCATGAGTTTGGACGACTTCCTCGCAGGGTGGAGCCCTTAGTTCAGGGCCCCACTGGCTCGCGCCACTCCGCGTGCCCGCCGGATCAGCCGTCGCTGCTCTTGCGGGTCTGAGCTGGTCAGCGCAGTCTCCCAGGAGGAAGGGGAAGGTGAAGGAATAGGGGAGTAGCCCGGAGGGTGTGGACACTCCCAGGTGCAATGATATACTGTGGGCTTTGCTCCACAATACGGACAGTATGAGGGATATTGTGTGGGGTGGAAGAGGTGAAGATAAAAGAGGCAGGGAAATGAATTAGTTTGAAGCTGTCGCCACGCGACGGCATCTTCTCGATTAAGGGTATTATGTGGTGGAGGGAAGTGTCTCCTGGTATCTCTGTAATATTGTAGAGTTTCAGTGTAGTTCAGTGGTTCTGTCGGTGCGTTGTCTGGGTCGGACAGCTCTTCCAATGACGCCCGGTTAGTGAAGTTCAGCACATTTTATGAGAACATGTAGGACGGTTAGGTCCTCACCGCAGCGTGTACACGTCGGTAGGTCAGTTGCAGTCAAGACGTATTTGTGTGTGCCATAAGTGTGTCCTATTCTGAGTCGTGCCAGGGTGACTTCGGTGTGTCTATCAAGCTTCAGTGGGAAAGATTTGGTTAACTGCGGTTGAAGCAGGTGCAGCTTATTTTTAACTTCCCTGTCCCGTTCAGCTTGTCAATGATTACGCAGCGCCTTTTGTACCGCAGGTTTCATGTCTGCACCAGGTACCCAGCTTACGATGTATGTATTTTATCACGATGAGCCGCTTGTCCAGTATATTTGTCTGCCATTTCATTGCCTGCGATACCAGAGTGGCCTGGCACCCAGCATACAACAGGAGCAAGGTTTTGTTTATACGCTACGTGAATGTGTTTAAGCAGCTGATTTAATACAGGGTTCAGGCTTGCTCTGCCACAGGACAGGGCTGTGACGACGGTTAATTAATCTGTGTATATTATAGGCTTTTGTATCTTGTGCTGTACTATGTACTCAACAGCGATCAGAATACCGTACGCTTCCGCTGTAAGGATGCTGCTATGGTTATGCAAGGTTTTAGAGTTGGAAAGTTTGGACCATGGGCTGCACATGATACCGAAGCTGTAGATTTTGAAGCATCAGTGAGAAATGCCGTAGATCTATACTTTTCTTCAAGGGCCAAGAAATGTTGCTGGATGAGGACACTTGGACAACTCTTTTTGTTAAGCTCTGTAAAGGACAAGTCACAGGTGACTGGACATTGCTACCAAGATGGGATGGGTTCAGCGTAGTCGCTTTTCTGCAGATCTGAAAACTACTGCGAGTTTTTCCGCAACAGATTTTACTGCTAACGGGAACGGCGGGGCGTGTGAAGGCCAGTTTAAATACAACTGATTTGTGGATTGATCATTTGTGTATGCTTTGCATAGATGTTATTTTTACGACATGATTCTTATTGCATAGGTGACTCCGAGATATGTACGCTGATAATCCAGTGGCCACTGATCTGACTCTGCATAGAGACTTTGGACAGGGCTCGTACGAAAGGCACCAGGTGCTAGGTGGATACCTAAGTGAGAGACAGGATCGAGTAGCTTAAATCTTGTCTTTGAAACTGACTGGTAACCAATACATCCATAGTCTATGCGTGACAACACAAGACTTTTAAAGAGATAGGAGGCAATACCTATCTGTTTCCCACGACTGCTGAGATAAAATCTTTAAAAAGTTCATAGTTCTAAGACATTTCAGCTTCAACTGTTTTACATGCTGCATGAAGGCTAGCATAGTATCGAAGATTACACCCAAATATTTATACTTTTCTATTTACCAGGCTTGTCCCCTTCATCGTAATGCAAGGGTCAGGACATGCCCTTCTTCGTCTGGAAAACAACACACCAGGTAGTCTTTTCTGCACTGAATCTAGACCCATTTTCGTCTGCCCATTTGGCGAACTGATTAACTCTTAACTGTATCAGGCGTTCACATATGGACAGGTTGCAAGATTTAAAGCTGATTTGGATGTCGTCCACATAGACAGAATAAGACACCGTGGATGGTATAACAAAGCGGAGAGAGTTCATTTTAATTATAAAAAGTGTACAACTTAGCAATCCTCCCTGTAGTACACCGTTTTCTTGAACAAAAGTTCGCGATAGTACATTGACAATTCTTACGCGGAGCTTCCTTTCACATAGGTAATCTTGCAAAATGTTCAGCACACTACCACAAATTCCATAGGATGACAGGTCTTGCAGAATACCGTATCGCCAGGCAGTATCGTATGCCTTCTCAAGATCAAAGAATACAGATAGACAGTATTGGCTGTCTACAAATGCATCACGTATATACGGCTCAAGGTAAACAAGATTATCGGTTGTAGATCTCGCTCTTCGGAAGCCAGATTGGTGAGGGTCCAATACACCATTCCATTCCAGAAAGTAAACAAGGCGATGGGTAATCAGTTTTTCGAATACCTTAAGTAAACAGCTAGTGGGTGAAATTGGTCTGTCACTGTTAACTAAGGAAGGGTCTTTGTCGTGTTTCAGTATAGGCAGGACTATTGCCTCCTTCCAAGATGAAGGTATATGACCAGTTACAAAAATCTTACTGTAAAGACCTAAGATGCAATTTAAGGTCTCAGAAGGCAGAATATTATTTCATGTTATTGTTTCAGAGCCTGGAGCCGACCTGCCACAAGAGCCTAGAGCAAGCTTGAGTTCATGGAATGTTATGGTTTTTTGTATCCGTCTGGTGACTTGTTTGGACGCAAAGGAATATTTTCAGCTATTCTTTTATTGTGTAAGATCTTTTCGGAATAATTTTCCGAACTTGATATTCTCTCAAAGTGCTCACCAAGAGTGTTTGCTTGATCTTCTATTGTATCACCAGAGTCAGTGATGAGAGGGAAGTGATTTGAACGTTGTCCTTTTACTTTACGTACCCTGTTATATGCTTTGCTAACATCCGTGTATGAGTTTACTGATGATTTGTAGCGTGTCCAGCTTTCTCTTTTGCATATTTGGCGGATACGGTGGCCATTTGCTTTGCACCGCTTAAAATGTATTCGATTTTCTGTTGTTGTGTAGCGTGAAAATCTGCTCCATGCTGTGATCTGCCATTTCTTTGCAATTTCACAGTCTTTGTTCCACCACGGTTTTCGATTGACTTTATCTGTACAGGACTGATGTATGTAGTTTCGAGAAGAAAAGAGGATATGTTCAGTGATTTAGCTGGCCAGTTCCTCTACACCTAGGTGGTCCACATCTTCCAGGCACAGTTTACATGTTTCTAAATTTCGACCAGTCCGCACTATGAAGTCTCCATTTCTTGGGGTAAGCTGGTCCATCGTGCCACTTTGTTGTTTGTATGAGCGTTGGGAAGTGATCGCTCCCATATGGATTACTAACAACTCTCCATTCCAGGTATGGAAGAAGTGATGCTGACCCTATGGCTAAATCTATGCATGAATACATCTTGTGGGTAGAACTGTAAAAAGTTGCTCTGTCTTGTTAAATAGACAGGCTCCAGATGAAAGAACGAACTTTTCTATTGCCCATCCTCTCGCATCACATCTTGAGTCACCCCAGAATGTGCTGCGAGCATTAAAATCTCCAATTACTATATGAGGTTCCCGAAGCTGGTCAATCAGCTTTTCAAGTTCTGCAATGTCAAACCATTCATCAGGCGATATATATATATGGAGCAAATAGTTACATGTTGATTGAACAATATAGCCCGAACAGCCACTGCTTCAAATGAACTGTGGAGTGATACATTCTGACATGCTACTGACTTTTGGGCTATGATTGCCAAACCACCTGAAGGAGAATTACCATTATTTCTATCTTTACGGAAAACTATGTACTGTTTTAAGAAGTTCTTGTGTGTCGACTTTAAATGTGTTTCTTCAACACAGAACAGTCGTGGCTGATATTCCTGTAGTGGATGTTTGACATCATCTAGATTGTGAAATAGGCCCCAGGTATTCCACCAAATTATTTGTTTAGCCATATCGAGGAAGATTTTTGTTGTCTTTGTTCAAGAGCACGTGATAAAGATAGATGGATATGTATATGTATACAAGGGCGGTAACCGTTTAAGTTACCGGTCCCTTTCTCAGAGCAGTTACAGGTATTTTATCCCTACTAGCGCACTCCTGAGAGCGCTGATCTTTCGGGGTCGATGATGCCGCGGTTCTTTGATCGACCTCCATGACTTTCTCTGAGGTTCTGGAGGACCATGAACTAGTCGCTGAAACTTGCGTCCCAGGCCGTGGAGTTCGGTTTAGCTTTGGAACCTGCGGAACCGATGTCTGCAGGCCCACCTTTGATGATGATGATGACCAGGGGGCAGGCGGAGTGATTACCGCATCACTATCAGGGACCGCGGTAGACTCCCGAGGCATTTGTGACGCTGCCCCCCGTCGCGCTACCTCGGAAAAGCTTGTGTGATCTAAGTACGAAAGACGTTTCCTTGATCGTGAAATGTTATCTTTTCTTTTACTTTTGATGCAATTATTTCTTTTTCTTTCTTCCATTTAGGGCCCGTCCTGGAGTAGGCTGGATGGCTTCCACCACAGTTCACACAATGTGGAGATGAGTCGCAAGTGTCTGATGGATGATCATTCGAGCTACATTTCGCGCAAGTCTGCCTTCCTCGGCGTGTCTGGTATCCATGCCCATACCTCTGGCACTTAAAGCACCGTCGAGGATTTGGGATGTATGGCCTGCATCCAATGTACTAGACAGCACACTAGGGCCAAAGGTTGGTACAATGTGCTTTGTTCGAAGTTGTTCATTATTCCTGCGGATTATAATTCTTGCTACCTTAATGACATTTTGGTATTGAAAACCTTCAAGCAGCTATTCGTTACTAATGTCCAAAAAGTCGTCTTCATAGATTACTCCACGGCTCGTATTCATGGTTCGATGTGCCGACACAATGACTGCTACATCGGCAATGCATTTCAAGTCGTTGATTTTATTATATTGATCTTTATCCTTCAATTCAAGGAGGTCTCCATTATTCATTTTTGTGGTTTGTAGCCAGGTCCTATCGCGTTTGCGAGGCATTTCGCCACCAAGAAGGGGGGAATTTTACGTACGCTCATGTTGCCTTCACTGGAACTTAGGGAATTGTTCTTCATTGTTTTTCAAAAAGAATTAAAACGTTGCATCGGTGCACCCTCTTTTCAGTGGGAGATCATGAGAAAGTGGTTAACTATAAATCATAATATAGGGGTATTGAGTTCGGCAGCAGCGCCAACCGCCCACCACCGAGCCCAACATGGGGTCGGAGCAAGGTGAACGGCGCAATCCCATTTTTCTTCCTCTTATCATTCGCGTCTTTCTCTTTGCCTCTTCTCTTTCTCTTTTTCCTTTAGTCATTGCTGCTCACTACTAAGCGTTTTTAGTCATTTGTAATCAGTTGTGGTCATTACAAGCCGTCGTTAGACATGTTGGTCATATTCTAGTCATTAGTGGTCATTACAAGTTATTTCAGCCATCATTAGCCATTAGTGGTCATTACTAAGCATTTTTAGTGATTTCTAATCAATTGTAGTCATTACAAGTTGTCGGTAAGCATGTTGGTCATTTAGGTGTCATACTAGTCATTACAAGTCACTTCAGTCATTATTAGTGATTACTGCTCACTAGTAAGGAATTTACTCATTTGTAATCAATTGTGCTATATAAAGCCTAATCATCAGCAGCAGCAGCCTGGTTACGCCTACTGCAGGGCAAAGGCCTCATCCATACTTCTCCAACTACCCCGGTCATGCGCTAATTGCGGCCATGTAGTCCCTGCAAACTTCTTAATCTCATTCGCCCACCTAACTTTCTGCCACCCCCTGCTACGCTTCCCTCCCCTTGGAATCCAGTCCGTAACCCTTAATGACCATCGGTTATCTTCCCTCCTTATGACATGTCCTGCCCATGCCCATTTCTCTTTCTTGATTTCAACTAAGATGTCAGTAACTCGCGTTTGTTCCCTCACCCAATCTGTTCTTTTCTTATCCCTTAACGTTACACCCATCATTCTTCTTTCATAGCTCGTTGCGTCGTCCTCAATTTAAGCAGAACCCTTTTCGTAAGCCTCCAGGTTGCTGCTCCGTACGTGAGTACTGGTAAGACACAGCTGTTATACACTTTTCTCTTGAGGTAAAATGGCAACCTGCTGTTCATACGCTGAGAATGCCTGCAGGCACCCCAGCCACTTCTTCTCGTTATTATTATTTCAGTCTCATGATCCGGATCCGCGGTCACTACCTGCCCTAAGTAGATGTATTCCCTTACCACTTCCAGTGCCTCGCTACCTATCGTGAACTGCTGTTCTCTTCCGATACTGTTAAACATTACTTTAGTTTTCTGAAGATTAATTTTAGACCCACCCTTCTGCTTTGCCTCTCCAGATCAGTGAGCATGCATTGCAATTGGTCCCCTGAGTTGCTAAAAAAGGCAATATCATCAGCGAATCGCAAGTTACTAAGGTATTCTTCATTAACTCATCCCCAATTCTTCCCAATCCCGCTCCCAGAATACCTCCGGTAAACACGCTGTGAATAGCATTCGAGAGATTGTATCTCCTGCCTGACGCCTGTCTTTATTGGGATTTAGTTTCTTTCCTTCTGGAGCACTACGGTACCTGTGGAGCCGGTATAGATATCTTTCAGTATTTTTACATACGGCTCGTCTACACCCTGATTCCGTAATGCCTTTATGACAGCTGAAGCCTCGACTGAATCAAACGCTTTCTCGTAATCAATGAAAGCTATATATAAGGGTTGGTTATATTCCGCACATTTCTCTATCCCCTGATTGATAGTGTGAATATGGTCTATTACTGAGTAGCCTTTACGGAATCCTGCCTGGTCATTTGGTTGACAGAAGTCTAAGGTGTTCCTGATTCTATTTGCGATTACCTTAGTAAATACTTTGTAGGCAACAGATAGTAAGCTGATCGGTCTAAAATTTTGCAAGTCCTTGGCACCCCCTTTCTTATGGATTAGGATTATGTTAGCGCTCTTCCAAGATTCTGGTACGCTCGAAATCATGAGGCATTGCGTATACAAGGTGGCCTGTTTTTCTAGAACTATCTGCCCGCCATCCTTCAATAAATCTGCTGTTACCTGATCCTCCCCAGCTGCCTTCCCCCTTGCATAGCTCCCAAGGCTTTCTTTACTTCTTCTGGCGTTACTTGTGGGATTTCAAATTCCTCTAGACTATTCTCTCTTCCATTATTGTCGTGGGTGCCACTGGTACTGTACAAATATCTATGGAACTCCTCAGCCCCTTGAACTATCATTGCATCGCTATATACAAGCCGTCCTTAGACACACTGGTCATTTCACAGCCATTAGTTGTCATTACAAGTCATCAGTAGTCAATTTAGTTAATACAGCTCACTACTAGGCATGTTTAGTCATTTGTAATCAATCGTTGTCCTTACAAGCCATCGTTATACATGTTGCTCATATCTTAGTGATTAGTAGTCATTACAAGTCATTTCAGTCATTATTAGTAATTACTGGTCATTACTAAGCATTGTTGGTCATTTCGTATCAATTGTAGTCGTTACGAGTTGTCATCAGATATGTTGGTCATTGCATAGTCATAATAGTCATTAAAAGTCATTTCAGTCATTCTTAGTCATTACTGCTCACTACTAAGCATTTTCTGTCATTTGTAATCAATTCTGGTCATTAAAAGCCATCGTCAGACATGTTGGTAATATCATAGTCATCAGAAGTCAATACAAGTCATTTAATTTCAGTCATTATTAGTCATTACTGATCATCACTAAGCATTTTTATCATTTCTAATCAATTGCAGTCATTAAAGGTTATCGTTCGACATTGTGGCCATATTCTAGTCATTACTAGTCATTACATCATTTCAGTCATTAACAGTGATTGCTGTTCAATACTAAGCACATTTAGCCATTTGTTATCAGTTGTGGTCATTACAAACCGCCTTCAGATATATTGGTCATTTCATAGCCATTAGTAGTCCTTGCAAGTCATTACTGGCTATTACTAAGCATTTTTAGTAATTTCTAATTGATGGTAGTCGTTACAAGTTGTCATCCGACATAATGGTCATTTCATAGTCATTACGGACAGGCCGCCATTAGAATATGAACCTGGCAACGTTTAACGCTAGAACGTTATCTAGTGAGGCGAGTCTAGCAGTGCTATTGGAGGAATTAGAGGGCAGTAAATGGGATATAATAGGGCTCAGTGAAGTTAGGAGGCCAAAAGAAGCATATACAGTGCTAAAAAGCGGGCACGTCCTGTGCTACCGGGGCTTAGCAGAGAGACGAGAACTAGGAGTCGGATTCCTGATTAATAAGAACATAGCTGGTAACATACGGGAATTCTATAGCATTAACGAGAGGGTGGCATGTCTTGTTGTGAAACTTAATAAGAGGTACAAAATGAAGGTTGCACAGGTCTACGCCCCTACATCTAGACATGATGACCAGGAAGTCGAAAGCTTCTATGAAGACGTGGAATCGGCGATGGGTAAAGTCAAAACAAAATACAGTATACTGATGGGCGATTTCAATGCCAGGGTAGGCAAGAAGCAGGCCGGAGACAAGTCAGTGGGGGAATATGGCATAGGCTCTAGGAATAGCAGAGGAGAGTTATTAGTAGAGTTTGCAGAACAGAATAATATGCGGATAATGAATACCTTTTTCCGCAAGCGGGTTAGCCGAAAGTGGACGTGGAGGAGCCCGAATGGTGAGACTAGGAATGAAATCGACTTTATACTCTGCGCGAACCCTGGTATCATACAAGATGTAGACGTGCTCGGCAAGGTGCGCTGCAGTGACCATAGGATGGTAAGAACTCGAATTATCCTTGACTTGAGGAGGGAACGGAAGAAACTGGTACATAAGAAACCAATCAATGAGTTAGCGGTAAAAGGGAAACTAGCGGAATTCCGGATCAAGCTACAGAACAGGTATTCGGCTTTAACCCAGGAAGAGGACCATAGTGTTGAAGCAATGAACGACAATAATATGGGCATCATTAAGGAGTGCGCAATAGAAGTCGGTGGTAACGCCGTTAAACAGGAAACCAGTAAGCTATCGCAGGAGACGAAAGATCTGATCAAGAAACGCCAATGTATGAAAGCCTCTAACCCTACAGCTAGAATAGAACTGGCAGAACTTTCTAAGTTAATCAACAAGCGTAGGACAGCGGACATAAGGAACTATAATATGGATAGTATTGAACAGGCTCTCAGGAACGGAGGAAGCCTAAAAGCAGTAAAGAAGAAACTAGGAATAGGCAAGAATCAGATGTGTGCATTAAGAGACAAAGCCGGCAATATCGTTACTAATATGGATGAGATAGTTCAAGTGGCTGAAGAGTTTTATAGAGATTTATACAGTACCAGTAACACCCACGACGACAAGGTGAGAGAGAATAGTCTAGAGGAACTTGAAATCCCACAAGTAACACCGGAAGAGGTAAAGAACGCCTTGGGAGTTATGCAAAGGGGGAAGGCAGCTGAAGAGGATCAGGTAACAGCAGATTTGTTGAAGGATGGTGGGAACACTGTCCTAGAAAGGTTGGCCGGACTATATACACAATGCCTCATGACCTCGAACGTACCGGAATCTTGGAAGAACGCTAACCTAATCCAAATCCACAAGAAAGGGGACGCCAAAGACTTGAAAAATTATAGACCAATCAGCTTACTGTCCGTTGCCTACAAAGTATTTACTAAGGTAATCGCAAATAGAATCAGGAATACCTTAGACTTCTGTCAACCAAAGGACCTGGCAGGATTCCGTAAAGGCTACTCAACAATAGACCATATTCACACTATCAATCAGGTGATAGAGAAATGTGCGGAATATAACCAACCCTTATATATAGCCTTCATTGATTACGAAAAAGCATTTGATTCAGTCGAAACCTCAGCAGTCATGAAGGCACTACGGAATCAGGGTGTAGATGATCCATATGTAAAGGTACTAGAAGCTATCTATAGCGGTTCCACAGCCACCGTAATCCTCCACAAAGAAAGCAACAAAATCCCAATAAAGAAAGGCGTCAGACAGGGAGATACGACATCTCCAATGCTATTCACAGCATGTTTACAGGAGGTATTCAGAGACCTGGAGTGGGAAGAATTGGGGATAAAAGTTGATGGAGAATACCTTAGCAACTTGCGATTCGCTGATGATATTGCCTTGCTTAGTAACTCAGGAGACCAATTGCAATGCATGCTCACTGACCTGGAGAGGCAAAGCAGAAGGGTGGGTCTGAAAATTAATCTACAGAAAACTAAAGTAATGTTTAACAGTCTCGGAAGAGAACAGCAGTTTACGATAGGCAGCGAGGCACTGGAAGTGGTAAGGGAATACATCTACTTAGGGCAGGTAGTGACCACGGATCCGGATCATGAGACTGAAATAACCAGAAGAATAAGAATGGGCTGGGGTGCGTTTGGCAGGCATTCTCAAATCATGAACAGCAGGTTGCCACTATCCCTCAAGAGGAAAGTGTATAGCAGCTGTGTCTTACCAGTACTCACCTACGGGGCAGAAACCTGGAGGCTTACGAAAAGGGTTCTGCTGAAATTGAGGACGACGCAACGAGCCAAGGAAAGAAGAATGATAGGTGTAACGTTAAGGGATAAGAAAAGAGCAGATTGGGTGAGGGAACAAACGCGGGTAAATGACATCTTAGTTGAAATCAAGAAAAAGAAATGGGCATGGGCCGGACATGTAATGAGGAGGGAAGATAACCGATGGTCATTAAGGGTTACGGACTGTATTCCAAGGGAAGGGAAGCGTAGTAGGGGGCGGCAGAAAGTTAGGTGGGCGGATGACATTAAGACGTTTGCAGGGACAACATGGCCACAATTAGTACATGACCGGGGTAGTTGGAGAAGTATGGGAGAGGCCTTTGCCCTGCAGTGGGCGTAACTAGGCTGATGATGATGATGACTAGTGATTACAAGTCACTTCAGTCATTATTAGTCATTACTGCTCACTAGCAGCCTTGTTTAGTCATTTGAATTCAATTGTGCTAATTAGCTTACTAAATTACTTAATTAGTTTTACTGAACTAGCTTTACTAAATGCTATTTACAAGCCGTCGTTAGATATATTGGTCATCTCATAGTCTTTAGTAGTCATTGCAAGTCATCAGAAGTCAATTTAGTCATTACAGCTCACTACTAATCATTCTTGGTAATTTGTAATCAACTGTCATTACAATTCATCGTTAGACATGCTAGTCATATCTTAGTCGTTAGTAGTCATTATTACTCATTACTGGTCAATACTAAGCATTTTTAGTAATTTCTAATGAATTGTAGTCGTTACAAGTTGTCATCAGACATATCGGTAATTTCATAGTCATTACTAGTGATTACAAGTCAATTCAGTCATTATTAGTCAATACTGCTCCCTAGCAGCCTTGTTTAGTCATTTGAATTCAACTTTGCTAATTACAAGCCGTCGTTAGAAGTATTGGTCATCTCATAGTCATTAGCAGTCATTACAAGTCATCAGAAGTCAATTTAGTCATTACAGCTCACTATTAAGCATTCTTGGTAATTTGTAATCAATTGTCATTACAAGCCATCATTAGACATGCTGGCCATATCTTTGTCATTAGTAGTCATTATTAGGCGTTACTTGTCATTACAAAGCATTTTTAGTCATTTCTAATGAATTGTAGCCATTACAAGTTCTCGTTAGACATATTGGTCATTTTGTAGTCATTACTAGACATGACAAGTCATTGCAGTCATTATTAGTGATTGCTGTTCACTGCTAAGCATTTTTAGTCATTTGTTATCAGTTGTGCTTATTACAAACTGTGGTCAGAGATGCTGGTCATATCTAGTCACCAGCAGTCATTACAAGTCATTTCAGTCATTATCAGTCATTGCTGGTCATTACTTAGCATTTTGAGTCATTTCAAATTAATTGTAGTACGACTAAGCATTTGTAGTCTTGTTATCAATTCTGGGCATTAGAAGCCGTTGCCAGACATGTTGGTCATATCATAGTCATCAGTATTCCTTAGGAGTCATTCAGTCATTATTAGTCATTACTACGCATTGTTAGATATTTCTAACCAAGTGTAGTCGTTGCAATGTGTTGTTAGACATAATGGTCATTTTGTAGTCATTGGTAGTCATTGCAAGTAATTATTAGTCAATTTAGTCATTACTGCTCTCTTCCAACCATTTCTAGTCATTTGTAATGAATTGTTATTACAAGCAGTCATTAGCCATGTTGGTCATATCCTAGTAATTAGTAGTCGTTACAAGTCATTTAAGTCACTATTAGTCATTACTGGTTATGACTATGCATTTTAGTCCTTTCTAATGAATTGTAGTTGTTACAAGTCGTTAGACATATTGGTTGTATCATAGTCATTACTAGTCATTACAAGTAATGTCTGTCATTATTAGTCATTAATGCTCATTACTAAGCATTTAGTCATTTGTTATGAATTGTGGCCATTACAAGCCGTCGTCAGACATGTTGGTCATATTATAGTCATCAGTCATTAAAAGTCATTACTGGTTGTTGCTACGCATTTTTAGATGTTTGTAACCAACTGTAGTTGTTACAATTTGCCGTTAGACATTTTGTGGTCATGATAGTCATTACAAGTCATTACTGGTAATCACTAAGCATTCTTAGTGATTCCTAATTAATTGTAGTCGTTACAAGTTACAACTTTTGCAGAACCTTCGTAAACAACGTAACAAATTCACGTAAGATGTAAACTGACATACCAAATTTGTCCACTTTGAATGGTCTAATGGATGCCGTTTACAGAATCGCGATATCTGTTCTTGATGCAGATCTATTGGCTTGTAAACTTCGTGCTTCTATATTTTTCATACGTCTGAATTTTTGAAAATATTTTTAACAAAATTCAAGCCCTAAATCGAAATTCCGCTTCCAACAGTCACTAGAATTTAACTTTCTCTCTCAAATGCAACAAATTTCATTAAAATCGGTCCAGGGGTTATCTCAGAAAAACGTTTTTGCGTTTTTACATGTATTTGAATAGGCCGCGTCGGAGTTGGGCCCGAGCTAAAGCTTAAGAGGAAGCTTTTAAATGCAGCAAACCCCGTCAAATTTGGTGCAGTGGTTGCCGAGAAAAACGAATTCTCCTTTTACATGTATTTAGATAGGAGCAGCCGAGCTAAAGCTTCCTCTTAAGAGAAAGCTTTAGCTCGGGTGCAACTCCGACGCGGCCTACTCAAATACATGTAAAACGCAAAAACGTTTTTCTGAGCTAACCCCTGGACCGATTTTAATGACATTTGTTGCATTTGAGAGAGAAAGCTAAATTCTAGTGACTGCTGGAAGCGGAATTTCGATTTATGTCCTGAATTTTGTTAAACAGATATTCAAAAATACGAAAGTGTGAAAAAAATAGAAGCATGAAGGTTACGAATTCAGCTCTGCATCAAGATTAGATATCGCGGTTCTGTAAACGGCATCCATTAGATCATTCAAAGCGGACCAATTCGATATGTCATTTTATATTCTACGTGAATTTGTTACGTTGTTTACAAGGGTTCTGCAAAAGCTGTATTTACATATTACTAATTTTATAGATTCATGTGTAACACATAAGTTTTGTCAGCTTTAGATGTACTACCAGATGCAACTCACAGACTTGTATTATCATTTTTCGTTGCTGTGTTAGTTGCGAACTTTAGGATCTTTAGGATCTTTAGGAACTTTAGTTGCGAAAATTTAGGACCTAAATCGAAAATTCGAAACCAACAGCCACTAGATTTTAAGTTTTTCTGTTAAATGCAGCAAACGTCATCAAATTTGGTGCAGTGGTTACTGAGGAAAATGAATTCTCCTTTTACAAGCATTTAGATAGGGGCACCCGAGCTAAAGCTTCCTATTAAGAAGAAGAAAAACGTTTTGCGTTTTACCTGTATTGGAATAAGCCGCGTCGGAGTTGGGCCGACCTAAACTGCCGACCTAAATTCAAAATATGAAACCAGCAGTCACTAGATTTAAGTTCTTCTTTTAAATGCAACAAACCTCGCCAAATTTAGTGCAGTGGTATCCGAGAAAAACGAAATCTCCGTTTACATGTATTTGCATAGGATCACCCGAGCTAAAGCTTCCTCTTAATATGAAGATACAAGGAGTTCCTGAATCCTGAGAATAGGACCTTCTCTGTAAAGTTAATCAAACCGCAAGAAAAATAAACTTACCGCAGCCTGAAAAACAGGGATTGTTAAATATTGTTAAATAAAAAATTTGATGCTGGAATTTTACATTTAAAAACCACGACATTATTAGGCGGCATGTCGTAGTAGGGTACACCAGGCTAATTTTGAGCACCTGGGGTGGTTTACGTGCACCTAATTCACGGGCTTGCATTTCGCCCCCATGCAAAGCGGCCACCGCGGCTGGCATTCGATCCTGCAACCTCGGGCTTAGCAGCGCTACACCAAAGCCACTATGCCACCACGGCGGGTTGGAACCATAGTTCGGTTTGCGAACGAATACTTACGTGATGCGTGGCTGAAAGAAAGGAAACTCTTTCAGCAGACCACGGATAACATTTTTTATTTCTGAGAACATGACTAGACTCTACAGAACACTTTTTGCCGCTGCTAAAGCCTCGGTGAGGGGAAATAGATGCCAATTTGCTTGGCACTCAATTTGTAAAGTATTGCTGCGCTAAATAAATCTGTAGCTGGCGGTTGTCACCAAATGTGAGGAGGACCTTCCCACTCAAGCAAAGTAATTTTCTTTGCTGTGTCTTGAGACTCATCTATGTTTACTTTGTAAAATGGCACACTTATGGAGTATATTTCACTTCAAAAAGCACCCAATCAATTTGAAAATAAGAGGAGGTATCTACGTTGTCTTCATATAAATTCTCAATCTCTACAAAACAATAGGGAGAGCTGAACTTGATTGTTGAACAGTTTAAGAATATGCTTTACTGTGATTATGCTTACCGAAACATAACAATCAAATGACTTTGAGGTTTTCAAGCTTCCTGATGTGAACAAGTGCCATGTGAACAGATACAAACGAAAAGGTGACGGTGTGAGTCTACTCGCAGATAGCTCTTTGTATAACTCGCGAAATTTTCTTGTGCTAGTAGTAGTTATGAAATAGTGTGCACGCTTGCAGAGAATACTCTGACAAGTGCCCGTTATCGGCCTCGAGGTGGTAGCGTGCCAGAATTTTTTGCACTATTTGTTATATGTAAATGAAAATCGGTATGATTTAATCAATGGTTGCGACTTCAACATTGATATATGCTGGAATATAAAGACACCGTGGTGGCTTAACGGCTATGGCGTTCTCCTGCCAAGCACACGATCGCGTGATCAAATCTCGACCACGGCGGCCGCATTTCGCGGGGGGCAAAATGCAAGATCCCCCGTGTACTATGCATTGGGTGCGCGTTAAAGAACCCCAGGTGGTCTAAATTAACCTCTAGCCCCCCACTACGGCGTTCCTAATAATCAGATTGTGGTTTGAGCACGTACGACCCCAGAATTTAATTTTAATTCTCGGAACATTACCAAAAAAGTAGAATTTCAGAACGTGCTTTGAAGCAATGGTTCCTTGAACTTTATTTTCTCACCTACTCGTGTGATGCCTACTTCAGCAACTGCTAAAGGCTTGCTGCTGGCTAGGTTGGAAATCGGTTCTCTTACCACGGCTAACACAGCGCGTAAGTGACCACATGCTAATATGCTGTAAAATAGACACTAATCGTCCAAAGTCAGTGCAATGTGACAACGCTGTCCATCAGCTAATCAGACAGATAAGCTTAATTGTTCCCGCATGGATATAGAACAAGCCCATTGGGGACATTTTATCTCTGATGTAAATGTGGCTTACAACGCTTTGATGTTTTTTTCTCTTATCCGTTCACAAAAGAAACTTCAACTGCAAGAAACTTCGTAAAAACAAAAATAAGAAATTATTCATGACGTGTGAGCTTCATAAGCAAATTCAAAAGAGGGACTGTCTATTCAAGAAATGCATGTGCACTCGCGATGAAACAGGTCTACTCACATTTAAAAACTTTGTAACAAATTAAATAAACAGATGAGAAAATGTAGAGATGCATATTATTTTCCAGTTTTTTCTTCGTGTTCAGGGCGCACTAGAGATTTGTGGAAAAATTGAATATTCTAATTGGCCGATGTCAGAGCAGAGAAACTGCAAATGAAGTTAATCAAGGAGGAAGAACAATAATAGGGGAAGCTATCGTTAGTGTTCTCTATGAATACTTTATACACTGATCTTAATACAGTTTCAAACGCACAGAAGACTATTCTTGGTCCATCGAACAGTGATGCATTATGTAGCGAAGCATCGGACGTCACTGAAGTTTCTTCAGTTAACTTGAAAACGTCATACAGCTGAGATGCCGATGGTGTAGAAATCCGGCCATTGAAGTACTTTACTGACACTATAAGCACCGTGTTGACTGTTATCTTTAACCCGTCCTTTTGTAAGTGTAAGCCGACGATACGAAGTGTGCCCACCTTGGAGATTTCTTTAGGACCTATTCGCAGGTGGACAGTTGGTACCTGCGTTGTTAGTCCTCGCGAGCGCTTCTCGATTATGAGGTGCTCCGACTTCTCCAGGCGCATTGCGGACTGCATGTCTCAGTGTATTTTGCTACGACATCCACTGCCTCCTGCAGTGACTCTTGTTGTTTTTCTATGGACCCTCTGACCGTCCATATTATGATGTCGTCTGCATGCAAGGCATGTCTGATCCCCGGTATTTTCTCGAGTTGGATAGGAGTTTCATCATGCCAAGTTGAAAAGTGTCGGCGGCAGCACTGCTCCTTGCGGCGTTCCTCTATTATGTGTGTCTATTCGCTGTGACCTCACTGTTTCCAGCCCTATTGTGGCTGTACGATCTGTCAGGGAAGCCATCACGTAGTTGTAAGTTTGTCGGCCGCAAACGTGTCACTGAGATTTGCTAGTATGGCTTCGTGCCCCACGTTGTCCAAAATCCCCTTTAGATCTAGTACAAGATTTGCTTTCGGGCACTTCCTCTTTGAGCTGCAGAAGCACGTCTTGGCTTGGCAAGTTGGGCCGAACACCAAACATCGTGTTCCATATCAGTTGATGTTCTTGGATATGCGTCTGTAGCCTGTCTAAGATCACGCGTGTCATCAGTTTTCCGAGGCAAGACGTGAGCGAAATGGGTCTTAGGTTCTCCAGGCAGGGCGTTTTTCCCGGCTTTGGTATCAGTGTAATCTCGGCATGCTTAAATTCCGGGGGAAAGGTCTCTCTTCTCCAGTGCATATTGAATAGTTCCAAGTATTGCCTGCACGGTTGCATCGTCCAGGTTACGTAGCAACGCGTGGGTGATTCCGTCCTTGCCCGCAGTAGTGTTTCGAGTGAGTCTTGCGATCACTCGCGTCAGCTCAGAACGTGTTATGTCCCGGTCGAGCTCATTGTTTTCCAGTACGGCGTGGTCAGCCGAAGGCTGTGCACCGAGTATCGGCTGGCCAATGTATCTACTTTGTAGGGCACACAATAACTGATCGTCTGTGCCTCCGAAGTTGTGTATTACACGGCTCATCGTGTGCTTGCTTTCTCTCTTGCTCTGGGTCGGATCTAGGAGGTGTCTGAGTATGGCCCAGGTCTTCACAGTGCCCAGCGTTCCTTGGAGGGAGTTACAGAAATGGTCCCAGTTCTGTCGTGCAAGTTGCTCTGCGTAACGCTCTGCCTCGCCCGTTAGCTTCACGATGTGAATCTTTAGCTTACGGTGGTGCCGCTGTCTTCGCCATCTTCTCAGCGGACCGTGGCGCGCTTCCCACATGTGTAATAGGCGCGGGTCTACTGCCGGATTGACTGTGGTGAGTGCAATCTCCTTTAAGTGTTTGGCCACTGATTCCTTCAGTTCTTTAACCCAACCCTCTAGATCACTTATCGATTGGGCTTCTTCCGTTTCTCTTTCGCTCCTGAACTTTGTATAGTCTATGGAGCGTATCTTTCTTCTTAGGAAGTTTCCCGCGTGTACCGCGACGCCGAGATTGAAGTTGTCGCTTCCCAACGTCCCGTTAGTGTTTTCCCACTCGACGTTCCGAAGTCTGAACGCGAGCGCAAGATCGGAACACGTGTCGCGGGTCATGCTGCTGCCTGCTCTTGTCGGATATGTCGGTTCCATCACTATCGTAAGTCGGTGATATTGTATGGCGTTGTACACGCTTGTTCCCTTTTTGGTGTGTCTGACGTACCTCCACTTCTCGTGCGCCGCGTTCAAGTCGCCTAACATTAGGAGGCCGTTTCGTCCAGCTAGCTGCCTCGCTTCCTGCACCAAGTTGTCTAGGGGTCCCAGTGTTTCCTTCGGCGCGCTGTATATATTAAGTACAAAAAGACTCGTATTTTCCCGGCTCAGCGGTACTATTTCAGTGAACACGTGATCGATACCCTTGTCCGCATAAGTGTGATCTATTGTGCTGGGGTGTTTGCTCGTGAGTGTGGTCGTACGTGCTACTGCTGCTGCATGAGTGTGATATCCGGTGATTTTAGGTGATTTTCCTCTTTCCTGTAAGGCTATTACGTCCGGCGGTGTGTCTTGTTTGGCAATGTACTGCAGCAGCGTCGCCCTCTTGCGAGTGAAACCATGACAATTCCACTGCCAATGGGTGATCCCTTCAATTTGATCATTTGGTTCTCTGGCCATTTTAATCCTCTTGAACGCCTCGGTGTTCATTTCCTCGACCTTCTCCTCCACTACCGAAGGAGTGGATGGGCACTGCGGCGACGGTGCCGGTGTTTGCCGTTCGGCAAACTTTCTAGTGCTGGTAGCTTCTTTCGGCTTCGTTCCTCCTTTAGTTGCACGAGCAATTCGGCTATCTCTAAGTACAGTTCCTACACTAGCGCCGCAAGCGCCATTACATTGTTGTTCATGTTTGTGTCTGCGTCTCGTGGTGGGTTGTACGCGTTGCTCGGTTTTGTCATTTTGTCTTTGTGACTTCGGGAGGCAGCGTTCTGCCAAGCTCACCTGTCGTTCCTTGTAGCCCACATGACTCAGGGTGTTCGCCCTACTGCCGGACCTGGTTCTCCTCTTGGACCTCGATTTAATGCCACCTCGTTGTTGCGACGCCGCTCTGGGTCTGGACCTGGAGCTCGCCCGAGATCAGGATCGCTGTCTGCGACCCTTGTTCGGTTGTTCCATCACGGTGTTTTCTTTGTGTGTCTGTTCCCTGTGCGGCCTGTACGACAAGCGCGGCGCGGCTAGCAGTCTCTTGGGGCATTCTTTCAAAGCCGTCGCATGGTCGCCGGCTGCGAGCAAACGTCGGTTCGATACCGCATTTGATGGAATATGTTGCATGCCTTAACCGTGTGTCCCAAGGGTAGGCAGCGTGGCGAACTGCACTTCCGCCGAGGCTCGGCCCGGCATTGCACTATCTTCGGGATCAGTCCACGTATGGGGAGTGCTTAACGCCTGCTTCACCTCCGCCGCGGGTCGGCCCGGCACTGCACTATCTTCGGGATCGGTCCACGTATGGGAAGTGCTTAACGCGTGTTTCACGACCGCCGCAGTTCGGCCCGGCATTGCACTGTCTTCGGAATCGGCCCACGTATGGGGAGTGCTTAACGCACGTTTCACCTCCGCCGCGGGTCGGCCCGGCATTGCACTATCTTCGCGATCGGCATAGGGATGGGGAGTGCTTAACGCCTGCTTAACCTCCGCCGCGGGTCGGCCCGGCATTGCACTATCTTCGGGATCGGTCCACGTACGGGGTGTGCTTAACGCCTGCTTCAGCTCCGCCGCGGGTCAGCGCGGCATTGCACTATCTTCGGGATCGGCAGACGCATGGGGAGTGCTTAACGCCTGTTCCACCACTGCCGCGGGTTGGGCTGGCATTGCACTATCTTCGGGATTGGCTCACATACGGGGAGTGCTTAACGCCTGTTCCACCTCCGCCGCGGGTCGGCCCGGCATTGCACTATCTCCGGGATCGGCCCACGTGTGGGAGTTTTTTGTTTACCACAACGACACGAAAATTTCCTTGGACGGTAGAGGTATACAGCTTCGCTGTAAAAAGAAGTCGGACCAAGGATTTCCTCAAGCCGTCAAGTAGCGGTTTTTCTCCTTAGCCCCTTTCTCACTATTCGTAGTTGTCAAGAAACAAAATGAATGAATGAATGAATGAATGAATGAATGAATGAATGAATGAATGAATGAATGAATGAATGAATGAATGAATGAATGCCGAGAACGCAGCGCTATGTCGACAATCACTGGACAGAGATTCAATAGTTCTGGTAACGAATCCTCTAATGATTTCATGGCGTAAGGCATGCAATAGGTCTGATTATATTACATCATCCCGACTCCACCACTCGCCCTTAGGTGAAATATAGCAATCTCATTTTGTGTTTTCGAATATGATTAAGCGGTTCGAAAAATCTGGCCACGATGCAAGAAGCACAAGCTGAAATGTGTTGTGGCGGGAATTGCACGTACGGCGCATCCCGCGCGTCGCGGCGAGGCACGAAAGTCAATCCCTGTTGCCCAAGCAGGGGAAACGTTATAACGAAAAGCAATACTTTCGTTGACAATATAATCAGAAAGAAATTTTGCCTCAGCTGTTGTTGGCCCAGTTTCAAAAGTAACGGGGGGGAGGACAAGTCGCATACTTTGACCCTGCCGTTCTTACATAGGCGGGAGGGGGGGGGGGGGGGAGGTACTGCATTCCAGGCCCCTGTTATAAATACGCTTCTGATCTTGTGTTTTTATCGAGCAGCTGTGGTTGGGCCACGTCAGGCGATGACGTAGTTGCCGTGACACGAAAATTTGCGGGAGACCTCGAGAACAAGCGCTTCTGCGGTAAAAACACAAACATGTTTTGGCCTTTTTACTACTTTCGGCGTTAGCAGTTAGCATCATTGTGAATGGAGCGGAAGATCATTCAAGTTGCCAGAAGTTTTTTCGCATTGTAGACAATACAGTATACCTAGTCAGTATATTACACCGTGGCATGTTTTTTAGGGTTGGCATACTATTGATTTTCGTAATGACCTAGATAGGACAAGCACCATTAATCTGCATAACGTCACATTTGCCTTTTAATGCATGCACACGGTGTCTTGTTGTAATAATAAAACGTTACAGAATGGGACTAAATCCTGCTCACTATTAAGTGTACAATTGGCCTTTTTCTGACGTGACATCGCCTCTGACGAACTTCCAAATTTGATGTAGAGCCCATGTTGAGAAACTTACTTCAGTCATTCACAAGACATCCACTTCGTACTTTCGTTCTCGGTCCCCATAACACAACAGTTGGCAGTAAACGTCTTTAGGCAAATCATGTGCTTGTGAACCACATAAGTATAAAACATGACAGGAAAATGGTTCCCTTACAGCCCACGCGGCTTGATTACAATCCGTTTTCGCTGTCTTCCGGTTGGAGAAACACTGGATGTTTTTACACATGAAAATAGAATGTTGATGCACAACATTGCAATCAAAATATTAGCAAGACATCTTGAAAGAGGAGTGCTTTCTTGGACCAGCACGTCCCCTTAAGTCAATTCTCGTTCTTAATAAGGAAACATTACCAGTACCTGACCGTTATCATAAACGACGAAGAAGGACGCCTGAAGCATGTCTCAAATGCTGCGAGATGCAAGCCTGAGGAAGAGGCGATGAAAACGCGCTTGTTTGTTTCTTTTATGCTTGTTTCACAATATGCGACATTTCTTATGCATTCCAGTACTCTCGTATCCTACCAGTTCCTCACCTGAAAAAAGCATAAGATTCGCCCATTGTCCATGTACGTGGATATGCTGTGCCCATGTCATGGACACATTTACGAAAGAAGCATTTTTTGCGTTTATAACAGATGAGTCAATGACAAACGGAGTAGAGGAAGTATTGTATCTTTTGCAGTTATGATGAGCCTGAAGAGCATGACAGTAGTTACAGCAGTGAGCGATGAGCTGCACTGAATGGTGCATTGGTGCCCTGCTCTCAGCAGAGTTCGCGCCTCAATTGTTACATGCGACAAAACATCGTTGCATTTTATTTCTTAAAATTTATTTTCTCACTCTACGTCCAGCATTAAAAATACGTTATTGAAACGCGATCTCTGCTACACTCGATCGGTCACTATAGCAGAAAATATGTTCTACAGTTCGTACGCGCCACTGAGATTAATAATTCATTCCTGAGACTGGCCGCCGTTGGAACCAGCTGCCTTGGTTACACTACTGAGTGCGGTGACATTGCAATGCAGTTCACCATTATAAGGCATTTTTGATAGCCTTTGTTTCTTTTGTTTGTGCTTCATGAAAATAATGACTTTGCAAAAGTGATTTAATATAATACTCGGGCCGAATTTTAACGATGACATTTTCAAGCAAATACAGTAAAGAATTCGGCGCCATTTAACCAACGGGACAAATGAATCAAACAAGTGGAGACATTGTAAAACGCATCTTCAGCCTTTTCTGCTAGTTCGCCGCGTTACAACGGGCGAATTTCCTTTGATTATAGCGGAGCTTTCTTTGTCTCTTCCTGCGACTTTTCCCCTGTTGCTGATGCTGTCTGACACACCGAGTCGGGAGGTGGCTCAGGGCGTGCGTATAGATGTCAGGAGCGAAGCAGAGAGGAAAGGCATCGCGAGAAGCTCGTCTGGACATTTGCACTGCGTCGCATGTGCACAATGCCCTCAGGACCTACCTTCTTGGCGGCTGTAATTATCCGGGACCCCCTGCATAAGCATTGTAGAAACTGCAGCGCTTACCTTTCCACAGCGTGCAACCATCCAGAGGGGAGGTGCATAGAATGGTAGAGAGGAGGTAGGATAGAGCAGGCGGAGAATGATTAGAACTGACGGCAGCCACTGAACGAGGGAATGACAGCTTTGCCGCTCTTCGCTCGCACATCCCCTACATTGGGGGACGACGGGAGGAGGAAATGGCGACGTACGGTACGTTTCTGCTATTCGTGAATGATAAACACCACGAAAATTTGTCGAACGGGCAACTGACGCTCTCCGTGCCGACTCAAAGCCACATAAAAGCGCCGTAGTGTCTAGGCTACATCGTAGCACTGTAGCAGGTAGGCGTCGCACGTCATTTCAACAGTTCCAAGCTCACAGTGGTAGCTTTGCGATTACGTCATCGCTCGAGGTCACGAGTTCGACCCCGACTGCGGCAGCCACATTCCGATGGGGCAAAATACAAAAACGCTCGTGTACTCAGATTTAGGTGCTCGTTCAACAACCCAGGGGGCCAAAATTAATCTGTAGTCAACCACTACAGCGTGCCTCATAATCCTATTCTGGTTTTGGCACGTACAACCCCATAATTCAATTAAATGTTAACATTTCTGCCACTATGTGATGTGCCGTGTGATAGAATGGCAATAATAACCTTCTAGGAGGTTATGAACGATGTCGTACAACAACGCCTCAAGCAAACACATCTGGCTGTGTGTTCTGCGTGTTAAGCAGACAAACAGTAGGACTGCAAGCAAGGTAACATTTACCATCAACTCACCATTCTCGTAGTGCACTAAACGCTGAAGAAATTAAACATTTGCCGTGAACATCACCCCTAGTTATCGTCAGTCAAAGCTAACAGCACATAAAGCTTCGCTTACATCGATTCCCATATTGCATGGGATCCGCATAATTTTATTTACACCCTCCCCATTAGAGCATGCGTTTCATACAGCAGCGATAAACTGACCCCTCTTGTTTTCTTCGTAACCGATATCGCCACCTCATGTGTTGTATGATTATACGTAAGCACTGAAGAACAATGCTGCTTTTTGTCATTGTCCAGATGCAACTATTTTCACATATCGCCGACAGAAGACATCGCAACTGAAGGCGACGGAGGGACTACTTCGGTTTTTGAAAGAGATGGACTTGGACAAGCGGCTGTGACAGTGATATCTCGTACCTCGCAAGAGTGACGGACTGTAACTGACGATGTGTGTGCTGTGTTATGTGCTCTCTCTGCTCCCCATCTTTCATCCCCCCCAATCCGCTCCCATGTGTAGGGTAGCAAACCGGTTAAGCTAAACTGGTTAACCTCCCTTCCTTTCCTTTTCCACTTTTTCCTTCCTTCCTTCCTTGTCATTGTCCGGGACCTCTCACTGACGCATTAATTCAAGCAAAGAAATGTACCGGTACATAGTTGGCTACCTTTGTGAGTTCGTCATACGAATACGTTCGCAGCAAGAGGACAACGTGCGCAAGAGCCCAACGACACTCGCGACTTGCTGTGTCACCCATTCCCTACAGAAGAAAGGAAAACCTGGATAGACAACGTGTATTGAAGCTTCGTTGTTTTCCTGCTTTTTGTTTCCTTCGTCGGCAACACTCTAAAAGAAAGGCAGGGACTTAAGCAGTCGCACAGTGACGAAACCCAGTAAATCATAAGCGAACATAAAGAAATGTTCCTATACAGTTTTATTCCAAGGGCAAGATAGTTTCTGATCACATGACTGCTGACTATTTATTTCACACAAAAATTAAGCGCTAAGTTCAATTAAATTCGGGCGTTTTTACGTGCCAAAAACGGCGATTCGATTATGAGGCACGCCGTAGTGAGGGACTCCGATTTAATTTTGGCCACCTTGTGTTGTCTAACGCGGACCCATGCACGGTACGCGGGCGTTTTCTCTTTTATTTTTGCGTTTCACACTTATTGCAATGCGACCCCGCAGCTCAATATCAAGCGTTTTATTACGTCGTCTACCACCACGTAGTGGTCGTCACACCGAATAGATGAAGCATGCACATGCATCAGCAATAATAGCTTACCTTTTGTAAGCATTGCGCCTTAAAAATCATTGAAGTCGCCGTATTTCACTAGTGTACTCCTCGCCGATACTTCAGCGCTATGCATTTTCTAGACTGCGCTGTTCACTGCTGGCGGTCGCCTAAAGGTGTTTTGGGTGCGGCTGATGAGGTATCATTTTAGGCCGTCAAACGGCGATTAGATGTAGTTTGAAAACCACAAACACAAGTCACAATGGCATTTGGCGCCCCCCATACCGCGGTGCATCTACTACGTCACTATTCGCACTACAAAGCCCAAAAACACAAGGTGTACCTCAGATCTTGTTACACACCAGTATTAAACAGTCATAATCAGTCTAGCAAGGCCTGTTGAGAAGCTTGTCAAAACAGCTAAGGCAGCAAGGACACAGCCCTCCGACATACACATTAAAAGCCACACATAATAGTTATTCGTGCGTCTGTGTGAAACCTATAGGCGCACATCGGCGGACTTTCAACTTTTCCTTAAAAGCTTACAACATTACGTCGCTGCATATTTTACTGTTTAATCTGAGTATCGCCAAAATTCTTTTTTTTTAATCATGTCTGTCACCAAGTGAAAGCAAGTAGCCATCAGCACACTGCAACCAAAGTTCTATGTTTGTTTATATCCTTAAAGATACGCGTTAGTGACCCGGTGACCACTAATCAGACAGGTTGTGCGACAAGGACGGATCATTCACGCTGGCGAAAGCTCTAGGTTTATTCATGCTTGCTATTACGCTGTGTGTGCAGATGAAATTAACCGCAATGATTAATCGAAAGCCATATTACACTGCTCATAAGCATACGATCTAGCTACTTTTGGTTACGCTTTGTTTGTCTAATTGTTTCGTAATCCACAGTGGAAATCAATAAGCACTAATTTGAAGAAAAATACTGAAGGAGCAATGAGTCAACAGGAGGAAGCTCACTTCAAGCTGCTCAATTTCAAGATATTTGCGCCTCCTTTGATACACGATTCGACCGCAAACAAAGGCAGCATTCAGCTAAGGCTGTCAAATATATCCGTTTTATATCCTCGTCTAGAAGGCCTTGTGCAGACCGCCGGGGGTGGGGGAGGCATAAAAATGCATGTGGACCGGCGTTTCTATCTACCGAGATATACAAAAAGCAACACTTTTGTTGCCACTTTTTTCCTAGAGATGTCGACGAAAGTCTGGTTGATATAGAGTTACTCTATGTCGATCTTACAGAGAGTAACTTAGATTACAGAGAGTAAGTTGAGATTCACAGGTAAAGGAGTACGTCCTCCGTCAGAGGTAAATGAGGGTGTTGGAGCCTCGATTTAAGCTTTATCCAAAGACTACCAGTGAATTTTATCTCTAGCAATTGTTTTATGTAGGGGGTGGGGGGTTCTTTCCATAACTACTTATTCAGGCGTTCAAACTAACACACGCGGTGCCACCCCTTTCTCATCGCTGCTCGTCGTCATCCCCGCGAGGCGTCCGCCGTGCATGAGCCCCCTCCGAAAAGGCTGATTAGTACCGCTGCGCCCCACCGGTGGAGCCACCTGTTCTGTTAGAAGCTGCAGAGCGCGGTCTCCGCGCATTCCTTATAACTCTCTCGAGGACCCGCGAGGCGCACCAACCGTTTGCGAAACTCAAGCATCTGCCGCACTACGACCTGACGTCATGGCGCTCGCATGACGTCAAGGCAAGGACTAGCGCCTGTCGTCTGCTACAGTTCGGGCGGTGTCAAGGCGCCTTCCGCAGTGTTTCCGTTTGTTCACTCACGTTCCGTATGCTTGCGCACTTATGACGGTCTTCTCAAACATATTTTTACGATGTCTTCGTTCGTCACAATTTATTGAAATAGCATATTTCCGAAAAAATACATTTCTCAAGTGCAACGTCAATGTGTCATCCGACGGAGCTGAGTCCAGAGCGGTGTGGGTTTTTCGTGGGCCGTTCTACGCTCCGCAGCGCTAGCTCACGTGAATAATAAAAACACATAACCGCGAGAACACAGGATAGAACAATGCAGTTAAGAGACAATGCTTTTATCGTATACAACAAGCATGTAACAAACGCTGGCCATATTGATTTTACTACATTTACTTTTATTTTAACCCCCTAAAACTTGTTTTCTCATGACGAGTAGTTAATTGCAAAAAAATCTAATTTTCACATTTACTCGCAGGAACGTTCGGCAGTAGCACGAGGAATAAACAATACTGCACTCCAAAATTTACCGGTGTCATATGCGTTTTGAACTGCTTTTAAAACTTAAGCCGTCTTTCAGGAGTAATCTTAAGCGGTGGTAACTTGAAGTAAAGCTAGTTGAGGATTTAAGCTATTTGCCACTTACGAAAAGTCATGGCCCAATATTTATCCACTTTTCAGTGCTACACACTCTGCTCAGTTTTAAAATTTACGGGCGCTTGTTGCCTGGGGAACCGTTATGGGGGACTGCTTGGCGAAACGGACACCTATGCGTCGTTCCGACCGTATGGCTCAGCCAGCAAGAAGCCGAAGCTTCATTCATTAGTAGTATGGGACACATTAAAGATATTGATGTGTCAGATACCAACCTCCCGGCCTTGTCAACTCGCCGCACGATAGCACAACTGTGTCTTTTTCACAATCTGTGCTACAATTTTCCCTAGCTGCGTGATACACTTATTTTCCCTCCTCAGCGCACTTCCTGTGGACTTTTCAACAGCCTAAGCAAACAGCGTCTTCATGGAACTGCCACCCCATTTCATAAATCTTTCCTGCCCATCACAAAAGGGCACTGGAACGAGCTGCCACAATCGACAGTTAATGAGCGCGATGTCCCAAAATTTAGCCACTTACTGACTGCCCATTTTCAAACTTAACCACGTTAGTCACACTTGCACCAGGTTTTATTTCGTACTTCTTTTTACATTTTCTTTTATTTTTCTATTTTTTTCCCTTTAACGTCCATATCCCTTTTGTTATCATGACAACTCTGTATTTTTATGCCCCCCTCCTTATGTAATACCCTAAATGCGGTCTTTAAGGTTTAATAAATGATGATATCAGCATTCACCGAAAAAGATAAAAAATCGAGTGATTTCATATGAGGCTTGCATATAATGTCTTCTTTATGATGCGGGTGTGCGAGCCAGTCCTTTATGTACAGACAAAGCGAATAGTTCTCAGTTCGTAAAATTAAACGCCAGTGTAGTTCGAGACATCGTAACGCAGTTGGTAGTTAGATGCTCCTCCTCCTGGCAGCCTAAGTGGCACTCTAGTGCCTCGATTATACTATAGTATTGTATTTGGCGCTGTAAAGAACTGCTTCATGGTTTCAATTCGAAGTTGTAGTGAACTAATAAGTTTCGCCAACACTGCTTGCCTCGCCGTAACGCCATAACGACAGTTCTATGCTTCGATTGCGGAAGGTGTCTGCCATACTGTCGATAAAGGCCGCTGCAGGTCGCTATGAAACATTCCATCACTTCTAATGGCTTGGCTCTTTTCTTGATATACCATACACTGATATACCGTACATGACGCGCAGTCATGCTAACCTTCAAGAACATTGCTTTCTCTGGGTGGCTCGTTCGGAGAACGCTGAAAGTAGTAGCAATCTTGTTTTTTTTTTTCGTACAAAGTATGCGCCTAGCTCTTTCTTTTACGCATTATTAGAGTGTCCACATTTGAGTATAACAACTGACTAGAGCAATAAGAAGTTTAAGGAAAGCTTTGCAGGCAGTATCCTATTCTAACATACTGATTTAATATAAGGTTGACACCAAATACCAAGGTTCCCATTCTGTTTAAAACTAAATGTATGTCATTACTAAATACTAAATGAATGTTATGTTAGGAGCGAAGCATCATGCAAAATTTCCCATGCAGAATTGGAAGACATTCTCTTTACGCAAAATTTATCGGCCGACATCGCGCACCTCTGCATTGCAAAAGCAGCAGATCCCGGCAACTCTACATAGCTTACAATATCCTCGCAGCAAATTTTCACGATTCACGCAGTTTCGAAAAAGAAACTCAGACTTAAGCGTGACAGCAGAAAGCAGCCAAACTATCTTTGGTGAAGTGAGGCTGGTGTGCCCTACACTCCAAGCATCTACGAAGCGAAAGAGCGCGCGCGGCAGCCGAGCGAGCCGGAGCGAGCGGCGTCCTGGCTGTGACGTCACTCGCGAGAGGGTGCCACAATTTCTCGCCGCTAATATAGCAGTCGATCAGTAAAAGATTATGAAGTAACCGGCAATTCAAATGTCCCTTTTATCAGAAAAGCTGAAAGACATTTCTTTATTTCTCTTTCTCTAATATTAAAACTCAAGAATTCAGTGTTAATGAGCTGATTTGTATGTAATTTGAATAGATACATCTCTTAGAGAGTTTTCATGTCAACTCTCTAGCTCGTAGAGCTGGGTTTAATAACCTACTGTTCGACTTGTTGGGGCATTTAGCTCGACGTTACACGAACGACCTAATGGACACAAGTTCCGAGCAGAAAGTTACCAATAGGTTCAACATTATACGAGAGAAAACCCTCAGTGATACGTGGAACCTGATTCCCCAAGTATATGGTAACAACACTTCGTAGAGAAACCGTCACTTTAAATGGCACTAAAAATGTCGAAAGCGCCGAGGTTCGCAAGATGATTTGGTGCTGGACACACTGCAAATGTGGAACATGTGAGGCAGTTAGTAGTGCGTTCAGATCTCCGTGTTTATGTGCACATAATGTAAGACCTGAAATTAAATGGAAATGTCTGTCACCAGATTTCTCGAAAATATTTACGGAAACGGAAACAAATTGCCGAAAATGGCCCTGCACGCACTGACAGACGAGAAGAGAAGCCAGGTGAACATTTGCTGCCGAATATTAGTAATAGTTCTGGTTGGCCACAGCATAACTGCCGTAGATAAACCGTGTTCTATTAGCAGGACCCCAAACGAAGCGACAAAGTGCCGAATGGTGAGGGCATGGTTCCTGTCCCTCTAAAATATATAGCAACGAAACCATCGAAGAGTTGATCACTTTTTTTTTTATCCTAGAAGCTTGGTGCATCATGAATATCGGCCTGAAGGATATATAAAGCAACATTTTGAAATCAACATGCTAAAATCTTTCAGCCAAGCGATTCACCGGGTCCTTCAGGATATGTAGACATCTGAACAATGGTTCGTGGTGTACGACAACTCGAGGCCTCACACTCCATATCAGTTAAGTATTATCTGACCAAACAATAAATTGCTCCTCTACCACATCCCCCATATTAACCTGATGTGTCACTGTGTGACTTTATTTCTCCACGTTAAATTGCCACTAACAGAGACGCATCCTGAAGATGTGGGAGCAATCTAATCTGTTGTGACTAATGTGCTGATGAGTATGCCGGATAACGATTTCGATGCTTTCTTTCATTATCTCCAGAAAAGGTGGCTCACGTGTACACATAACGAGGGGGTAATTTGACATGTCCTAGTGTCATTCATTCGTAAGTCGAATTAATATTTTTTTTTCAACTTCGGTCCTGGGAATTTTCTGACAAAGATTGTACAACACTTGAAGATTTAATCCCTTAGAGGGGCCCTGAAACGCTTTTTTTTTTTTTGAAACAGGGAATAAAGCATTGGAATGAATGTGGTGCACTTCGAAGCATGTGTTGCAGAAAAAGTTTTTGAAAACGACCTGATACGAACGAATTTGATGGGGTTGCGATGTTTACTTTCCCCGCTTCTCCTGAGCGCATTAATTCCTCTCAGCTATAGCTACGCCGATAGTATACCATCGCCCTGCGCATTGCTTTTTTCTTTCTTTTCTTTATTTCTATTAAGAGCTTATAGTAAAATTTCAGAGTTGGCGTCTTGTAAACGGGCCAGCGAACAACAAAGAATCCGGGACACGAAGGACGCATGTGTCTGGACCAACAACCGCTACTTTCCCGTCTCCTAGAGAGTGAGAGAGAAGCAGAAGAAAAGGGGAAAGGCAATGAGGTCAACCAGATGGTTAGATCCGGTTTGCTACCCTACTCTGGGGAGAGAGGGGAGGGGGAGGTAAAGTGATAGCAAAGATAGAAAAACTTAAAGGTCGTATATGGACCACCGCACCCTGTGCGATGCTAGTGCCGCCGTTGCATAGCTCCGAAAATAAAGCGTTGTTTTGGAATGCTGGAGGAGAGAGCAAGCGATCTATTATGAGAGGTTGTATAGGTTCCCTGCTGCGTGCAGTGGAATAGCATGCAGCTTGCACGTTCACAGCAGCATTGTCCACATATCGGGAACGCTTCCGGACCATGTTCAAAATATGTCTCAGTGCCCTTTCAATATCAACGGCCCAAAATGGCCAGTACAAACGATAGGTTCGTAAACAGCACGGTGGAACGCTACGGATTAGTACCTATTGTGAAAGCGTCCCCACGCGCCTATGAGCGATGACCCTTAATAAAACAGATTTTAGGGCTAGCTGGTGTATATTTGTATGAGCAAATGAGGCTACCAAAAATGACGAAGAAGATCTAGACTACATGCCTGGGCTCCGGCTCGTATGATTATCAGTTTTTTTTTTTTACTGTACTTGACCCTCGAGCCATATGAATTTCATCCGACGTTATGAAACGGAAGACGCGACACCACGATTGCGCACCAATTTTTCCCTCACATATGAGTCGGCACTGCCTCGTTCTGATCAATACAAAAGGCTTTAAGTGTTGCCCGTGAGAACTTCAGAGCAGTAGGCGAAGTTTGATCTCAAAAATTGCAACAGCCGTTTCCGTGATGCAGATAAGCTCCCTTGTCAAAAGGTTAACTCCTGCAAATTGCATTCTGTGTTGCCTCCCTCTACATAACTTATGCTTCTTTGCGTTGTCACTCTGTCTTTTCAGAGATCACCAGTGATACTCCTATTCAAATCATAAAATTTTAATGGAATGCAGCGGCAGTGAGTGACAGTGTATTCTTTGTCTATAAACGCCGCTGGCGTAACCAAATCAGTTCCTCGCAACATAATTTTGAGCCTTGTTAGCAGTACCTACATCTAATCCCATTCGACGATTTGAATGTCTCGTGTAAGTTATTCAGCAGAGTTATTCAACATTCAGCAATATAAAGTGTGTTTATGGATGCTTTCTGATGCTTTGCCCGATGGCCGTTCATATATTGAATGATAACAGTTCACAACCTACGACAGTTCGCAGCAAACCAAAAAAACATGAAGACCCCGTATAGGTGTTTCCGCACAGCACTGGAGTCTCTCCTTCGATTCTCGGTGTCAGTGAATGCCCTCGCGTGCATTTGGTCTATCAGCGAAGCTGTTATACCCCTGTCAAGCGGGCAAGTTAAGTGCACTTACGGGGAGTGCACTTCGGTACCTTGAGTCACACTTTAGGCAACGCGCTTCTTAACGGGAAAACAGAGTGCACTCGCAGTAAAAACAAAATGGTGACAGACTAAGAGCGCGTTTTTTAAAGATGTAAATTAACAAGAGAAAGCTGCTAAAAAGCGATTGTTTTAAGAAGCATTATATATAAAAACAAACTTCATCTATTTGTCTCAACAAAAAAACGAAGAAGTTTATTTATAAGTGTGTTGCAAGTCAATGCTGGCCAAGACGAATGCCTAGCCAATCCAAAACAACATGGCGGTGTGCGGCAGTTGATCCTGCTCATAATCCTGCTAGAACAGATAATGAGCGAGTATATATGAGCAAAGACGGCAAGTTCGATATTTAGCTACACTGCAAAATGCCACGCACACGGTTCAAAGCACGACCGGCGTGGTCAGCACGCTTTCACACCAAAATAAACACGAACTGAATGAGCATGGCGGCACCGCAATGCCGCATCATTCTGGCGCCGTTAGTTGCGTACATGATAAATCCGTTTCTTTATTGTGCTGTTTCGCTTCTCGCTAAACACAAATTATATTGTTAAAAGCTGCTCAATAACTGAAATGAACATTTGTGTCCTTTTTCTATGCATTACATTTTGCGTCGTTGAAAGCGTTGGTGGCGAGGCTAGGCACTCCTTCAAACCGTTGGCGGCGAGGCTACGCACTCGGCCAGCAAAGTGCGTTCCGTGAACGTACTCCGACTTGAGTGCACTCATATGAGAGTACACTCCGCTGCGACGTTAAGATTTGGGAAAGTGCACTTAAAAACCGAGCGCACTCGCCGTAAGGGCACTTAACTTGCCCGCTTGACAGGGGTATTAGTATAACTTTAAAACGTTGTATGCCTGTTTTCCAGATGCACAAAGCTTAAGCTTGGAAGGAAAGGAGGAAATGTTAGGGGTGATGTGCCAGCAACTGTTCGAATGTGTGGCTTTATTAGGGCTGAAATGAAAACCGCTGAACGCTCGCTTCCTGAAGACACAATCATCTGCACGGGGTTTTCGAGCGACGGCGACAATCGGCGGCGACAAGGGACTGGTTTTGCCGTGGCAGAAGGCGATCCGTCAGCGTCGCTTGTCGCGTCACCGGTTTTTGGCCGGCCAGAACGCTTTGCCTGTCGCCCTGAGGTCTGCAATGCGGTTTCGGCCGATTACCCCATGATTGCGCAACAACATGGTAGCAACCAGTCCGCCCGCGTCTATCTGAATTCGCTCATGTTAATGTCTCGCTGCCATGATACTAAGATAGAAATAGTCAGCCATTGCTTTGATTCAGCTCTCGCTGAGCACAAATTATCGATTATGTTCTGTGGCTATTGTTGAAGCTAGTTCTTCTTTTCAAACTTGTTTTTTTTTTTTCTGTTAGGTCTGGGACACCACGGAGAGCCGCGGAGCTGTTGTGATTTTTGCCTAGTAGATGGCGCCACAGATTTCAACCTGCCGACCTGGAATGCATTTTCACTGGGGATGATGGCATATTAAAATGAGATCTAATAAGTTTTGCTTGAAACATTGTCCTCGTAGCACGGTTGCAATTATTTTTCCGCGCATACGATTGTATTTATTTGGACAACAATGAAAATCTGCCCCTACGTTCTTTCGCGACGTCGCGTCTATATAGTTGCCTCACGCCGCGATGCGACAGCGTGACGGGGTCTGCCTGTCGCATCGCTTGTCGTTGTCGTTCGAATATCGCGTGCGTATAATATGTAAGATACTCTTTGAGAGCTTCGTTTCGAGGCTGAAAAATAAGCGCTGCGAAATATGAAGAATAGCACGCGATTACGCACTCATTTGCCGCAGGAAGCAACACCGACAAACAGAATCACTGGGTGGTCATGACAATAGCACTTCCCCCTTACCTCCCCACCTCCCACAAAAAAAAAAACTTCTTCAGAAAGCATTGACGATGATCGTCAATGCAAGTGAATAGCCGAAGGCTTAAAGGAAGTTATTCGCTTTGGTAAAACAATGGTGTGCATGACGGCGTATATTTTCGCCCAGAAAATATTTGAAGTATTTCAACGCGCAATTTCGTAGAGAGGAAAGCCGGCAACCGGCATACCTGTAGCATTCGCGCGCTCCGCAACTCGCTCGTGCGAACGCACGTAGCCAATTGCGTGAACGCTTTTGTACCGTCGGCGGCGAAAGTCCGACCAGCGATCTCGAAAACGGGCGAAACGGTCAGAAAGCTATTCGCTTCAAGAATTGGCAGTTTCTCACGAATGGCGAACCAGTGACAGCAATATCAGTCTTTAATTGTGCGCACTGGCTGGTTGGCTTTGTGTTCTAACGACACGCGGGGCGACACGTTGGCGCGGCGCAGCGCACGATGTAGATGTTTAGCAATCAGAGTAAGAGCGAAGAGCAACAAAAAGTAAGGCAGCTACCAGCAGTCTGACAACACTGGCATGGCAGGGGACGCCGCGAGCAACGCCGGAGTAGCGTTGGAGGCGGGACGCATGGTCGGGGCACGAGATGCGCCCCGTGTGAGACGTTCGGGCGTTTGTACCTTCAAATTTACTGCCCGCCCGGAACACTGTACGCCCCACGGCCCACATGGCTGCAGAGCAGAAACGCTAGTCTTCGTGCGCACAACGCTTGTAGCCAGCAGCGCCGGGCAGAACGTTGCCCTTTAGCGTTTGCAGCGAAACACGCGGTGGATCTCTCGCACCTCTGAAGACGTAATCGTCCAGGAGAGGGCGACACGTGTACCGCCGACCATGACCGCATCACGACGGCGGCAACGCCGACGGCGCGAATGCGCCTCGAATACTTCGTGTAACTGACATCGCGATAAAGATCTCTTGCGGCGCGAAATGGTATTGTGCGCATCAAGGTTCCGGTAACGTTGCTGTGAGACATCTCTTCACGACGCACTTGGCGCTCGTTCTTTAGCAACACCAAGGCGACGTGCCCTTTAGGTTGTATGACAGCGGTCTGCAACATTGCAGGGAAATAGATGAAAGCTTGTCACATGCACGCTTCGTTATACATCTTGTTCTTAGGCGTGCGCTTACAATTACTAATAATAATGAGGTGTGTGAAATGTAATTTAGGCAATGTGAGTTGTTTCTCGGGCTCTTTGAAACACCGACTAAATGTGTCACTTTCGCATATAGGGAACAGAAAGAAATAAAGTTGTACCCAAACTGATCGTCGAAAACAAATTTTTGCATCCTTGACTTCAAGGTATCCTTTACACCAGCTCATAGATTCGTTCTCATAGATTCAACTTAGTAAGCAGAACATTTTTACAAATATATGTAACACTTAGTGTAAGCTATCTGAAAAAATAGTGTAGTCTACATATATTTCTTGCTATTCAGTGTTCTCAGGGCTAGTTACACGTACGTACAGCAACAGCTTGAGACCCTATTCATCGAACAAAGCTTCAAGCGTGAGATGACTAATATATTTGTACAGACAATACTTAAGAATTATCAAGGTGGCAAGGATTTACTTATGTTTCTTTCCTCATTATTTAAATCTGTAGAACATATTTTACAGGTATAATGTCAAGCGTTTTCCTGCATGATCTTTCCCCGCAAATGTGTATATATATTCCTGATACACACTTGGAGATAACTATATTTTAAAAAAACAAAATGAATACTTCAGTACTGAAACAATAATTATTTGGCGCTATTATTTTGTTTATTTTTTTATAATAACTCGAGCCTATTTTCGCCAACTACACCGACTATTTTCAGGCTGAATAACCACTTTTGCTTGCGGCATGTCTGCGCCGCAGTGAACATATAGCAAAATAGCAAAAAGCAGCACATTCATATGCTATTTCTGCACCTCTATCATGCCCCATTTTTTGCGGGAACAATACTTAGGATGCAGCAGGCCCATGCGCGAGTGACGTTCATAAAAATAGAAATCAGGGGCGCTATGACGCAAAGCTATTCCTCACTTTTCTATTCTACTTCTGCAATCAGCCTTCGGCGATTGGGCAAAAACTTTTTTGCACCACCCCAACTTCACCTGTCAGTCACGCGACGTCACGAAAACCGCGATAGCTCCCCATCTGATATGACGTGTACACGCTGATTATGCATGACTGGACTGAAAAAAAGAAAAATGGTTATTTCTGATTCGACGCCTTTTGGCCATTAGCCATCAACTGACGTGTACGCGTTAAAGCTACATTATTGGGCTGAACAAAACTGAACTTTTCTCTGAATAGTCGCGGGCTGCCCCGTTCCGAAAGGGATAAAAAATGGCTGCCGCCGTGCGCTCAGGCAGTCGCTACTCGCACCTGCCGAGGAGCTTGGGTTTATTTGCGTATAATAAAACTTTTTGCGTGGCCGTGTAACGTTTTTGAGCTCTTTCGGCACGTTTACGACCTCGCCCTGCAACTCTTCTTTGCTGAGAATCCGTTTTAGCGGCTTTCTTAACCTTCCGTTGCACGGAGCCGCGATTTTCGACAAGCCACCGCAAGCTCAATAAGGGAAAGAGGACCAATCGCAGACGCTGACACCACCCTTTTCATCCGGTTAACTATATTCAGTGCGCTGGCTCGGCCCCATCGAAATCCTCTATACTTGAGCGTTCTCCTCGCCTTCTGGCAGTCAATTACAAACAAAACACCGCTCAATGTAGGCAATATTATTCATGTTGAAAGCAAAGAAAAGCGACCTCCTATAATCTAGAAGAGCGTTTGATTGGGCTGTTCAGGCAAAGCTGAGGGTCACAACCTGATGCTTGCTTCGGCGGTTACGCAAGTTGGACGTCAGGAAATTGGAATAAAAGCATATTGGAATAGTTTTACGTTACAGGGCCCCAGGTGTTCTTCAATGCGAACAAGATTCATTTGCAGTTTTCTCGCTACAACGCCCTTTGTGAACCATAAAATTGTAAACATGTACATTTAAATTATCCTAAAACCGGTAAGTCGCCATCTGTGCGCTTGTTTTATTGTTGTTGTTATCTTTCTTCTTTCTTATTTTCGTTTTTTCTTTTTGGAGGAGAGGGGGAGGGCATGTAGTCCTCGTTTCGTACCAATAATTTTACGCCGATTGATTTTGCGTGGCCTTGTTCTCATGCACTTCTATATGTGCACGTTAAAGTATATTGCCAGGTTGTATGTAGAGTACAGTACATACGTATACAGCATGGAACAAGGAAACAAGTGAGATAGTACATGTGGAATTATAGAAAAAAAAAGAAAGCAGGAGGAACGTTTTCAGTTCTCCTAGAGGAAAGACGCATGCAACATTGCAATTTTTGCATACTGAAGAAACGTGGGGGGTAGAAGGTTTTAGCGCAGCACAATGCAGCATTGTGAAGAAGCCTAGAACAGGCTTTGGCAATGCGCTTTTTTTTTTCAGTGCTGGTGCGATACCTCAGCACTTGGTACCTTTAGCGTCACTGGCACTGTGGTCCAAAGAGCAACAATTAAAGTGTAAATTATTCTGCGTTTCAAGGCGTCAGCATTGTCGGCACAAGAACATTTCTTCGGGCCAAGCTCAGCATCTCCAGGAATCGAAGCGTTCGCTCGAAGTATGGAAACAATTGAAGCGTAAACACGACCCGAACTCCATTGTTTCATTTTTCTTCTTCTTTTTCTTTTGCTTTCACGAACAGTGGTTTCACATTTCACAGAATCGAAGCGTAACTACAGAATTTCCTCGCGTGTTGAAAAGCGACACTTTTACGCGCCGTCTAAGCGCCTTGCCCTAAAGAAGCTCTTTCTTGATTTAATTACAACAAACAGACGATTTTTCACCAAATGGCTCATGGCAGGTGACACAACCGCAGTAATCCATCTGAAATACTCGAAGAGGTGGACGTTAATTTTGGGACAAAGATCACACTGTGCAAATACATGGTTCGCAATTTTTCATTGCCTTTTTAAACAACTTTTACAGTTACTACAAGGATGCTGTTATAGCTAGCCATCACTTACGGATTTTTACCTTTATCATCGCGTTCGAGGTATCCTACCTCGAAAAATTGCATTAACATGCAGTTGCGTTCCAGGCATTGCCTTCCCTTAGATAATTACTAGGGCACGACAGCGCAAAGTAAATTAAAACGATGAGGGAGTCGTAATGTGTTGACAAATTGTTGCATTATTTTTTACGCGTCATGGTGGCATAGTTATAGATTCAAAGAGAAGTTTTTGGGCAGTGGTATCCTTATCAACTCGCTCTGCCGCAATTTCTTATTAAACTGAATCAATAACGAATGATGTAGAAATAAATGTGTCATATTTCGCTGATATTATTTCTTTATATTGTTGCTTTAATTCGTACAAAATATAAAAATCAGATAAATCGATTAAGGAAACTAGGTTAACTAAAATTTGTGAACGAAACACATCAGTATAAGTATCAGTATTGCAAATGACGCTCTAATCAGATCGAATGATCCAAAACAAAAAATGAAGTAAGATAAATCAGGTTGTGGGTTCTTACGTGCCAAAACCACGATCTGATCATGAGGCACGCCGTAGTGGAGGACTCCGGAATCATTTGGACCACCTGCGGTTTTTTTAACATGCAGCTAAACCTAAGTACGAGGGTGTTCTCACATTTCGTCCCCATCGAAAGGCTGCCGCCGTGGTCGGGATTCAATCCCGCGACCTCGTGCTTAGCAGCCCAACACTATAGCCACTAAGCTACACGGCGGGTCAAGCGAAAGAAACCTGCTCGTAGAATACATATTGAGTTCAGCGTTTCCGGTTCGTAGTTTTCTAATGTCCTACGTATCTTTTTTATGTGCAGTATAAATTGTGCAATTATTCTTTTTTTCTAATTCCAGATGGTGTGGTTTTCGGTAATTTTTTTTTTAAGATGAATTTTCACCAAATCTTTTAGGTGGCTAATTTTTCGCATTCAGCTGGCCGGGTTGATCTTTTCCTTTTTTTTAATTGCTTGTTTTTGTTTATATTTTACTGGTGATTATTTTATTCAATAACTTCACTGACACTCAAACGCCCTTGGTCATTCATTTCCAAGTGTCCAAGACCTTGGCCACGTCAGATTTCCTTGTAAAACGTCATTGTTTTTTTGCTACCGTGCTCACAGTTATTTTCCAATACATTTTTGCTTTACCCGCCGTGGTTGCTCAGTGGCTAAGGTGTTGGGCTGCTGAGCACGAGGTCGCGGGATCGAATCCCGGCCACGGCGGCCGCATTTCGATGGGGGCGAAATGCGAAAACACCCGTGTACTTAGATTTAGGTGCACGTTAAAGAACCCCAGGTGGTCGAAATTTCCGGAGTCCTCCACTACGGCGTGCCTCATAATCAGAAAGTGGTTTTGGCACGTAAAACCACATAATTACATTTTTGCTTTAAAATTTCTTTCTTTTCACGAAATCTGCTTGCAAAGATTGCTTAATACCTGAAACATGGGGCAGCGAAAAATTATATAAAAGTTATTGTAATATGTCACGCTGCAAAATGTCGCGGCCAGAAGCTAAAGATGGCTTGTTTTCAATCGTTAGTGGGGCATATTGGCAAATACAGTTGGAAAAGGTGTTTTCAGAGGCCCAAATTTTGAAGAAAATTGGGAAATTTACCATTTTCACTGGCTAAATAAATGTATTTATTATGATAATTATTTCCCTCCACGATCGTACAAGTGTATTTTACTGTAAAAATGTTATTGTGTCAATACATAATACACATCTCTGTGAAAAGGGAAGATGAGAAATAATGTGAAATCTAGGTTTTGGTTCACTTACAGCCTGATTTTCGTATTGAGGTGCTTCATGTAAAAAATATGGCATAAAGCGCATGATATTAGTCTGTTTTCATTTTGCTTACGACATTATCTCATATTTATTTTTATATTAGGGGATATATAATGCTTTAAGTTTGACCTCTGAAGCACGCTCGGCATAGTTGCCTACCACCACTTCAACCCCACAGCCTAACGGCTGTTGTGCTTCAGGGACTTGGCACCCGCCGCACCGGACTGTAACGCGATTTTTTTCAGCACCTGAGGGCACATTCTATTTGCCTCGTCTTCCTATCGTACCTCCCAAAGCATGGGAGAAGCCAAGTGTTTGGGCTAGCGCTCCAGGAGTTTGCATATTTTTATATAGCAGCCCATCATTTTTTCATTGTATTATGATTTACGCGTCTCTCTGCAAAGCTTCGGAGTACACACCTAAGTGCGCATGTCAGAGATGCCTGGTACATGGTCAGTGTTTATCCACGATAAAGATGCAGAAAGCTTTGAAGCAGTGCCGGCGTTTACGTACGTGGCTGCCATATATACAGGACGAAGAGGCGAGCTTTGGCACTTAGACGCACGTCTGTCACGAGGCGAGGTAACCCTAATGTCACATTCAAGACCGCCAAATAATCATCGTTACCATCATCATTGTTAGTCTATATTACACACCCTGAAGAAAAAGCGTCTCTCCTTCTGTTCTCAAAAATATCGCGCCGTGTGCTGAACTAACGCAATGTACAACCGCCAGTCTTCTTATTAAACTTCCTCCGCACTTCGAAAGTCCAATTTCAGTTGTCAAAATTTTCTGATGTAGACAGCTTTCGCGGAGCGACTTCATTAATTCGGCACTTCCGGTCCGTGCTTCTCTGAGGACAATGTCAGCCCAGCAAAGTCAGTTCGCCAAAGGCGACATCAGTTACAAATTATGACGTTTCGTTGTTCCCTTAGTTGTAGGGGTGCATGCAACAATTAACCTGCGTGCAAGCACGATGACACTTCTTCTTTCTTGAACTGCGAAGTTCGGCACCCGCAGCATCGTGACATTTCTGGGAGTTGCCCCTGGAATACAATGGAAAGACAACACTTATAATTGCTTTTGAAGCTCAGTGATACAGTCGAGCCCTCAGGTGCTGAACAACTTCGCGTCGCAGTCCGACGCTGCGCGCGCCGACTGTCTGCAACACAACAATCATTGGGTCGTGCGGCGAAATGGTGGTACGGAATTATGCCGAGCGGTGATCAGGGCCCGATTAAAAGGTTCGTATTGCACCTAAAACAATATCAAAATACGATAATAATGGTAATTGAACTCCAACAAACAGGCCAATTTAATGCGCTTTGTGTCACAGTTTTACGTGGAAAGGTTTATCGCAAAAATCAGGGAGGAAAGTGGATCAAAACCTGCATTTTCGTGCGCTTGTCATGTTTTGTTTTTCTCAGAAAACTTGTTCAATTTATAGGCGCAAAAGAACATCTACTGTAAATTAAGCTCCAAGATCGTCAAGTAAATTAATTACAATGAACTAAATCATCACTTTGCAAGTAAAATTGCAAATTTCGCAAACATTTGTCAAAATTTCTGGGCTCTTAAAACGTATTTACCTACCGACGTTGCCTAAAAGTCCGTTACATATTAAAAACAAACATTTGTAGGCTTAACAGGCGAAGTTGTGCTGCATTACGCATAAAGAATACATAATTTTTCTTGCAGAATTACATTCCACGTACTTGACCGAACTTCATCAAGCACGTCACGTGACGAACTTTTTCAACAAAGGTATCGGCGGAAATGACAGTGAGCAAGGTAGCAAATAACCATGATTCCAACAAGAAAATCTGAGGAAGTCCAGCGACAGGTCAGGGACACTTGGCTTGCAATTACTCTGCAGTGTGATCGCAGATTTTATTTTTAAGCACTGCATTTCCCCCAATACACAGAATAAGAATATTTCGAGAAGCAGCCTAGCAAGGGCACACTATCACATCGTGATGTGACTATGTAGGAACTAAGGCTGGATATATTGATGCTCGAACACAAATAATTAGACTCAATGTATAAAATTATACAGCTACAATGATACAAAGACTAATACAAAAAAAATACTAGGTGGATACGACACCGCGTTACCATTCATTTCTCTTGCTCAGTTCCTCCTCGGCAGTTGCCGCTGCACAAAGGCTGCAAGGATCTGTGCCAGGTTTCGCAACTTTTCTGGGCGCCTCCCCCAACTCACCTCCCTGCAGCTCATTTTCGTTGCAGCGCCAGGTAAAACGAATGGAAATGTGAGAAAGTTAAGAATGCTTGGGCTCCAGGGCTGTCACGCGAGCTTGTATCTACTAGGCTTCTTACATCGGAGCGCTAACAGCTGCTAACCGATAAATATCTTAAAGCTTTCAAGGTGTGCCTTAACCACAAGCTACCATTCGAGTATCGGTCATGAACGGGCAGACCACTAATTGCACATTCCGAATAGCTACATCAAAGATAGTCAAAGAATCCGTCCAATATAAACCACTATTCGTTGAAAGTGGTTTATGTCGGTGGCCTTTGCAAATGTCTGTGAGTCTACATTTTCTGTCCAGGCTTTATGTAGGGATCATCATGGAAAATGACCGTGCTGGAGGATGGACAGAAAAAAAGAGCCCACACCCATTGGCACATACTGCCTGGTTGAACAAATCAAAGTAAATCAGACATTTCATTCAATGTAGATTACCATTTCCGTAACAAGTCGATCTGCTTTACAGATGCCTGTTAGGCGACATGTGTTCAGGATACACGCAAGAAGTCAATTTTTGTTATGCAGAACGGACGTTCGCATGCCTTATCAACTCCCCATACAAGGGTTATATCAACCCGTTCGCAGGTGCTTCCATTAGGCAGGCATATAACCTTCGCATATTTGTACCCACAAATATATCTGGTGAGATAGCATCCGATCCAACATAACCCAGCAACCAAGTAGCCACGTCAATCCTAGGAACGGAGGCAAGGAAAGCTCCACCTTAATATTACAAGACGTGCAGTTTATACATCTTTGTGCATATGCATGCAATATTTTGTGATACTGACTTATATAAACGTCAAACCTTTTTGTACACAAGTAGCAAAAACAGCTTAAGGTCAAAAATGAAAAAGAAACGAAGTTGGAAGTTTGTAAACATGCTTATTACTAACTCAGATGGTCAGCTAGCACAAAATTTGGACAGAACGCCAACCAGTCAAGAAGAAGAAGCAGAAGAAGAAGCAGAAAACTTTGAAATTATCTTACTTCGTGGCTGTTACCAGAAGAACTCATGCAAACTCCGACCTCCAGTCAGCATTTCTTTGGTAGACTGCAATGACGACCTTAACCTTCAGCTGTCTGTGGTCCAGAGAATATTTTTATTCTTCTCTAGCCTCCTCTGGTCTCTCTGAACGTTACTCAGGGTGATCAAACACCGAATCGCAAGGAGGCGAAGCTCCAGTAAAATCTCTTCAAACCATTTGTACGCTTTTTTTAACTACACTATGGCTACAGCAGTAGACATATGCACAGCACTGACTGAAGTAAACCTTATTTAGGGCACAGAAGCATAATCTTGGTGTTCAAAGACTCCACCATGTTTTGAAGTTTGTACTGACTACGGCAAAACACATTCTCTCTTGTCAGACACTCACATATAGGAAGCACAGCTTTCGCCTGAGCACCTGAGAAAAGTGGAGAAAGAGGTGGTGCTGACAAAGCCAGGGCTCATGCTCGCTTGTTGCTACACCTGAAAAGCCATCTGTGCAAAACCTCTGGTGGTGAGACTCATCAGTATAGATCATCACTGGAAAACAATACCCCTACAGCTAGCATGTCTCAATTAGAATAATATTTTCAGTCTTCTGGTTCGGAAAATGCTTTCATTTTTTAGGCATGAAAACAGTGTTGAGGCGTAATTTTGTAACAAAAATGTAGAAATTATGTTTGAAAAAATAAATGCTATTTTTTCAGTAGCATCGCCTCTTACTTAGTACTTATGTCTTAAAAACATTCCCTGCGGAAGACCCTGACAAATGTGCGCTGCGACCATGAAAAATAGTGATCATAAGTACTCATCATAGTCCGCTACTTGGCTATAATCTCAGGTTAACCCAAACAGGGAAACGCAAAATTGCGAGGAAAGAAGAGCGGAGAAAATAAAACGAGTGCAGCTATCGTATACAGGATTACTGTGACAATGTTACCGAAGTGGGAATTCACAGTCGCAACACTACAATTTGGCTGAAAATGGTGCGAAATTACCTTAAAAACCAATTAAATGAACGGTGGGAGCAAGAAAAGGTGACCCCCGCATTCAGAAATGCATCTTAACTTGAAGCCCACTCTTGACTTGATTTAAATGACCCCTGTCGTGAACGCATCAAACGAAACGCAATGAGCGTCTTGGGCGCGTTCGCACCAGGCGTCATTTATATCAAGACAAGCATGGGCTTCAAGTTGAGATGCATTTCTGAAAACTGGGGTAAATTTCACATGGGAGCATGTGGTGAAATTCATCAAGCCTAAACGCCAAATATAACCGTGAGTTTTTTATCTTTCATTGGCCAAGAAACTTTGTTTCCGGTGTGAAACATGCCAAAAAGGTTTCTTTTTATTATCATCGCTTTCTTTTTCTGTTGCCAAAACCTTGGAATGAGCTAGTAGGAGAAAGGATATGAGGATTAAGTCTGAACATGTTGACTTGTGATCGTCAGCCACGTGGCGCCAAGTTTCTTCTTAGTTTTGCCTTCCTGATAGCCGCACTGCCTTAAAATCCCGAGTGCATTTATGAAGAAATAAAAAACATTTTCCCTATTGTTCACTCTTTTTATCTTTTTATTTGTAAGATGAACAGACCATCTGTGCGCTTTTAGTGATGACGTTCTAAAGTCGGCAATGTCTAGTCTGATCATGCTTTTCGTTCTTGCGATGCATGTTTTTCAATGGAATGACGTCGTAGTGCGAGTGCAAAGTGCACAGGCCCCAAGGACGCCTTAGAAGAACGCTAACTGTCATCCGGTTTTTCTCACTGAAGTACCTCACGACAGATGGCGACTCAGGCTCCCCAGGAACCACGAGAAACAGCCAACGCACGAAATAGACACAACTGTATCACGACCTGACGCAAACAATGGTACCGACCACTGCGGAAACAATCAAAAAGCAAGCCGTGCTCTCTGATCAAGCTGCAGCTGCGCAGCTGCAAAATCCAACTTACTGAGAGCGGCAACAGGAATATACCTTAGTTTAGGGTGTTGTCATGACTGAATTCCTCGAACACAGTTTAGGTAGAATTCGGAAATGCGCAAGCAAAGGGCACGCGGATTCATGTTAAGATGTAAGGTCACGACGGAACAAAGTCAATTCACAAAGCTTGCAACTTCCTTGAATTGAACCAGTCAGTAAGGTCATTATTTTACGTGTAATCGAACGTAGTTACATTAAACGAGGACACATGGAGGTTCCTACAAATTACTTCTAAAAAAAAATTACCAGCGAATTTATCTCAAAAATGAATAACCTAGTGGTGCAATTACATTTTGGAGACAGCACACTTTCTTTATTTCAGTGCTGAGCATGACTCCATAAATTTTAAGCAGAGCAGTGTTTGATTTCTGGGTAGTGTATACTGATCTCATAGGGACTCATTTGTCACTGGAGGGCAGCTAGAAAAAGCACACCATTCATTGACAACTGCGGTTCTTTTTTCACAATCCCTCGAATAATGAGGTACCCCTACCTTCTCACTGAATTGACCAGGGAATGAAGGAGGTGTGTTACAAATAAAACAATCTCTAATCGGATTGTCAATGTCTGGCCACAGTGTTTCGTACTCTGCCAGGCATAGGTCGGCAATATCAAGGAACTTGCTCAGAAGAACTTGTTCTTGGATTAGTTGGTGTCTAAGCTTGCTCAGTCACTCAGAATTTTTTTGTTTTACAGCGAAAGCTGTATATGACTAACCTTCCATAGTTGTTCGGCGTCCGTCAACATAAAAAATCATGTGGGCTGATCCTTGTGCCAATGCAGAAAGGGTCCAAGCTCAATGGCACATACCCCTGTAGACTCGGGAACCTGTAACGTGCCCTTCGGGATCTTCGGGATGGGCCCACGTATGGCGAGTGCTTACTGCCTGTTTCACCTCCGCCGCGGGTCGGCCTGGTATTGCACTACCTTCGGGATGGAACCACATATAGGGAGTGCTTCACCTCCGCCGGGGGTGGGCCCGACATTGCACTACCGTCGGCATCGGACCACGTATGGGAAGTACTTAATGTCTGCTTCACCTCGGCCGCGGGTCGGCCCGGCATTGCACTATCTTCGGCATCGTCAAACGTGTGGGGAATACTTAATGTCTGCTTAACGTCCGCCGTGGGTCGGCACAGCATGGCACTACCGTCGGGATCGGCCCATGTATTGGGAGTGCTTAACGCCTGCTTCACCTCCGCCGCAGGTCGGCCCGGCATTGCACTGTATTTGGGATCGTGTCACGTGTGGGAAGCGCTTCACGCCTGCTTCACCTCCACCGGGTGTCGGCCCGGCATTGCACTACATTTAGGATCGGCTCACTTATAAGGAGTGCTTAACGCCTGCTTCACCTCAGCCGAAAGCAGAAGTGCCTACGCACAGTCCAGACTAAAGAGAAGAAGAGTCGAGCGAGGGCTGAGCGGTAACGATAACTGATCAGACGAAACGCGACAAACTCAGAATGCGTCGATCTCGCTTGCTTCTCGCAACAGCGCAGCAACCGCAGCGCGCAGAGGCGTAGGGTCTAGTCAAGTCGCACCATGCTCACACTCGCACTCGCACTCGCACTACTCTTGTGGGGCCAGACATTACGCACTCCGCAGCAAGGCAGCTCTCCCTTCTCTTTCAAACTCGCATCCAGCGCTCCACGTGGTCGCGAAGGGTAGGAAAACGAGAATCATGGGAGAAACAGAAACGGGTGTTCGAAGCGTGTCGTGTCATGGTGCCGTGAAAGTCAATATTGAACGGCGTCTTCTCGAGTTGCCGGCACTTCGGTGGGGCCGTACGGACGTACGTAAAACTTGCACGCGCATGTTCGGAGGTGAGGAGAGAGGTTCCAGTGACGTAAACGCGAACGACGGCCGCGTATCCCGCGCACGATATATTTTTATGCAGTCGTGCGATGTATCTTGCCTGCCTCTTCGCGTTGCCGCCGTCACCCCGGCTTAAGCGTCGTTTCCATTAATTAGAACACATCAGAAAGAAACCGAAGCACCCTTCTAAAAACGGGCACCAACATTCTTCACAATTATGCACGGCTTATGAAGGGATTGCGCGGATATGGGGAAACCTGTATTATAAACGGAGTTTGCCCGCCGTGGTTGCTCAGTGGCTGTGGTGTTGGGCTGCTGAGCACGAGGTCGCGGGATCGAATCCCGGCCACGGCGGCCGCATTTCGATTTGGGCGAAATGCGAAAACATCCGTGTACTTAGATTTAGGTGCACGTTAAAGAACCCCAGGTGGTCGAAATTTCCGGAGTCCTCCACTACGGCGTGCCTCATAATCAGAAAGTGGTTTTGGCACGTAAAACCCCATAATTTCTTTTTAATAAACGGAGTTTATCATCATGGATTATGTAACACGGAATATGCGCAGCCCGCATTTCTCGCTACCTAGACAGCAGCATGGTCAATTTTACCTGTGTTTCACGTGTGTATTACTGCCCTGGTCGTGAGTGAACTGCGGCAGATAAGAATTGACACTGTACTGCATAAATTACAAAATCACGTTTCGGACCAGTAGCAAGGCAAGAAGGCAGCGTTTCATATGACGCTCACCATGCTGCTTTTAATGCGATGAACATTCTTTGCCTACTCACGACCATTTTGGGCCTATGTGAGCCATTATGAGCCTATCTAGCGTCTAACGTTGACCCAGTGGCCCAAGTTTGGACCAGCGTAGACCACTATGCATGTGCTCGCGATCGTGATGCCATCGTCGTCATTCTATCGTCGTCGTTCCAGCTTCCTCATCTGACTCTCGTTACGCTACGGTCGTCGCACCTTTTACACTTACCCAGTGAACCAAGATGTGCAAGTGGTTGTGATGTCATCGTGCTCGTTTAACTATCGCCATTCTAGCTTCGTCATCATACTCTCGTCATGGTGTCATCGCCACACCGCCATCGTTACACAGTCGCCATGCATTCGTAGTCATCTATTCGTAGTCATACAATCGCCGTGATTCCGCCGTGGTCATTCTGGTTTCGTCATTCCAGCTTCGTCATCTCACTTTTGTCATACCATCGTCGTCACGCCTTTCACTCCAACCCATTGAAGCAAGCTGTATGGTGCCTTGGGCCACTAGGTGCGTATGAAAGTGGAAAGTAGGGTGAGTAGGCATACATTTATAATGGTAACAGCGCGAACAAAACGACGACGCAGTGAAAGGACAGGACGAGCGCTGACCCACAACCAAGTTTACTGGAACACACACATCAAGGCAAACGCCTGTGTCGCTTATATTCATTGATGTGTGCGTTTCAGTAAACTTAGTTGTGAGTCAGCGCTAGTACTGTGTCCTTTCACTCCGTCGTCGTTTTGTTCGCGCTGTTACCATTATGAAGACTAGGTGCGTGCTCACGGTTGTGATGTCGTCAGGGACGTTGCGTCGTAGTGATTCCAGCTTCGTTGTCCGATTCTCGTCGTTCCATCGTCGTTACAAAATCGTCGTCATACAGCCATCATGCATTCGTTGTCATACCGTCACCATGATACCGCCATGGTCGTTCCATCATCGCCATTCCAGCTTCGCGATCTGACTCTAGTCATGCCGTCGTCGTCACGCCTTCATCGCCGATCCAATGGCGTCAGTTGTCTAATAGCTTGGGCCACTGTGTAGGCGCTCGTGGTCATGCTACCGTCGGGTGCGCTGCATCGTCGTCATTCTTGCTTTGCCATCTGACTCTCGTCACGCCATTGTCGTCAAAAAAGTAGTCGTGCATTTGTTGTAATATGATGACCACGCCATGATGCTGTCGCGGTCTTCCTCTAGACGTCACGCCAGTTTCGTCATCTAATTCTTGCCATGCTGCTGTCGTCACGTGATCGTCGCCGTACGGTTGTCGTCATATAGTCGTCGTCACGCCATCGTGGTTATGCCATTGTCCTCATACCATTGCCATGTCATCGTCATAATTGCGTAGTCGTACATTCATTGTGATAGCGTCGTCGTGGTGCCGCCATGGTCATTCCATCAGGGTCTTTCTACCTGCGTCATACGACTCTAGTCACGCCGTCAACGCGTCACGCCATCGTCATCCCGCAGTCATCGTCATACTACTATCATGATGCCATCGTCATCACGCCATCATTGTCATACGTTTAGCTTCAGTTTATTCTCCATCCAATAACAATGAACATGTAAGTAAATGACCGCAACGGGACCCTCGCTTCTAAAAGGAAACAAAAATGTGCAAAACGTGGCTTAAGGCATCAAAATAAAAAATTCAAGGGAAACAAATGAACGCGTGAAATGCAATACATTGCTAAGCAAAAATAAACAATATATATAAACAAAGCCGGCAGTTCCCGCGCGCCTTGGGGATTGATGTTATGCGAACCAGTGTGCCTGTCTACCAAGTTAACGAAATGACCATGAGAGAACCAAGACGTAGGCGGCTTTTTCATGACCTACATAACGCGCAAGTCATGACATTCATGTCATTACCTAACATTTATACACTCTCTTCAGACTATTCAAATTTTGGTACCTACCAAGCTAACGAAATAACCATGAGAGCACCAAGACGTTGGCGGCTGTTTCATGACCTCCATGACACAAATGTCAGGACATTCATGCCATGACCTATCATTTATGTTGGTCATACACTCTTGTCATACTCTGCCAATTTCGGTACATACCAAGACGCAGGCGGATGTTTAATGACCTACATGTCATGACCTATCATTTATGTTCGTCATAGACTGTCGTCACACTTTTCAAATTTTGGTACCTACCAAATAAACGATACGACCATGAGAGCACGAAAACGTTGGCGGCTGTTTCATGACCTCCATGACACACATGTCACGACATTCAGGTCATGACCTATCATTTATGTTCGTCATACACTCTTGTCATACTACGCGAATTTTGGTACCTGCCATGTTAACGAAACGACCAAGAGAGCACCAAGACGTAGGCAGCAAGATAGATACTGTAGAAGTGGCAAATGTTCGCGAAGAAATACTTCACATTTAAAACGAGAAGAAAGGGAGTTAACCGAGGAGCCCGATTTTTATTAGTCATATCATAAAAAGCCAACAAACACTGACACCAAGGACGACATAGAGGAAATTACTTGTGCTTAATAAATGAAATAAAGAAATGATTAATTAATGGAAAGTAAAGTGGATGAAAAGACAACTTGCCGCAGGTGGGAACCGAACCCACAACCTTCGCATTTCGGGAACGTTGTTTTTTCATCCACTTTAATTTCCATTAATTTATCATTTCTTTATTTCATTTATGAAGCACAAGTAATTTCCCCTATGTCGTCCTTGGTGTCAGTGGTGGCTTCTTATGATATGACTAATAGAAATCGGGCCCCTCGGTTAACCCCCTTTCTTCTCGTTCATTACATAACGAGGGTCTTGAATCCGGCTACATTGATGCCTTCAGGTAGCATATGTGGGTTTATTGACCAGTTGCCTTCACCCAAAAGATGAAATATACACAAAAAATAAAACTACATCAAATAAACATACACACAAGGAACATAAAATAAATAGATATGAACAAGGGGTATATGCACTCAGTCATGAAAACACAAGAACATCTTACATAATATGTTAATATGTGCATATATCCATAAGTAATATCTAATCTGCTACCACTAACCGTTTTCTTGCAACAAAGTTTGGAAATATGGTAAGTTAACTTCAGTAGCTATGCGTGATGCTAGGTTATTTCATTCTATTATTGTGCGAGGAATTAATGATTTTGCGTAGAGCGATGAGCGGCACATTATGCGTTTTACTTTGTTAGCGTGGTCACGGCGCGGGAAAACTACAGGGGGTGGTGAAAAGAAGTCATCGTGAAGCGTGGAATGGTGATAAAGTTTATGAAATAAGGTTAGGCGAGCAAACTGGCGTCGACGTAATAGTGATTCCAACTCGGCACGTTGTTTTAACGATGTGACGCTGGTGAAGCGTGAATAATCGGAAAAGATGAAGCGAACAGCACGGTTTTGCAGATATTCAATGTTGTTGATTATGTATGCTTGATCGGGATCCCCTATGGCAGAAGCATATTCAATTTTTGGGCGGATCAGCGTGATATAAGCTAGTTTTTTTAAGTATGAAGGTGCGTGCTTGAGGTTACTCTTAAGAAGACCGAGTGCTCGGTTAGCTGATGCTAAGACGGTGTTAATATGGTAATGCCCAAGTTAAGTCAGACTGAAGATGAAGGCCAAGATACTTGTAAGTTGGCACAAGTTCTACTCTAGCATTATTGAGAAAGTAGGTGGTAGGAAGTGGAGTGGAATGGTTGGTAAATGACATTAGCTTGGTTTTAGACGTATTTAAAGACATTAACCACGAAGAGCACCAAGCGGTCACCGCATCAAGATCAATTTGTAAGGAAAGTCTGTCAGCGTCATTACTAATATTACGATATATGACACAATCATCTGCGAATAATCGAATTCGAGATGAGACACATTTGGGTAGATCATTAATAAAAATTAAGAAAAGTATGGGACCGAGGACGCTGCCCTGGGGGACTCCAGATGTTAAAGGAACAGAAGAAGAGTTACAGCCATTAGCACAGGTAAATTGTTGTCTGTTGGAGAGAAAATCTTTAATCCATGCAAGAACGTTTGGGTGAATATTTAAGTGTGTTAATTTGATTAGAAGCCTGTGATGAGGAACGCGATCAAAAGCTTTAGACAAGTCAAGAAACACTGCGTCAACTTGGAATCCTTCGTTAAATGCGGAAAATATATCGTTAGTAAATCCGGCGAGCTGAGTGTCGCATGAATAACCCCTGCGAAAACCGTGCTGGTACTTGAAGATGATATCATGGTCTTCTAGGTAGTTGATGACTTGTGTGTTTATGACGTGCTCGAGAAGTTTACATATGTTGCTAGTTAATGAGATAGGACGATAGTTAAGTGGGACAGAGCGATCACCTGATTTAAATATTGGTATTACTTTAGCTATTCGCCAGTCATGAGGAATAATGCCAGATGATAATGATTGTGAAAACAGGGCTGATAACACTTGAAAAATGTTTAAAGAAGCGTTTTTAAGTACCTTGTTATTGAAACCAAGGTGATCAGAGCTAGTAGTAGTTTTGAGGTTATTCAACAGGGCAAGAATACCAGAATCACTGATGACAATTTCTGGCATGGAAATGTTAGGCAATGGCTCTAATATAGGCGAAGTTATATCTTCATTAGTGAATACTGATGAAAATGCATCGTTCAGAAGCTGCGAACACTCAGTTTCAGTGACTGGTTGTCCGTCAGCATTAATTAGTACTATATCAGAATAGGAACTCGGATTGATAATGCGCCAGAATCTATGAGAGTTATTGGTTAACATAGTAGACAGGTCGTGAGTGAAGAAATTACGACGGGTTGTTCTAAGCAGGGACTGATACTCTTTATTACAATTTTTGTACTTCTTCCATGATGACAGGAGACGTGTGGTCGTTACTTTGTTAAGTAATTCGAAAAAGAGAATACTTGAATGACACTTAAACAAGCCAGATAAAGGTAGTATAAAGTTAGCCTGGAGTAGCGGGAGAGCATTTGAGTAAAAGGAACTGTCGATGATTATGCGAATAGCCTGGTTCTGTATGTGTTGAACAGGCGAGAGGTGACATTTATATGTGTGTCCCCAGCAAGCAGTACACTAAGTCATGTGACTATGAATGAAAGCAGAGTATAAAGGTAATAATACGTGTTCTGAAAAACATTCACGTGATTTAATGAGTGCTCTTATGCCGTAAGCAGTTTTCTGTTTAACAAATGCAATATGATTAGTAAACCAAGGTAGGATCTAATTTTATGCCACACAATGATAGAGAATCCACCGCAGGAATAAGGTGACTGTCGAGGGTTACTTGGGGGATACATAAAACCGTACCGATGTCGTCATCCCATCCGCTTCATCTTTTTTTGTCAACCTTTGTCGTCACTGCGTAGGCATTATATACAGTATTTGCACGATTCTACCACGCACCTTTTTTGAATAAAAAGTGCGTTCAAATTTTTATGCGCATTACATTGGTAGCTAATTAATTCTATACAAAATCAAAAACGAAATCGATTCTTACTAATCCAAGAAGCTCACTGCAAGGTAGATAGCTATAGTGGCATCGAACGAACGTTGTTTTATATGCCCTGGTTTCGGGTCGCCATTTTCCAGTATGCTGTACGCGTGGCACTTCTAATGCATTAGATGGAACTGAAGAGTTTCTGTGGTCTGTAAACAGAGATAAGGAGGTGCCGTCGGGCTACATCGACTAGCTGCTAAGATTCAGCTCTGTGCGAGTCTGTGTGCCTTTGTAAGTTTCATAAAGTTGTTTCAACACGTTATGTGTCTACTAAGGTCTCATTACTTGATGTGCGCGATAGCCATATTTTTGGATATTTGGGCGATAATATAACTGCGCGTACAATAGGGGGCGCGCTAAAATCGTGCAAATACGGTAATCGCCGTAATGCAGTCATGATTATGATTAACCTTGACAAGCAAGTGTCATAGCAACGTGGGCTGACACCTGAGAATAGTGCTTGCGAATATACCCGATGCAAAGCAAGTCTAGGTGTGACCGCTACAGATTCTAAATAAACATCTATTCAGCAGTACGTTGTGTCGTTACATAGCTTGAATACTAATCGCATTACCGTCGACACTCACAGTGAGGTGGAATCTGATTTTTTACGTAGGAGCAGGTGAGGACAAAGATACTCGTGAAAGAAGAACAGGGGCGTTTATGCCCAACCCCACGTCAGTCTTTTCTCTCACGCTGCAACAGGTGGCGTGGAATCTTGCACTCGCTATGCTTGTAAAGGCAAAGGTAGTAAAGATAACATGAGCTCGTACATGTGAGTTAAAGTAACGTCGGTGATATGTATGTATCGATATGCAATGCAAGCCAGAAAATTAGCACTGTCGAAGTGGTCGCAGAAAAACGATGCAGCGACGGATATACAGAATAAGTTCGGACCAGGCAAACGCTTAGAAGATAATACGTTTGTACTAACTCAGTGCACAGAGGTTTCAGTAGCCCAGAATAGGCCTTTATGAATAGCATTTCGAGACATTGATGTAGTTTACAACAACGTATACATAGAATGGTTACGGCATATTTTGAAGTACGAAGGCATAGATGATGATTTCGTGGAGCAGCTGAGGGAGATATATGATACAAATTAGTGCAAACCGAGTACAAATTGTATAGGAAAGCAGAAAATGTAACGAAGTGGTGGAAATTCCCGAAGGGCTCAAGTAAGGATGCCTTCTGTCTGCATTGTTCATGCTTTATGTTATGAGTACAGGAAAACGATTGGAAGAGAGTGAATTACAGTTTGATTTATCCTACAAGCGTAATAGCCATATGGTGCAACAGAAAGTCCCTGGACTGATGTGCGGGCGATTTAGCGCTACTATATATATATATATATATATATATATATATATATATATATATATATATATATATATATATATATATATATATATATTGAAGCGGTCTGCACTGGTTGCACGGAAGACGCAGAAGTGGGCTAGGGGGGAACTGAAGACGAAGAAGTTGGAATAAAATGGCAGACGACACCCGTCTCACTGAGATTGTCATTTCTCCTGTCGTTCTAGTTAGGAATGCTACATTTTGCGGCAGCCGACAGTTTTTGAAGACCAGCCATGCGAGTGTCGTTTTTCGTCGACCAGGCGTCATCGGAATCTGTTGTGTTCACCCGATACCAAATGCACGGTGAGCCAGTGGCGGACCTTCCTGTCGCAGTTAGTTATACCGCCCTGATTAACGTGGTGCTGCAACAAGCTGCAATCAGACGCCAAGCCCTCGTACTAACAGGATCGGTGACAGTGAATCTACAGCTGCAGACACCGAGCGAACTCGTTCTGGAACCCACACGACGTGGCACCCTCAAGAGGAAACGCCTGCCGGGAAGGTGAGCCTTGACTTGACTGTTCTGGAACTGCAAAGGCACATTATGCAACAGAATGAAATAATGAGAACTTTCGTCGAAGCGCTTAATCGAGAGCAATCAGCACGAAGCATTGTTGAACTGGGTGTTTTTGAAGGAAACTCTCAAAGTACGCACTACTGGCTGTGGTTTTCCGAGCATGCCTGGGACAAGAATATGTGGCACTCCGACGACACAAATATTTTGAATATGCGCCGCTATTTGGGCGTCATAGCCAGAAAATGGTACGATGTGCAATTCATGGATCATGGACCAACATGTTGGGAACAGTGGAAAAGCAACTTTTTAGCGGCTTTCGAAGGCAACGCAGTAGAAAGATGGGATGCTGCACTACGGTTCAGGTATACAGGTGGCTCTCTGCTTGAGTACTGTCTTGAGAAGCGTCACCTATTGTGTTCTGCAGAAACGAAGCTGTCGTCTTTTGCTGTTGTAGCTTTGATAACGCAAGGTTTGTGTATCGAAAGTCGTAGTCATGTCCAGCTCAAAGGTCCAAGAACATTTGATGACATTCTGAACTTTCTATATACCTCAGTGCCACGAATTACATTGAGAAGACAGCCAGATGGCAGAACAGTTCAACTTTATTCTCGTAAGCTGAGTGAGCATCTAGAGTCGTTGCCTTCATCTGAATGTGAAGATAGCTTCATAAACAAATCCCTGGGAAGCGTCAATCATGACTGTGAGGATGGTGAAGAACCAATGGCCGTAGTTCACGGTAACCTGCTTCCACATAATCTGACTACCGTAGATCACAAGCCTCAGAAAAAAAGCTTCAGTGATACAGTGTATTTGGTGTCGTCAAGCTTATTGCATGCCCCCATTAAGGTAGTTAATGAAAGCCTCTAACCCTACAGCTAGAATAGAACTGGCAGAATTTTCCAAGTTAATCAACAAGCGTACGACAGCTGACATAAGAAAGTATAATATGGATAGAATGGAACAGGCTCTCAGGAACGGAGGAAGCCTCAAAGCAGTGAAAAAGAGACTAGGAATAGGCAAGAATCAGATGTATGAGTTAAGAGACAAAGCCGGCAATATCATTACTAATATGGATGAGATAGTTCAAGTGGCTGAAGAGTTCTATAGAGATTTATACAGTACCTGTGACACCCACGACGATAATGGAAGTGAGAACAGTCTAGAGGAATTTGAAATCCCACAAGTAACGCCAGAAGAAGTAAAGAAAGCTTTGGGAGCTATGTAAAGGGGGAAGGCAGCTGGGACGGATCAGGTAACAGCAGACTTGTTGAAGGATGGTGGGCAGATTGTTCTAGAAAAACTGGCCACCCTGTATACGCAATGCCTCATGACTTCGAGCGTACCGGAATCTTGGAAGAACGCTAACATAATCCTAATCCATAAGAAAGGGGACGCCAAGGAATTGAAAAATTATAGACCGATCAGCTTACTGTCCGTCGCCTACAAAGTATTTACTAAGGTAATTGCAAATAGAATCAGGAACACCTTAGACTTCTGTCAACCAAAGGACCTGGCAGGATTCCGTAAAGGCTACTCAACAATAGACCATATTCACACTATCAATCAGGTGATAGAGAAATGTTCGGAATATAACCAACCCTTATATATAGCTTTCATTGATTACGAGAAAGCGTTTGATTCAGTCGAAACCTCAGCAGTCATGGAGGCATTACGGTATCAGGGAGTAGACGAGCCATATTTAAAAATACTGAAAGATATCTATAGCGGCCCCACAGCCACCGTAGTCCTCCATAAAGAAAGCAACAAAATCCCAATAAAGAAAGGTGTCAGGCAGGGTGATACGATCTCTCCAATGCTATTCACAGTTTATTAGAGGTTGGATTGCGCAACATTTTGACGAGACACACAGAGGAGAAACACACACCACAGAGCGTTTTTTTTTTTTTTCAGATTATCCAGTTTCCACTTGGCGCACAACTTCCTAGCTTAATTTTTTTCTTTAGACAAACAGACACTGCTGCGGCAGTCAAAAGTCCCTCTGATGGCTTCTGCTGCTTTAGATAAATACAATTCCTTAGGTAACACCAAGAAGCCTCCTTCTTTATCCGCGGGAACTAAAGCTGCGAATGCTCCTTTAGGAAGGGCCCTGCTTTTTTGACAGGAACAATGCTCATAGGTGTCTTGCATCTCACCAAAACGTCGATGCCTTCGGACAAACAGCGGTCAGTTTCACTTTCCGGAGCCAACTTGGAGACGCGCTTGACGATACCCAGAAGAGCTGGCGGTGAAAGCTTAGGTTGAATGGCAAACTTTGGTTCCTTCGAGAGAACGTCCTTGATGGGTTCCGGTAGCACCACGTCGCCTCGTAGGCGGATGGGACCCATTGAAGAGGCGGTCTTGCGCTTCATCGACGCTCGTAGCTGCGAAAGCGTCTGTATTCACATGAATTCAGCTGTCACATCGGCCAGGTTCCTAAAACTACGCCAGTCATGGTAGCCTCTTTGTGAACCTGCCCCATGCACACGTAAGAAGAGGCAGTCCCTGAAGAAACGTACTTGCTTGTGGCATTCGGAGTGCAGAAGTTTGCATACCCGCATTCCCCTTGACTGCGACGGTGCAAAGCCCCCGAAGAGAAGTAGTACTCCTGGAAGTAGCTGGTTCATCCTCCGTATGTGGAAGGCCAGGCTTCGTGCTCGGCAGATGGCGACGGCAATGAATGTCACGAGAAGGGTAGGGTGAACAGAAAGACAATTAAAAGGGCCCATTGAAGTGGAGAGGAAACTTGCCAAGGTTGACGATTGGGCGTGTTGGTATAGCATGTTAGAGGTTGGATCGCGCAACATTTTGACGAGACACACAGACGAGAAACACACACCACAGAGCGCTCTTTGGTGTGTGTTTCTCTTCTGTGTGTCTCGTCAAAATGTTGCGCAATCTAATCTCTAATATGCTATACCAACACGCCCAGTCGTCAACCTTGGCAAGCTATTCACAGCGTGTTTACAGGAGATATTCAGAGACAGGATTGGGAAGAATTGGGGATAAGAGTTAATGGAGAATACCTTAGTAACTTGCGATTTGCTGATGATATTGCCTTGCTTAGTAACTCAGAGGACCAACTGCAATGTATGCTCACTCAAATGGAGAGGCAAAGCAGAAGGGTGGGTCTAAAAATTAATCTGCAGAAAAGTAAAGTAATGTTTAACAGTCTCGGAAGGGACCACCAGTTTACGATAGGTAGCGAGGCACTGGAAGTGGTAAGGGAAGACATCTACTTCGAACAGGTAGTGACTCAAATCCGGATCATGAGGCTGAAATAATCAGAAGAATAAGAATGGGCTGGGGTGTGTTTGGCAGGCATTCTCAGGTTATGAACAGCAGGTTGTCATTATCCCTCAAGAGAAAAGTGTATAACAGCTGTGTCCTACCAGTACTCACGTACGGGGCAGAAACCTGGAGGTTTACGAAAAGGGTTCTACTTAAATAGAGGACGACGCAACGAGCTATGGAATGAAGAATGATAGGTGTAACGTTAAGGGATAAGATAAGAGCAGATTGGGCGAGGGCACAAACGCGAGTTAATGACATCTTAGTTGAAATCAAGAAAAAGAAATGGGCATGGGCAGGACATGTAATGAGGAGGGAAGATAACCGATGGTCATTAAGGGTTACGGACTGGATTCCAAGGGAAGGAAAGCGTAGCAGGGGGCGGCAGAAAGTTAGGTGGACGGATGATATTAAGAAGTTTGCAGAGGCAACATGGCCACAATTAGTACATGACCGGGGTAGATGGAGAAGTATAGGAGAGGCCTTTGCCCTGCAGTGGGGGTAACCAGGATGATGATGATGATGATGATGATGATGATGATGATGATGATTAAGGTAGATGACATTGAAGTCAAAGCTCTCGTTGACAGTGGAGCTTCGGTACCGATCATCAACAAGACTCGAGTGGATGCCAGTCATCTGCACGCAGGTAGAACATTGCGCGCCCAAGCCTAGGATGGGTCAGTGACCATGCATAGTGAATGGGCAAACCCTGGCTATTGAATTTCAAGGACGTGCTATTACCAGTTACGTATTGGCAATTCCCAATGTCACCTATGATTTTCTTTTGTCCCGCCCAGACATGAAAAAACTTAAGATAAACCTCTATTGGGACGACAATGTAATGGCCGAAGACACGATAAGAACAGAAAATCTTGGTGAGGAACCTAGTGCATCAAGGCTAATTTTTCACCAGGAAGACATCAAGACAAAGTACCCAAAACTTACATGCTTGGGGAGCTACCCTCCAGCAATTAAATCACATGTCGGTCCTTTCGAGCTCGCAGATAAAACAGTGGTTCGTAGAACACCCTATAATATGTCCAGAGATAAAAAGGTGTGGCTGAAAAAGGAGTTGCAAGAAATGTTGAACGCAGGTATCATCGAATCTTCTGTATTCCCATTTGCTTCTCCTGCAACTATTGCGCCAAAAGAAGACGGGACATTCCGCCTCTGCACAGGCTACCGGGCTCTCAATCGTCAAACTTAATTGATACCTTATCCAATGCCGAGAATCGAGAACATCACTGACGAAACTGGTGGTTGCCATTGTTTTTCACGAATAGATCTCTGCAAGGGCTTTTGGCAGATTCCACTAAGTGAAGAAACGAAAAAGTACACCGCGTTCATAACCCCATTTGACTTGTTTGAGCATAACCGCCTACGATTTGGTTGGAAAAACTTCCCTGCGTGGTATCAGAATATTATGACCGACATTCTGAAACCTTACCCGGGCACATTTTGCAATGTGTACATCGACGACATCTTCTTCTACTCAAAGACAAAGGAAGAACACCGTAGTCATCTTTCAAAAGTTCTTCACGCTCTCAGTCTTGCCTAACTCAGTCAACTTCAAGAAAAGTTCGTTCTTTCAAGATACCGTAGCATTTCTTGGCAGGGTGTTTGATGGACACACTAAAAGCATAAAGCAAGAATCGGTAGAGAGAATCTCCAAGCTGGCAAAGCCTTATGACGTGCACTCCCTGCGCGTTTTTCTTGGCCTAGCAGGAGACTTCCGGGCGTTCATCGAAGACTATGCACTAAGGACAAGGTGCCTCACACGTTTAACCCAGAAAGACGTGCCTTTTCAATGGGACGAGAAGTGCGAACCTGTCTATTGTGAGCTTGTAAAACTGATATCGTCGGACCCCATCTTGCGAATATCGGATTTGTCTCTGCCTTTCGTGCTGAACACGGACGCATCACGTTACGCTACCGGTGCAGTTCTATACCAGAAACCCTCCAAACAAGCTGATCAAACCAAACACTACGTTGTAGGGTACTACAGCTATACCCTGAAACCCGCCGAAATCAATTACTCTACCACAGAAAAGGAAGCTCTGGCCGTCTTAAAAGCTGTGCAATACTTTCGTACTTACCTGGAAGGTGACAAATTCATACTTTTCACTGACCATCAAGCACTGACTGAACTTCTGAGCATGGCCCAGCCAAGAGGCCGCATTGCTAGATGGGTTAACTATCTGCAACAATTTGATTTCGTAATTTCGCACCATCCTGGCGCACTCCTCACTGACTCTGACGCACTATGAAGGTTACTTGTACACGAATCAAGCAAGAATCCAGAGGCAATCAATCATATTAAGCTGTGGGAAGGTACAGAACAGCTGCAGCTTATCAATGAAAAGTATCACGTACCACCAACTATGATTCCAAGGATTCTTCATGTATACCACGACACTCCTGGATCAGGCGGACATGATGGCTTCTGGCGCACTTATAAGAAATTGCAAATTGCTCATGAGATTCACATGGCCAGGCACGAAAAGCGACATCAGCCATTACATCCGCACATGCCACCTCTGCCAGGTGAACAAATTTAAATTCAATCAATCGACAGACGTTATGACAAACCCTGAATATTCAAGCGTCCCGTTCAAAGTAATTCATTTGGACTTCGCGGAGCTCAAAAAGAAGGGGGAAGGGGTCAAGCGAACGCAAGCATTCTTGCTCTCCATAGATGAGTGCACAAGGACGATTGCCGCTAAAGCTGGCAAAGAAGACGCAAACAGCGTAATAGATCTCAAGGCTGAATGTTTTAAACACACAAAGGCGCTCGTCTGCGACAACGGGCCGGCTTTCCGGAGTGCCAAATTATCAAAGTGGGCACAGGAGCACGGCTTAATAATCAAGTATGCTTCTCCATACCACCCGGCAGCAAACGGCCTAGCGGAACGTGCCATACGAGACGTCGACCAGTATCTGAAAATGCATCAAGATTTTGCCGGTGGCTGCAAGTGCTGCCTCGAGGCTGCTGTGAAACATCACAACCGATCGTACACCACTGGTTTAGGCTGCACCCCTCATTTTGCAACTTCAGGTACAGCGCCCATACTTCCTGCAGATTGTAAGATAGGCCTCCTAGAGAACCTCGAACTCGCTGAAGTAAGGAAAACTGTCAAAGAACAGGATTTCTACAACCGTCGCATGAAGAGAAATTTTGATAAAAGGCATAGTAGCGAGATACCGGACATACAACCTGGAGACTATGTCCTTGCAAGGAAAGGAGCTGTACCTTCAAATTCTTAATCTTGCGGACCATTTCAAGTGTTTAAGACTGCGTCCCAGCATGGAATATTGAAGAACGTCTGGTACACCGGAGCATCGGGTCAAACGGAGTGCGCCTCTATTGGAAACATATTCAAGTATTACCCCAGGAGGTGTAATTAAAAGAAGTCCGGAAGAGTGAAGCGGTCTGCACTGGATGCATGAAAGAAGACGAAAGAGCAGGCTAAGGAGGGGAGAAGTGAAGACGAAGTTGGAATAACATGGCGGACGGCACCCGTCTCACTGCGATTATGTCATTTCTGCTGCCGTTCTAGTTAGGAAAGCTACATATATCAGCGTATATGCAAGCAAAGGACAGAATTACACATGAACCGACCAAGGTAATCTGGAACTAAAGGAGCAGTAAAATGCAGCAATAATGAAAAATAGAGCACTTTGGGGCCACAATAAATGTGAGGTGGTGCTTGGAATCTGCAAAGGAGTAATGGTTTTAGCGCTAACGTTCGCGAATGTCATTCTGTGCTTAAAATTAGATATCTTGTCTGGGTTGACAGTTCAGCAAAAATCCCTAGGCCGTTTCGCTTTGGGGTGCCACGGTAAAACCACAAATGAGGCAGTGCAGGATGGTATGAGTTGGGCCTCTTTCGAAGTCAGAGAAGCGCAGAGCAAACTTAGTTTTGAATAAGGCCAGGCCCATCAGAGTAAATATCGTGAGGTTTATGGCTTAATTCAGGATTCGTGTCGATCGATGTGTAATATGCTTCCACGTATGCCGGGAAGCTTACAGTTTGCTAAACGCAATGAGGAAAGGGAACAGAAGGGTAGGCACGTTGAGGAGGCGGGGGTAACTTTCTGTAATGCTAAAATTAATGTAATGCTAAAATTGAAGGCGAGTACTGGAGCGCTGAACTATAGAAATGTTCAATTACCGCGTGCCCAACTTTCTAAAAAAATCGTACTTTCTCTCCAGTCATCTGCTTTTCCAACATTGCTGAGTCAATTAATCAATCGATGAATTAATCAACGAATACTCTTATTTTTACCATTAATAAATGGTAAAAATAAGAGTATACAATGCAGGTAAATATATCTATATACATATATACTCGAATCGCGAGCCTGTTATAATGCTGCCTAGGCTCCAAGCATGATTGGCGGCTCACGTAAGGCAGCGTAGACCCTAAAATTGAACATAATTTCTACTGGCACTTCTTCTCGAGCCTTGGGGAATCACCGAGTGCGTGTTTTACGAAGTAAAGATGCTCTAGGTCACTGGTCTTACGGGGACACCGCGAACAGCATTGTGTTTGAGTGTTCCCTTTGTGCGTGCGTGCCTTGAGCACGTGTGCGTCTTTCGTCTTTGTCATTTTCAAGCGCATGCTTTGCCGGCGCCCAGGCTAACCGCTGCAGCATCGTGCAGTGGTCTTCGCTATGTGTTTGTTTTCAGCTCTATGCGGACCGCTTTACTCACCGCCGAACCAAACGAAAATCTTGAGCCCGCTGTACCAAACAGTTTGATATTTCAGTAGTTAATTTCTCAGTTAATTGAACTGCAGGAGGCGTACAGATTGAATGGTAGTTGACCTTAGGCTACAAATGAGGTACGCCTCAAATTGGAGTTGCCTCGTTTCGAGAAGAATACGCTGATGCTTTCTAAGATGTCCTAATGTGAAAGAATAACTATCGCTTCACAAGGAAAGTTATTGGAATAAAGACAATGACAACATTTCGCTGAATGCATGCTTTAGGAGCGCAAGAAGCACGCACAGGGCACAAAAGAAAATAGTAGACACAGGACAAGTGCTAAGCGTTTATAACGGGCTTACTATATATTTTTTTCATGCTGTGCATGTGTGTGTTCTTTAAATTTAGCGCTCTTAAATCATGTCATATATGCACCAACAAGGCCCTCTGTAAGTCCTTTTAATTCGCTGAAAACGCTCTTCTTTGCTAACGTGCTCAATTCATTGGACCTCGTAATCGTAACAGCTGTGTACATTGCCTAGCAGTGTCACATTTTGAGATTTTCTGCTGCAATCACGTAATAAATACTAAACTCCACGCAACAGTTCCATATATTAGGTGTTTAAGAGAAGGCAATGTAACTTCATTACACGCAGAAAGTGCTCGACGCTTTTCGCTTCATGAGAATCCTGAGACTACCACCAGCTTTGAAATATTTACGACCAATATTTTTCGCAATACACAGTACACAAATATCAGTCAGAACGCTACCACCAGTTAAGGACAAATATCTCCAAACTGGCGCTATTCTCTGAAACTTTAATCGATAACTGGTAACATATTCACGTATTCATTTTAAACAATAAGAACATAACTAGGAAGCTTTATTTATTTACTTTTTAATAGTGATAATGGGACTGCGTCTAACGTAAGCTGGAAAGAATAATGTGTTCTTTAAATTACTCAAAGCCATTCACCAAAACCCTTGTTTACAATTCCTGAAGATTGTGCCCTATGCACACCTTGAAGAAGATACCCAAGTATTCCACAGAATGAGCATAGGGAACAGGTCTACAATGATACAAGGGGCACATTGACGTCCGCAGAAAAGAGAACATCGCTGAATCAGGCAGTTCACAAGTTTTCAAGGCCGAAAAATGGGTATAATAGGTAATGTCTACAATTATTGTGATCCCGTTACGTAACAAAGGTGAAATTATTCTGCGACAAATATTGTCTGAGCGTGCATATTAATCAGTGTGCTATACACCAACGCACAAACAAGTGACACCAAATCTGGCCAAATAAGCAGGCTAAATGACAAATGCAAAGCAAACCCTCAATTTGCTTGCCTGTTGACACACATTATTAAACTATCAATTACACATTACCTAACTGTCACTACTTCCTAAAGATTAAGTTTTGAGGGCAACGGGCCGTAACAAAAATGTGAAACGTGCATCCTAAGGAGGAGTGACGCCTTGTTTACATCGTCAACTACAATATTTGGCAACAGACGGAGCTTTCGATCACCCATTTAACAGAAGCCGCATCCATGACAGCGATAATGCATACCATGGAGATCCATGTCTTCGCTTACAGTGCCGAAGCTGCTGTGCAACTAACAGCAAGCCGCAACCAATTCAATGCCAATTCAGAAACCAAATTTATTACAGCCAAGAGAGATAGCAGGCTCCGCACGTTCTCTTAGAGTAAAATGTATGATCCTATGATGTCAGAAAGAATATATTGGTGATATAGAAGCTAGTGGCGATATTAAAAGTGCCTGTTCTACTTTTGCTAACAGCTGAACATGTATACTTGATGGCAACTCAAGACACTTGAGGGGTAATTCTAACTATTCAAGCAGAGTATTTCTCTTGTACTCAAAAGTTAACAAAGAACGGAGACGTTTGAATCCCTCAGGTCTGTTAACACGGACGAGGCTTTAGCGAAGCCATATGTGGTTCCACTGTCATATTTGACTCTGTTTTACTGAAGAAATTCCGACATGTCGCGCCGATAAATCATGGACTAGACGTGACCATGGACATGCTGTTGCACAGGTGACGCATTTGTCAGAGTCGCTGAACACAGATACAGATGGCTAACCTAACCCGGCAGAGCATCCTAGTTGAGCAAATGACTTAAACCAGAGGAAATAGGTAGTTCAGTTACTAAAAGTGTGAACGCTGACAAAAAATATTTTTATCGCGTACTGGAAACTACGAAGTAATATGTTTTTGGTATACCTCATATTTATTTTAGAACCAACGCCTTGTGAGTGGTCTTGCGACATGGCGGCCTCTTGGCGTAAGCGGCGTCCCGAACGTAGCTCCAGGAGAGATTATGAAGAGGATTGAGCTCGAAGGGATCTTAAAGTACCTCCACTACTTGAAATACCACGGTCGAGACGATACTTCATTCCAAGAAGGAAAAATGGCGCCGACGCAGAAACGAACACGAGCCGATGATTTATGATGATTTTGTATACACGAAGATGAAGTCCGCATAAATGCTTACAATACGAGAAAACATAATTATGTTAAGCAAAAACAAAAAAAAATGTGGCAGAGCGACGTCGGCGATATGGTCGCTTGCAGCAGCTGTCACTCTTGCAGTGACCCAGGGTGGCCTCTCTCCGAAGTTTCGTGCGTGCACCAAGCATAGCGTCCGCCGCCAGCGTTTCCCAGTAAACATTACGGTTGAATAAGCTGCCACTGCCAGGAAGCGGGAGAAGCAGCCAGGGATATTTGAATGCTATCGCGTTCCGCTCTTAAAGGCGAAGCTTAAGCGTCCTCCAAGTTTTGTTCTCGCAACTTGCCAGGATGTTCTAGTTTGAGTGCCCGGATAACAACTCTGGCTTTTGGCTCAAGGTCACTTGAAAGTCACCGTCAACGGGAGCTAAAAGAGAGAGCGAGAGAGAGGAAGACGGAAAGGCAGGGAGGTTAACCAGACTGAGTCCAGTTTGCTACCCTACACGTGGGGAGGGGAATGGGAGTGAGAGAGAGAGAACTTAGGTGTAGGATGTCTATAGTCGGGCACTCAAGTCTGTTGCCCTCAGGTAGCGAAAAAGCGCGCGAACTGCTTTCTGGGCTAATGAACTGTGAGACCAGGCTCCCAAGATCTTCGCTTCCGTAAATGGCCTGTCATCCAGTCTATTTAAGGCACACTGGAGAGTCTCGCGTTGATTATCGAAGCGAGAACAGTGGCATAGGAGGTGACTGATGGTCTCTTCACACTTGCACTTAGCGCACATTGGTGAATCCGCCATTCCAATACGATAGCTAAAAGCATTTCATGTTTAAAACACGGTGCCCGATTGTGATAATGCGCGCGAAGTTCATACATGCGACACAATTTCTTAACAAGCGGACGATGACGACGACGTGGCAAGAAGAGCGCCGCAAGCGCATCAGCGAAGTTTCACGTGCTACAAGAAAAAGAAAGAAAAATATGCGGATCGATGTAAGGAATTGCGAATCGATGCAGGGGAAGCTTTTTATGCTGTTTTCTTTGATTGACGATAATTAGGGGTGATGTTGATGGCGAATGTGCAACTTATTCATTGTTTACTCTAATACGAGTGTGGTGAGTTGATGTTAAACATTACCTTGCGTGCACCACTGCTGTTTGTCTGCGTAGTACACAGAACACACAGGGAGAGGTGTTGGCTTGAGGCGTTGTTGTATGCCATATTTCATAACCTCTGAGAGGGTTGAGCATTGTCATTGCCTCACATGGCACATCGCATCGTGGCAGAAGTGTTAAACTTTAATTGAATTACAGGGTTGCACGTGCCAAAACCATGGTATGAGGCACGCTATGGTCGCGGACTCTCAATTAATTTTGATACCCTGGTGTTCTTTAACGTGCACCTAAATCTAACTGCCCTAGCGTTTTTGCATTTCGCTCCTGTCGAAGTGCGGCTGGCACGGTCGAGATTCAACCCACGACTTCGAGCAATGGCATAGCCGTCAAGTTACCGTGGCAGGCACAGAAGTGTTGATTTGACGTGCGACCACTTGAGTAGTATCGCATAGACTTTACGGTGTTTTAATGTGACTTTGGATCTGCACGTCCTGCGTCAGTTGTCCGCTTGACAAATTTCAATGGTGCTTATTTTTCAGAAATAGCAGAAGCCTACCGTACCTTCAGTTTGCACGCAATCGCAGATTCCTTGACTTCTCATGTGATCTCTTTCCTATCCCGCTGATTCCCCATGTAGGAGAACTGCGAGAATGGCAAGGCTGTTATTCACTCGTTTCGCGAATGCGTTGGTTCTACCCATTCTCTGCCTCCTCTTCCCCTCCTCTCTACAGTTCTAACCACGCCCCCTCTGGAATTACACGTGAGCAGAAAGGTAAGCGCTGCAGTTTCTGCAGTGCTTTTGAGGGGGGTCACGGATAATTACAGCGGTCAAGAGGCTAAGTGGCAGCACACAGGGAGTTCCAGAGGACATTGTGCACATGCGACGCGATAGAAAGGTCCAATCAAGCTTCTCGCGTGGACTTTCCTCTCTGCCACGCTACTTCCATGTATACACACGCTATGAACCATCCCTGGACGCGGCGTGCAAGACAAGAGCAGCAGCAGCAGCACCACCACCACCACCACCACCACCACCACCAGCAGCAGCAGCAGCACAAAAGTCGAAAGGCAAAGAAAACTTCGCTGTAATAAGCAGGCGTGAGTCCACGTTGGAGAGCTCGCAGGGGGACGGCGAGTGTGGTAGATGTGGGGGAGACGGAGAAGATAGTGCCGGTCGACTGTCTGAGCCTATTCTGCATGACCTGGTGAACGCGCTACTTTCGTAAATGTGCTGGCCGTTTCTCAGTTAAGCTTTTCAGACAGTCTACATGACTTTTCCACATGTTGTATTTTTGCATCCTCATCTTGAAGCGTAAGTATTTTTTGCTTGCATCCGGTAAATACAGTGCACATTCGTCTGTTTACAAATGGTCTCGTTAATGCCGATGACAGCTAGGTCATCGTTGTTTAATAGCCTTAATCAGAAGCTAAATAGCGTCATGACCTACGATCTTCAGTCGTCAGACCTCTGACGACCGAACACGATAGGTTTCATGGAACAAGGAAAAACTTTTTGCTTCCTCCATGATAGTTTTTATAACTGTATCTTGCGCAGTGTTCTTTAAATCCTTCTTTTTGTTGAACAGCTTCGCCAACGTTAGCTGGAGCGAACGTTTTTAAATTAGGTCAATTGAAGAAGTCCGCTTCTGAGGCGACTCCAACTCTTATCCCTTCAGAGAGGTGGCGCTGGCATCGCGTTGAGATTGAGCAGCCGCATTTCGGCGGGTGCGGTCAGTGCTTTTGTTGGTGTTTGTGTGCGCTGTCTATCTCCGGCGTGCACAAAAAGAGTTAGTTTGCTGTTATCACTTCTCTTTATATTTGATTATAAGTATGTGACGTGATGCTCATGCATCAGTTGCGCTGTAAGCCAAGTCAAGCCAAGGGTTGGGAGATCGGTCACTTGCCCGAGGATGAGATGCCACACCTACTATTTGCAGTAGCAGAGCCAGAGCCGTTATCTGGGCACTCTAGGAGAACATCCGGGCATCGTTGCGAGAACAAAACGAAATCGTCCGGGCAACGAATCAAAACTTGAAAAAATGCGGTCGCTTGCCCCCAATCCTTTGTATAGGAGATTACATACGCTAGTTACTGCCCAAACAAGTTACAAAAAATATTGCTTCCGAGTTCTTCCTAATATTTGTTCACAATATCCCTCAAGCTGTAGCTTCTAGTGCGCTGAACTTTTATGTCCTTTCCGATAACGACGTTTGAAAGGCAGATACAGTGTACCATGCACTTTACTGTCATCTTTCAGTGCTGAGACAAGGTTGTCTGCACTCTTTTTAGCGCCAGCGATCCGTGAGCTCCGCGGCGCAGGTCTTGCGCCACCTTCTTCGCCAGATGGCGCCACGCTGCGTGACCAGCGTGACAGCTTTTGAGAGAGATTTACCTAGAAAATACAGTTTGCGTTGAATAGGAAGGGATGAGGAGCGAGGAGAAAGTTGATATCAACAAGGGACTGAGGCAGGGGTACCCTTTATCCCCGCTGCTGTTTATGATGTACATGGTGAGGATGGAGAGCGCGCTAGAAGGAAGTAATATTGGGTTTAATCTCTCATACAAACAGGCGGGTACAGTAGTAGAGCAGCAGCTCGCAGGTTTATTTTATGCGGATGACATTGTGTTGCTAGCTAACAAGCAAAGTGATTTGCAACGTCTTGGTAATATCTGTGGACAGGAAGGCAACAATTTAGGTGTGAAATTTAGTGTTAGAAAATCAGATGTTATGGTACTCAATGAAAACAGTGAACAGACAGTGGAGATACAGGGCCAGGAAATATCTCGGATAACAGAATATAAATACCTTGGTATATGAATAAACGAAGGCAATAGATATATGGAAACACAGGAAAAAAACAATAACAGTGAAGGGGAAGAGAAATGCAGCCATAATGAAGCACAGAGCGCTATGGGTATACAATAGGTACGAGGTCCTCCGAGGTATGTGGAAAGGTGTAATGGTCCCAGGACTTACTTTTGGAAATGTGGTTGTTTGCTTTAAATCAGGGGTACAATCAGGACTCGATGGGAACCAAAGGTCAGTGGGTCGTCTCGCACTGTGCGCTCACGGGAAGACTACAAATGAAGCTGTGCAGGGTGATACGGGCTGGACTAATTTTGAAGGGAGGGAAGTTCACAGTGAAATTGAGTATGAAGGACGGCTGAGGAATATGGAAGAAAGTAAATGGGCTGGGAGAGTGTTCAGGCATCTGTACAAGAAAAGCATCGATTCACAGTGGAGAAAAAGAACTAGGAAGCTTACCAGCAAGTATGCCGCCTGTAGGGTGGGCAACACAGCAACAAAGACGGTCAAGCGGAAAGTCAGAGAGGCTGAAATAATCTCATGGGTGGCGGCAATAGAAAAGAAACCTGCCATGAGTAACTACTTAAGAGGAAAAAACGAAATCAGGAAAGAAACAATTTATGATAACTCAAAGGGAAGCTCATTACTTTTCGAAGCGAGATCGGTATGCCTTAGAACACGCACCTGTAAAGCGAGATATAAGAAGGAAGAAAAAGCATGTGCTTGCTGCGGTAAAGCTAGGGAAACTATGGAGCATGTTTTATTAGAATGTGAAGACGTCTACCCAGCAGTCGATCTAGGCACCACTGGCCTCCTTGAAGCCCTTTGGTTCAGCGAGAGCAGTGGAAAAGTAAACATATCCGCAATTGGCATTAGTAAGAGGCGATTGGAGGATTGGTGGAAGTAGGGAAACGACAAAAAACGGAGACGTACAAAAGCAAAGCTCGCAATACGGGATAAGAAAATGTGGGTGTGGGAGTTCATAGTGTTTTGTTGTTGTTGTTGTTGTTGTTGTTGTTGTTGTTGTTGTTGTTGTTGTTGTTGTTGTTGTTGTTGTTGTTGTTGTTGTTGTTGTTGTTGTTGTTGTTGTTGTTGTTGTTTAACCTAGGTAGGACATTAGGCAGTATATTAGCAAGAGCTTGGTGGCGCAACCTACCGCCCCGTTCCGAAGGGGACGCTCATAACATCCATCCATCCATCCAGCGTCCGGCGCGCCGTGGATGGTTGTGAGATGGTTGTTAGTAATCGTGGCAATTACTCCAAGCACAAAGAGCGTTTCAAAGCGCGGTGTGTAGCTTGTCTTTTACTTTCTGTGTGTATTTGATGTTGCCAACGCTGCTGAATTTTATTCGCCCGTATAAAATGAGCAGCTGACACTGCAAGGTGTTAGCTTTGAACCCACCTACGCATGTTCACATCAGCATTTTTTTACTGAAGCAATACAGACATAAATCTTCAGCTCGTGCTAGCCTTGTCACGTCTGGTTTGCTATTCCGCCAGACATACACCTCACGTTTAGTGCTATTTTCAGACATAAGACGGCAGAGCACCGTATGTGAACCAGGACAAAGCTAAATGTCACATCTGTGCATGCAAGAAAATGCTATGCCAGGTTTTTTTGCTATGTAAATTTAAAACGTGCTTTTCAACCATCGGATATGTTGAAACTTTTTGCGAACACTTCATAGAGTGGGCCTGGCAGCAGTGCGCCGATTGCCATGCTGAACCCGTTCTGCCTTCTTGCCAACTAAATCCCATAGAAGTGACAACCGGTCTCTTTTGCTGCTGCCTTGCCCACTATCCACCGCGAGGCGCAAATTTGGATTACTTGGAAATTTATCTGAATGCTTTTCCATGTCTTGCTTGTTGATACGTGCTGGAGATGTTGAGCTTAATCCAGGTCCAACCACCCACTCCGAATCTCTTCTTCACGTGGAAAGCTTACCCGATTATTTAAACCAACAAATGTCAGTTACGTTCCAGTTTCTAAAGGTAATCCATGCGCGCTCATTGCAAACCAGTAAATCTAACGCAGAGCTCGCCGCTCATACCAAAGCCATAAAAAACGGACAAAAAGATCATTGAGACCAAACTCGAGGAGGTTCAGAATCGCTTGAACACATTAGAACAACGAGCTAAACAGGCTCAAGACCTGTCACACGAAGTTTCTTGCCTTAAAGAGGAAGTCCATGTTTTGTCTTCACACAAATACTCATTTCAGTCCCGACTTGAAGAAATAGAGGACGTGCAGGTCACGTCGTGACAACTTAATTGTCTATGGCCTTCCCAATTCCAAAGAATGTTGGAATGGAACTGAAAAAATAAAAGCTAACAGACGCAATAATTTCTGTATTTCTCTCATTTTAAGCCGATTGCATCCAGCGTGCTCACCGGATACCTACAAACACTCTTGCCAGACCCCGTCCCATCACTGCTAAGTTTTCCAACTTTAAAATTAAAGCTGTTTTCACAGCGTGAACAATTCAAAACAAATGTCATATGCATCAGTCAAGACATTTCACCCGGAACCCCTTTAGCTCGAAAGACACTAATGGAATTCGCTCGTAGCCAACCACAATCGTCTTCCTTCCACCTGCGTTACAGCGAAATGGTTATTACCAAAAAAAAATGCTTCACGTAAAATCCTGTCTTCCATAAGGTTGACGAAATCGAGCTACGTGGAGAGCCTGCCACTGCTGCACCTAACTCCGACACGAAGCTAGGAAACCACGAGGGGTGACGGGCACTCAAGCTGTTCTCGTGTGGCCGTCCTCTTTACCGATGCAAGAAACGTACTAGACCAATAAAGCTCCTTATCACCACAATATATAAATTTTCTGTTCATATAATTGCACTGACCAAGACGCGGCTTCATGATAACGTAAAGGATTTGGAAATCTTCCAAGGTGCATACCGTTTCTCTATTTATCATTGTGACAAAGATGCACGCCGAGGTGGTGGCATCCTCCTCACTGTCTCTAAAGATTTTCCATAATCGCGCATTGACGTCAACAGTAACCTAGAAATCATCTGGGTGTCTTTAATAATTGGCCACCAAAAATAGTACTCGGTATATGTTAACGTCCGCCCACATACACTAATACTCTTGTGCCGGAATTTCGTAACAGTATTAATGACACTGCCTCAAGTTTTCCTTTATCCCACCATGTTCTTATTCCGTGACGTTAACTTTCCTAACAATGTGGAACACAGAACCAGCAGCTACGTCACCATTTTCCTTTAAAAAACACGATTTTTGACAACTGTTGTCTGCGTTTTCTTTATCGCAGTTAACCACTCAAGCTACTAGAATCCCACCTGTCTCGGCCAACAGCCTTGATCTAATCCTTACAACTAGACCTGACCTTGTTTCTAGTATTTCTTATTGGCCAGGTATAAGTGACCACCCTTTAATCTCCTTTTTTATTAATGCGCAAGTTCTTAAAACCAGCAAAATACGCAAAACAATTCGTAGCTATGCTAGAGCTAACGTCGAGGCAATCAAAAATGAATTAGCTTATTTAATTAACAAATTTCTGACTAACTTTTATGAGCGTCCTATTCAACATAACTGAAAGATGTTTTCAACTAAAGTAAACCAATTACTTGAAAAATATACCCCTGCTCGTATTATCACATCTAATCCTCGAACGTCATGTTATATCACCCATATAAAACAGCTTCCTAACCGAAAAAAAACACCTATATCGCTTGGCCAAATTACCATCTTCAAACTCGCGATGGACAGTCTACAAAACTGCATCGATTTACATCGCAGCATTAAAGGAAGGTAAGTTCATGTCGAATACCTTGCCCTAACTTCTGCTCTCTAATGTTTGAAAGTTTTTGCGTACGATTAACCACAGTCTTGACAACTCCATTGCTTTGGTAGACATAGCTGGCAACTCCGTTCCACCGAACCAATGTACTACTATTCTACAAATCATAATCATTACACTACAAATTACAAATACAAATTACAATACAAATACACTACAAACTACAAATAATAATCTTCCAAACAATTTTCATTATACAGTTACTCATTTATGCCTCCCATTACTGTTGACACGGCGGGAATTGCGAAACTCATCCTCAATTTAGAACACCATTCCTCCCCTGGTTCTGATTCTATTAATTGAAAATTTCTGAAAAATACTTGTGTTTACAGGTCAATAATACTAACAAAAATATTTCAGCAATCACTTGGCACATCAACTCTCCCAGCTCAATAGAAAATTGGGAAGGTGATTTCAATCTTCAAATCGGGCAATAAACGTTCGCCATGTAATTATCGGTTCATTTCCATTACTTGTACATGCTACAAACTCTTAGAACACATTATTTTCTCTAACCTTGTCACCTGTGTTAAACCTAACTCCTTTTTCTCACCAATTCAACATGGCTTTCGGAAATCATTTTCGTGCGAAACACAGCTCACACATTTACTGGTAAACTAAACCGCAATCTTGTGTTCTTCGTTAGCTGACTGTGTTTACTTAAATTTTTCTAAAGCGTTCCACAAGGTCTCTCACATACTTCTATTTCAGACTTGGTGAGCTTAATATTGATCGTAGTGTTTTTGCGTGTGGGCGTGTGTGTGTGTGCGCGCGCTTATGTGTATGTGTATGTGTATGTGCGTGCACGTGAGCGTGCGTGTGTGTAGGTGGATCAGAGATATTCTTTTTTCAAATTGTTCCCAATTTGTTGGAACCAATGAACATTCCTTTAACCTGTTCAATCTGGAGTCCCACAAGGATCCTCATTAGGCCCCCTTCTTTTTCTCATTTACATTAAGGACCTTCCATCTCTAGTTTCTTCTAATATTCGTAATTTTTCGTGAAATAGTTACTGATTACGATGGTAACATTCTTCAGTCAGACCTAACTTCTATATCTAACGGGTGCAATACTTGGCTAATCGAATTAAATATTAACTTGTGTAAAGTGATGCGCGTCTCTCGTGTATCTAGTACTCTTTTTACATATTACATGACCAGCTCTTCCTGTAAATATTTATGTGTTCATATCACATCTAATCTAACTTTGTCTTTGCATGTGGAGAAGATAATTAACAAAACTAATCGCATGTTAGATTACTTACGCCATAACTTTTCAGCCGCTCCTTCATCTTTAAAGCTCTTTTATAAAACACTCATTCAATCTAAATTAGAATACGCCACTCCACTCTGGGACCCAAGCACTAACAATTTTGTTGTTTCACTAGAAATGGCACAGAATCGCTCTACTCGCTTCATCTGTTCCTGCTATAACCACACTGCCAGTATAAATTCTATGAAATCGGATATCGCTCTTCCGTCATTAGCATGCCGTCGAAAAATTTTTCACTTGAACTTTTTCTATGGGCTTTACTATCACCCGATCCTCCTTGACGAACTCATTCTTCAGCCACATTATGTATCTGACCGTGTTGACTATCCTTTTAGGTTTGTTGTCAAGCCACCTCATACAAAAACTTTAACTTTTTTTTTACCTCTGCTTCTCAAGATTTGAATCGCCTTCCTTCCGAAATTATTTCCGTTTATGATAACACCCGATTTAAATCTGCTTTAGCTAACACTCTGTATTTAGGAGTTCCCAAGCCTTACCATGCTTTGTTGTATTATTGTGCACTATGCTTACTGCTTACCCATTCCCCCCTGTAGTGCTTCGGCACTGAAGGTAAATAAATAAACAAATAAACTAATTAATAATGCTGCACAAGTGGTTTTACTTGTGAGGAAACTTTGCGTATTCACAATCCCTGACCATAAATACATACGTTGAACCACCGAGCCATGATCCCTGCATATTTCTACTTGTAGCAGGACTAAAAGTCGTCGTGTTAAGGCACAGCAGTATTTAGTTAATAGCACTGGACCTTTCCTCCCAAAAAGTGTTTGTAGCGGAATCGGCAATATAATAGTTATCTACATTAACATGTTCATCCAATTAAACCTCTGTACCTCCCGAAAATTCAAACATTATTTTTAGAGCTACGCTGTTACAGTGACTACAGAAGCGCTAAAAAAACATTATATGCCAGTTTTCACGGCTTTCTTAAAAAAATGACTAGCTCACAAAGCTTATATTTTGAAAAATGTGGCAGAGGAAGGGGCAAGCATGCGGAAAACCTTAAGTTTGGGCCTCTATTAACGATGCAATGAAAATTAGTAAACCCTCGCTTTGAATTCAATTTTTTCGATAGGTAAATTAGTACAAAAACAGTTGTATACAGAAAGAGGTCCCAAAATAAGAGCGGCAAAGTAAACCCTTACGATGAATTGTAAATCTAGAAATGAAGCGAAAAAATGCATAGGTGAAATATTAATAAGCAGATGAAAGACTAAATAAGTACAGTGATGCCATGCATAATCATATAATAAAAACAAGTTACAAAAATGAAAGGAGTACGAAAAATACAGAAGAAAACCGACACAATAACAAAGTAATACCTTGGTATAACATGTCTTCCGGATAAATTTAAATAAGCAGGCGCAAGTAATCAAACACTATGTCGCGTTAATTAATACAGTCACTTTTTGATTCAAATAGGTAGTCTTTTATTGAGATTTATAGATGGAAAGGGAGTTACATTGTTTTAAGTCAGTAGGCCGGGATTTCCATAGTGATATAGCAGTAAACAGAATAGCTTGTTTTCCATATTTAGTGTGTACATTAGGCAAAAGAAAATTGCCCTTAACAGAAAAACGGGCGTAGTTAGCGTCAACCAATATGTATGATGGAATTATATTGAGCTAGGGATAGCGATGAAAGACTGAAAAATAATAGGCCAAGATTATAGTAATAAAATAGGAATAAAGGTAGCCCGCCATTGTTAATAAAGAAAAGGAATGAATGCGATCGTCGAGAGGAAAAAGAAATACTCCGAATAGCCTGTTTTTGAAGGGTTAGTAGAGGTGATAGATGGATGTTGTAAGTGCTGCCACCCGCCGTGGTTGCTCAGTGGCTACGTTGTTGGGCTGCTGAGCACGAGGTCGCGGGATCGAATCCCGGCCACGGCGGCTGCATTTCGATGGGGGCGAAATGCGAAAACACCCGTGTACTTAGATTTAGGTGCACGTTAAAGAACCTCAGGTGGTCGAAATTTCCGGAGTCCCCCACTACGGCGTGCCTCATAATCAGAAAGTGGTTTTGGCACGTAAAACCCCACAATTTTTTTAAGTGCTGCCCTAGGATTCAACACAATAATTCATATGACTATTCATATGAATTATGACTATTCATATTTATTCATATGAATAAATGCATGACATAAAGTAACAAGTGTTGTGATATCAAAAGAAGCTCGAGTGCGAATTAAGTGCCTGAAGTCCTGGTGAAATTTTCCTAATAACCGACAAAACATCAACCCGTCATTTTAGCTTGGAATCAATAACAACACCTAAAAAGTTAGTGCTACAGTTAGTTTTGATTTCTTGAGGTTGAATATTTTCACGTGGTAGTGACGGTTAATAAGGCAGCTAAGCTGTGATTAACGAAAGGAGCGTTTTATTGGGCGAACTTGTGCCCTCAAAAACAGGCTACACTCAAAGAACAACGGTAGCGGCGAACACAGTCGGCGATGGTCGAAAATCTGATCAACGGGTCAAGCGCGTCGGCTTTTATACATCAATCGTCGAATGTTCCAGACTAATCGCTGGAATCCGTGCGCCTTCCACAAAGTTCTACATTATTCGCGTCGCGCATACACGCAATCAGATTACACAAGATTCGGTCACAGACAGTGGATGGAACCATCGATAACATTCCAGAAGCTTCCCACACATGCAAGCGCGTCTGCGCTGCGTGATAACATTTGTTAGGCGGTGAAACATGTCGCCCGATGAAGACAAGTACACGTGTCAATATATAGAAAACGAGGAATTGGGGCTTTTTTTTTTTTTTTTTTCTGAGGAGACGTAAAAAGCACGAAGCACGTTTTCTTTACGTTAATCTTTAGCTTATTTATAGTGGACCAATTCTGATCAGAGTTTAAATCTGTTTGAAGGTTGAACATTAAATAGTCAAGGTTGGTAGGGGGAAGAAAAAATTGTGGTATCATCCGCATATAATACGCACTGCGATGAAGCTAAACACAGGGGGAGGTCATTAATGAAGCTTAAGAAGAGAATGGGGCCCAAAATAGAGGCTCGAGGAACACCACATTTTATAGTAATCGTATCCGAGTAAACAGAATTAATAGAAATGCGCTGTTCCCTGTTCAGAAAACTCCGTAAAAGGTTTGAGGGTGGCCCAGTTATGCCATAACGCTCCAGTTTTATAAGGAGTATGTTGTGGTCAATAGAATCCAAAGCTCTTGCGAGGTCAGCGAAAATAGATCCAGCATAAGTTCCATTATCAATATATGTTTTAATTATGTCAGTGATGTTTGCAATAGCTATATTTGTAGAAAGCCCCTCACGAATACCAAACTGACCATTGGAGAGAATATGAAACTTTGTGAGACATTTGCTAAGACGGATTTCAATTAGTGTTTCTGAAACCTTGTCTAGGAAAGGAAGCGCGGAAATTGGCCTGTAATTTTCGACAAGCCTACAGTAATCTTTTCTAAATATAGGCAATGCCTTGCCTCCTTGAACTGTGGCGGAAACACTCCAGTCTTAAATACAAAGTTAAAGATGTGTGAGAGCACCCGAGGGATTAAAGTATTGATTAATTTGATGACAGCACCATTAATGTTATCTATACCTGGGCCTGTGGCACGCAAACTGGTAATTACCGATCGCACTTCATCAGGGAGAGTAGGATATTAAAAAAAGTGGATAACGGGGAATAGTACAGGAGTAAGGAAAGGTAGAAGCATCGAAGCAAGCAGATGAGAAGAATTAAAAAAAAGTGTTTGCAATCCCTGAGGCATCATTAATACATAAGCCATGCTGGACAACCGAAGTAACTTGCTCATGTGGTTTTACTTCGTTAAAAAAAACTGATTAAGCAGTTTCCATTTCTTCTTGAAGTCATTTCCACAACCTGAAGCTGCTGACTGTAATAGTGCGGCTTGGCTGCTTTGAGAAGAGAGGCTAATACAGCCGGATACTTTTCATAGCGTGATTTCAGTTTGCAGTTGAATGGCTGTCGTCTTTTTTAAAATATAAATTATCCTCCTTCCGTAAAGAAGAAAGAAAAGATTTAGTAAGCCAAGGGGCGCGTGGAGACCAATATCATCTATTGGACGATATAGTTTTGGTACAGCTCTGCATCCCATCAGTAATGACGGAATAAAATTCAGAAATATCAGCCTGTGGATATGTGAAGTTAATGAAATGTGACCAGTCAGTGTTTGAAATAATACGGACAAATTCATTGCTATCAAAGTACGTACGAAGGTGAGGCAGATGGACGGGAGCTACAGATTTAGTGAGGTAAAAAAACACTGCTAGGCGATCGCTGATATCGCAATCGAGTGCACCAGAATAGACATGTTCATCGAAATTTGAGAGTACGTGATCAATTAACGAAATCTAATTGTTAACGCAACGAGTAGGCATATTTATCAAAAACTAGAGAAACAGCTGATATAATGAATAGAGACGTGGTTTGAAGTGTCAGGTAGGTTAATATTAATATCGCCCATTATAATTATGTTCTTGTTCTCGAAAGTTAATTTATCAAGTATCGCAGCAAAAGCATTACAAAAATCAGCGGCGTCAGAAAACGGGGAACGGTAAATGGAGGCAAATACGGATTTCTTGTTATTAATACTGCTGACAGGCTCAAGTTCAATCCAAACGGATTCACATTTCGCATCATTGATTTCGATGTCTGTGTGCCTGGTGCATGACAGGTGTTTTGATATGAAGATGCAGCGCCTCCATGAGCGTCGCTAGTACCTTGAGCGAATTTACAATGGTAATCATGAAAATTGTATAAATTCCGATAGCCAGAGGAAAGCCACGTCTCAGAAAAACGCAAAACGGACAAGTGATGCTTAAGGCTATGATGAGGTGGGGGAATGTGATCAAAATTATTTTTAAGGCTGCGGGCATTAAAGTGAATGGCGGAAAAATTGTCATGATTACTAGCAAGTGGACTCGGTGAAAGAACGTCCATGGTCGATATGGTAATTAATATATCAACCTTATATTAGCCTTCACACGTCAAATATTTTCAGATCAGGTTCGGAATTGATCCGAAGGACGCGGCTTGTCATTGTTCTACTAGCCTTTATGACACAATTGTCAGTCAAGACGAACATCCATTCATTCTGATCCTCTAGTCAGCGCGCCTTGGAAAGCGTTTTTTTTTTTTTTTTCACGGGTGTTAGGTCGTCATCGAGAGAGAGAGAGAGAAGTAAACATTTATTTTCCGAAACGGTAAACCGAGTCAGAACCCGGTTCACTCTAGGTGGGAGGATTCCTTATTCCAAGAACCCTCTGGCTTGGGCTGCCTCTTTGGCCCGGGCGACGAGACTGCGTTGGTCGTCCAGGTCATCGGAGGAAAGCTTGGCCTCCCACACATCGAGAAAAAGTGAATTTTCACCAGAGCCAGAGAACCCCAGCGAAGAGGTTGTAAGGCGAGCCTTGCGAGCCTTAGAAACAAAAGCGCCTCGCTTTTGCCTTGAATCAAATCGAACAATGATGTTCTTTTGATTCGCTACAGGAGTAGGAACTCTACGAACAGTGTCAAAGCCGGTTACGGCCAAAGGACAACCAGCTTTCTCACCCATGCTTTCGGCAATTTTTGAGCATTCCTCACCCTGAGACGCGGGGACACCTCTGATCTCAACATTATTCAAGCGGGAGTATTGCTCAAGTTGAGACGCTTTAAGTGAGAGCCGATCATTGCACTCAGCAAGGCTTTTGTTCTTAGCGGCCAGGGCTGTGTTATCAGCTTTCACAGCCCCTAGCTCATTATTCATGAAATTCATGGAATTCCTAATATTAGCTAGTTCCTGGTGTAGTTTTTTGGCTTCAGAAGGGCTGCAGATGGTCGAACCGAATCAAGCTTCTTCGAAAGCTCCAGCAATTTATTTTCAACAGAGAGCTTAAACTCGTCAAACTCCCTCGATAGCGCAGCAACAGTAGGAGCCATGAACAAGCGATCTGAGTGTGACGACCCAATGGGGCAAGACACACAAAGAAAAATGAGATAAATTACCTGTAGTACGAAAATACCCAGGTCAGGAGGCAGTCCGAAAGGGCCCCAGCGTCAGATCACTCGCCCGTATATATGGTCACTGCAGGGATATGACCCAGGCTTTTTAAGCGCTTGGCCAGGAACTAGGGTGACACCGCGCGTCGACGATAGGCTGCAAGGTGCACTGATGATAGTCAGATGTGCACAGACAAGGCACACTTGGATGACTTCAGCGCGGGCACGTTGGGTCAGGCTGCATTTCACTGCTGCCGACAGCAACAGCAACAGCACAGTCGGCAGGCAGCAGCTAGCTTCACGAACGGTGTTCCTGTAGTAGGAAAATACGCAGGTCAGAATGAAGTCCGAAAGGGCCACAGCGTCAGGTCGCTCGCTCGTTTAGAGGCATTACATGAAACACTGCAAATGCTTCTCCGTTTGCCTGAGAAGACTAAAACCGGCAAAATTTTCATATTCAGGAAACGGAGGCACTCAATGAGCGTCACGTACTGAAATTTTGAAGTGTGTAGATTGTCACGCGACGTGAAAATAATTACTGAATACTCGTCTTCACCCAAATTTCTTGCCTTGACAATGGCACGTAATTGCTCTTACCCGTCCTCCTTGGTTAACTATGTGAGGCACGATGCTTATATTTCGCTAATGTAGGAAACATGTTGCGAGTGACGAAGGAAAAACATTTAATCTGTGCAGGTTATTTATAGCGTTTGCAGAAAGTTACTTATTCAAACTTTCCAGAGTTTCACGTTGGCATTATTCATGATGTCTCCCAGAATCATAAAACAATAACAAAAGATGCCAACTTCAAGCTCAATGAAAACAGGATGAATGTTAAGCGTACTCTGCGGCGAAAATTTTGTGTTTCTGACGTGAATATAAACGCTACAAACTTTATTGAACCCACCTTTTTGCTTAATTTCCACGCGTGATAATAAAGAATGTACTTTGTCTCTCCGGTGTCTTCCACAAGAAATACAAGGCACAGCGTTTATATTACAAGAAACTATGTGGAATGTGATGGATAACGTGTATACAAAATTGAAATTGTGTGTGTTAATTAGGGGCCTTGTAACAAATGACATATGCAAATACGTCGGAGCTTTATGAGTATGTTTTACAAGCTGTTCAAATTTTTGCCAACTGCCCTGCTTAACTACAAATATATTAACAGCAAAACCAAGTTCAATGTGATTGAATGGTACGCTATCACAAATCTGTGTGCCAAGATAAACGTGCGCGTTCATTACTGCTCTTTACAGTGAAAGCTCCTCCGGCGTAACCCTATGAGCATGTGATAAAAGAGAGAGAGAGAGAGAGAGAAACAGGGGCACACGATTAGGCAACACTACCTTGATATCACAAGGCCTGTTTACTCCGATCCATGACGCACGCTACCTGGCCCGAAATTTCCATTGACAAGGCTTGCGTGATTGAAGCAGTGACGTCAAAATCACTGTTGCCTACTCGGGAGCATCCCCATTAGATTCCATGGCAGTCTGGCCAGGTAGCATGACGCCATGGATCGGAGTGAAAGGGTCTTGCGCTATCTAGGTGGTGTTGGATTAGCTGCGCCAGTAGTAACGTCGTTGCTTTCCATCGCAGCTGAGCGCGATGAATAGGCCACGCGCCATACGTACTCCTGAGGAGCAGGCAGCTTTCGATCAGCAACGCCACGAGCAGAGCCGGGAACGAGCTCGCCCACGCCGTGCGGATGCTGCAGCCCGGGCAAAAGAACAGGCTCGTGGAGCCGAGCACAAATAGCAACTGCGTACCGAGGATTCGACAGCCTACCAAGCCGCCGTTTAATGAACCGTCGGCATTAACTCAGTGATAAACACCGGGGCCGCACGTTTCAGCATCGCTGGTTAACCACCTGTACGGAGTGCTCGGGCAGCAATTTTTGTAAAAACTTTTCTTTAATAAATGCTTAAAGGTGTCACGCAGCCGTTTTCATTACGTTTCCATATGTCTCGAGGTAAATCTGTGTTAGAAAAAAATTAGGTTTTGCAGAAATGCGAGACCTGTCAATTACAATAAGTCCCGAAATTTTAGCCTTCGAAGCTTAAGATGAAGCTTTAGCTCGCGTGCTGCTATATAAATACATGTAAAAGGAGAATTCGTTTTTGTCGGCAACCACTGCACCAAATTTGGTGAGGTTTGTTGCATTTAAAAGAAAAAGTTAAAATATAGTGACTGTTAGTTTCTAATTTTCGATTTAGGTTGTCAATTCTTTATTAAAACTTGGCAAAAATCAAAACATTTCAGAAAACAAAACTGTCAGGTTTACAACTCTATAACTTATCAATGAAAAATGATATCACAGTTCTGTGAATGGCATTTAACAGTACATCTAAAGCGGCAAAATTGATATCTTAGACATGAATATCGAAAAATGTAGTAATATGTAAATACAGCTTTTGCACAACCCCCGTACACAACGTAACGAATTCACGAAAAATATAATTTGACATGTCGAATTTGTCCACTTTTTATGATATAATGGTTGCCGATTATATAATCGCGATATCTGTTCTTGATGCACAGCTATTAATTTGTAAACTTCGTGCTTTTAATTCTTTAGAAATGCCAAATTTTTGAAAATTCTTTCTACAAGATTCAGCCCCTAAATTGAAATTCCGCTTCCAACAATCACTGGAATTCGCCTTTATCTCTCAAATGCAACAAATTTCATTAAAATTGGTCCAGGGGTTATCTCAGAAAAGCGTTTCTGCGTTTTACATGTATTTGAATAGGCCGCTTTGGAGTTGGGCCCAAGCTAAAGCTTCATCTTAAGTAGGAGCGTTACAAAAAAGTTGAGTCACTTTAGCATACGCTAAAGAGGATGAATGCGAAAGCCTGCGCGCTCACTAGACATTCATTACATTACTTGACATTTTCATTCGAATGTGTTATTTCCTATCACCCATTTCCTCCCACCAAAGGTCGTGGGTTCGAGTGCCACAATTACCTACCTTAATTAACCGTGGCTTAACTAACTGCGCCCTAAACAACAACAAAGTTCGTGGGTTCGACTCTCACCAAAGGTCGAGGGTTCACCTCCCACCAAAAGTCATGAGTTCGAGTGCTTTAATTAACTCTATCCTAATTACCTGTGATTTAATGCGCTTCGCTTTAATTAGCGCCAAAGGTAGTGGGTTCGATTCTCGACCGTCACGATGTCACATGGAACCCAACTTGGAGAGATGGCGGGTTCGCTCATTGGACCATGTTGTGTCTTGTGTTCAAGTGCCTTATTTAACACCAGAGGTGGTGGGTTTGACTCCCATCAAAGGCTGTGGGTTTGACTCTCGACCTTCACGATGTTGATTGGAATCTAACTTAGACCGCTTTGCCCATATCTTTATGTTGGGTCGTGCGTTCTACTCCCACAAATGGCCGAGGGTTCAAGTCCCACAAAAGGTCATAGGTTTGACTCTAGACCTTCACGATGTCAACTGGAATCCAAGTTGACATATTTCCAGTTCGCCCCTATCTCCAAGTTAGTTCGACTCCCACAAAAGGTCATGGGTTCGAGTGTCTTAATAATCTCTATCACAGTTTACTGTGCCTTGATGAATTCAGCCATAATTAACACGACAGGTCGTGCTCACGCTTCTTCGCGTCCGCTTTACGCTTCCTTATATATAAATTTATCGCCTAATTCGCCCTAATTAAAACCAAAGGTTGTGGATTTGACTACCACAAAGATAACAGGTTCGACTTCCTAAGAATTTTTAATAACGAATTAATAAAATTTTGAATGAATTTTGGTGCCATAACGCCGGACATTGGGTTTTTTCACCCATGAGCAGTGTAAGGCTTCCGCTTTAATAATTACTGCACCCTTGTTTATCCGGTTTTTTCCTGCATGATAGGACATTCGCCTGGTGGCCTCGGTTAAATAAGCCAGGTAGCTTCCTTATGCATAGTGGCAGTAAGGGCCAAGTAATAGATCATGTGTGCGCAAAGTTGAACGTTAATGGGTGAAATGGTGCTTTGGCAATAAATTGCATTTATAAGCGCTCTCGAGTACTATTAAAGCGTTTAATAAGAGGCGCGGAATTTATTCTGTTGCTCTAGCATAACTGCAATTGCGTCAAACATCACATTTTGTGAAAATTGCTGAAACGCTATGGCAAATCATCGTGGGAAATTACATGGTTGCGGATAAAATACAGCTTTCGTAAAACAAGAACAGAAACGTCGTAGTTTCGGCCAGAAGGCGGAGCATCGATGGCGATAGCAAATAAGTAGACAGCCATACGAAATAAGGATAGTAGTTAAATCGGCCGTACAAACTCGTAAACACTCGCATGCCGACTAAATTAACAAGCATGCTGCAAGCGCGCACTTGCACACATGCACACCTCACACTCGATGACCGCGGACACTAACTGTCGAAACGTTGGCGTGAGCAAGCGCGGCAGCAGCAGCGAGCGAAATGACTTTCGTGCTGTCTACCGCTTCAACGCAAACTGAGGGGCGAGAACACAGGACACGCAAAGCTACGAGCCGTCGGCACACCTAGACACTGCCCCCAAAGCTGATAGCCTTCAACATAAAGTCCGCGCAGCGCGTTGCTGCCGAAGTACAACGCCGTCGCCCTACCTCCCCTCCCCGCGGTTCCTTGCGCGCGGCTGAAGACGGCGCGCTTCCTCTCCTCTTTTCTTCCTTGCGTCGTCGGCTCACCCTCGAAGACTTTCGCTCGCACATACAGCGTACGGCGCGCGGCGTCGGTGTTATCGCCCTTGGTCTTTATATGGAACATCACGGCGATGGCGACGGCAAAAATACGCCTCGAGTGTACGTATAATTATTAATCAAATGTTCGAAGGTGTCCTACAGCTAGCTGCTATCACCTATGTTTCCAAATCTCCCCAAGTAACTGTATACTACACCATGCCTAAATTTTGCAGTAAGCGGGTCGATACTAGGTGGAATTTACGCCAAAAATTGCACGTTCACGGCCTAATTATAAGCGTCGCAAACAATTACTGAAGTCCCGCCTTCTCTCTTTTTTTTTTTTCATCTGATCATACCACTTGCGTAGTTACTTTCTCGTGTCCTCAATTAACTAAACAAGGCATACCTTCTTTATGTTTGCCGGAAAGAAGGAGCACGTTATGCTTAATGTGCAAGCAAAGTTCCAAGTGTGTGGGTTCATTTTTATTTACGAATACTGTCAACCCTGATCAGCGCTTTTACAGGAGTGCATGACAATGCACGTATACCAATAAGATAGCAACAATTATTGCCTTTGCCGTAAACTGCGTATGCAAGCGTTAATGAGTTTCATAAGTGTAATGTTTTATGAATAACGCCGATTTTATGCCGCTGCCATGGAAGAACTGTGAACGCAACCGAGGTCAAATTTAGGAACTATCGGAGCAGAAGAAGGGAATTGAGGAGAGAGGGAGCACTATGTCAAGTGTTTAGGCAAAGTTTGTGGTGAAATACCAACTTTGCGAAAATCCCTAAAAAGTGGTAGAAAGCGTTATATGTGAGGAAGGTTTCAAAAGGACCAGTAAAATGCAGGCACCACCTTCAAGTGTGTCATTTAGTTACCGGAAACTAAAAGTTTACTGCAACTGCACTAAATAAAAGCTTCGCTTAAATTGGGTTGGGATTCTGGATTATCGCAAAGTCTGCTTCAATTTTTCATACCCACGCACAGCATCCCCAATCCCATGTCAAACATGTACAGCAACAAGGTGGCGTCTGCCTCGTACACACTTTAGATTACACCGTCACTAAGTTCGAGCTCGAAACCGTGCGTGCTTGCCTTCGCAACGTATACAGATGTCCCTTAATCTCCATGGCATTTCTCTTTCAATTTTGTGCTGTAACCAATGACGTTTCGGGTGAGAAAGAACACTGACTCAAGGGGAAGAGCGTATTTCTTTTTTTTTCTTTTCTTTTTCTTTCTGAGGAATGCAGGAGCACTGAGCAGAATGAATATTTCTTTCCGCATTTGTCGTGACGAAAATGTATTCACCTACAACTTCCTTCAGCAGGTGGCGAGCGATAGATTACTGATGTCACATGTTATTCTAACAGTCTATTTACTAAAAGCTTATTGTACACGTAGCCATAATTTGGCTTACGTATATGACACCGTCACTGATTGTACTCGGAGTTGCCTTAGACCATGCAGAAAAACAAGAAAACCTACTAAAGTCATTGCTTTTTTTTTACTACAGTCTATACTAATGTCCTCTTTTACGTTTTTTTTTCTTTTTTGGAATGCTCAACATGCGGAATATCCTTATTTATAACCTGCACTTGCGCAGGTTGTACCAGATGTATGATCAATAATCGCACCGACACGTTCCTCTGCCAAGTTTCTCACTCGAAAGAGATACAACGCACGAAATTTACGAACGAAAGAGGGCAAACATTTTGCTCAACTCTCGCGACATTGTTCGCCACAGAAATCATTGCCGCTTCACAATAGCTACAGAGCAGAGAGGAGGCAGCAGACAATTTCTCATGCAGCTGCCACCGTCGGGGCGTTTCAAGCAGTGCAGAGCCAGTGCAAATGCGAAGAGCAGCAAAATCAATAGATTTTTTCTCTTTTTCATTTCTTTTGTCGCAGGACTTTCCGAGCAGGATTGTTGAAGAAACAATGCCTCGCTGTGCTCAGCTCGGCGCCCAGCCCACGACCAACGACATCCGCATCGCCGCCAGCCCGGGGGCAGGGGGTACAAAAGGCGCCGCTGCGCTCTTGACAAACCACCTTTCCCGAGCGGCAGCAGAAACATACACCGGCCGGAGGTCGCATCGCCAAAGCAACCATGAAGCTCTTCGTCGCTGTCGCCCTCATCTCCCTGGGTAATTCTGCCGAGTTTACTCCCGTCGCTCCTTCGGTAGCTCCGCAAAAGCCCTAAGCCCAATTTTTCCAAAGCGGGTGCACTCGACGCCGACTTTTGCTTTTGCGTAATGCCCGCAAGCTGCAATTATCTTCCGCCTGCCCTGAACGCTCAGAAGATCCTGTGAAGCAAACGTTATTGTGTGCAGTTCAATAATTCAGCATATTTCACTCTAAATCTTTATAAAGTAATACAGCTTCTATAGAAATCGCGCGTAATTTTTTCACTGATCTTACTGAACACGTCGAATTATGAACTGCAACCGAGACGATTAAGCAGGCAATTCTTTTCCGCAAATCCCCGTCATGGCCCCGGCGTTGGAAAAGCACTACCTGGGCTGGTCAGATGAGCATAATTTTAGCTGCGTGTTTAACTAATTGAAATCATATTGACTGTTTAAAAGCCAATTTGAAGAGCAAGGTAGTTTTTAAAACGTTTACTACACGGGCAAGCTGCACTTAAAGAATTCTGACCTTGCCGTGATCAGAAAGTCTGTCAGTGCACTTAAGACTTATCTATTTTAGTGTAGTCCGTATGGCAGACCGGTATGTGAGAAGAATCCGTTAGGCACATATCCATGCACGCAAAATGTCAGTGCACATTCAGCGCCATCGGCTCAGAACTCCTTAATAATTCGGACTCGGACATTGTCCTGGTGTGCATGTTCAAGTCACGTCGCTGATATCCAAACTGAAAACTATTCACACCGACACTACGTATGCTGTCATAATTTGCTGAGGCACAATTAGTACCACTTCAATTATCACAATGCCGCAATGACTTTAACATTAGCATGTGTTTTTTATATAACTTGGTGTCTTTGGCACTCATTCAGCGTCAGTAAAATTTTCGACGTGTCGTCGTCCTTTCTTAGAGGAACCTGCACATAAGCAGGACTGGCAGTTCATACCCGCAGATAATCTTCGCATTTGACACAACTGTCAGTGTAACCAGAAAGAAAGCAAAAAATGTAAGGCTAAGAAATACTTGCAGCATGCGTATCTGTAACGTAGACATTAGTACAAGCATTGCATCTTATCAAAGCAAATACTAACGGAAGTGAAAGTGCGATCTAGGTTCTTAGTTCTATATAACTACAATGGCTTTGAATATTCTATAGCTAGGTTTTGTTCCGTTATGGAATGAAACGATTTAACTTCACGAAATTAGCACAGACTGTTTAACATTAAACAAAATCAGTCTACATGTATCGTTGTTAAGCTGAGTGCGCGTGGAAAGGCTGGAAACTGAATGAAAGGCAGACTCCGTAATACATCGCTTCCACATGGACTTACCGAGGTTTCTAGACAAGAGTAAAATAAGGTTTAATTCCTCAATTGCTATCATTAATAATTATTAGGTGTGATACGCACGTGAAAGATACTTGCGGACAGCGACAGGGATTCGAAAGGCAATGTTACCTAAGTGTCGATGTTACCCCAATAGCAGCTGTTGCTAGTCTATTGCCTACCTTTCAAGGTAGAGCGTATATTGATCTTGTTAATTTCAAAACGTCCACTCGCATTTCTTTAACCTTATGTGGCCCAGTACCGTAGCAAATAAACCCTTTTTATGTTTTGTCACCATACTGCAGGCATCCACGCTGAGGCTTTCGGCCTTTTCCGCTCTGGTCTCTACGGCTCTGGCTTCGGCGGTCTCTATGGCGGAGGCTTCGGCTCTGGCCTCTACGGAGGTGGCCTTCTCGGCTCTGGCCTCTACGGCGGCGGTCTAGGCTATGGTCTTTCTGGCCTCTACGGCGGAGGTTTTGGCTCTGGTCTTTCTGGCCTCTACGGCGGTGGCCTCCTGGGCTCTGGTCTTTCTGGCCTTTACGGCGGTGGACTGCTGGGCTCTGGTCTTTCTGGCCTTTACGGCGGTGGACTGGGCAGCACTCGTCTGCTCGGTCTGGGCGGTCTGAGTGGTTTCGGCTACCCTGGTCTCTTTGGTTCCAGCTACGGAGGATTGCTCGGAGGCCTCGGCAGCCCACTTGGAGGTCTCAGCTCCATCGGTAGCTTCGGCTTTGGAAGCCCACTCAGCGGATTTGGCAGCTTTGGAAGCCCCTTCGGAGGCTTCGGCTCATTTTCTGCTGGACTTGGAGCCCCCAGGAAATTTCCCGGCGACCTCCGCCTCATCACTGAGCCCACCTCCCGCCTTCCCCTTTCCGAGGGTGTCTACATTGGTGTAGTGCGCCAGCGCCTGGTGCCGGCCCCCTACCCAGTCCCACGTCCAGTCCCAGTTCCACGCCCAGTCCCGGTCCCACAGCCATTCCCAGTTGACGTGCCAGTCCCACAACCATTCCCAGTCCCAGTGCCGAAACCAGAACCAATCCACACCGTCACTGAAGTGACCAACACCGCAGTCATCGAGCCCGTCACAACCGCAGGTACGTTATAACACACGCTAGACAGCTCGTTACAAGACTCCTTGCCTTTATACCTGATGCCTCGTGCCAAAACAACGCTGTGATATTAAAATCGTTTGAGACTCCTCTAAATACGACGCTCTAACAACGAATACTTTCCCCTTTAACCTCGCCTTTGCTTTCGCCAGCTCGTTAACACATGGGTCCCAGTTCTCACTTGTTGTCGAAAGCCGCTAAATGTGGTCCTATATTCTTTGCTGAAATCTCAAGCACCCCGGAAAAAGAATTGAATGTAGCAACTGGTAATAAAAAGAGGTGGCCGGCTAAAATGATTAACGCTGTATAATACTACATAATTGACAGACAAAGATTTACTGTGAAGGTTCTACTGGCATGCGTATAAGCTTGTACGTGTCACGCGCTGTGTAACATCTGCGTTTCTCTAGCCATAAATGCTGGCGCACAGTATTTAGGTAATGTTACACATCTAAGATCTAACCACATCGGATCAGTACTAAAAAATTCTGTGTATTTTTTGTCTTACCTCTGAATTGTACCAGGAGCAACTTTACTGATTTTATTTCTCTTGCCGTTAGTCTCCCTTGATGCTGTCGCTGCATGTCCTGTCGCTTTACTTCATTTGACACACAGTATAAGGATGGCGTACTAACTTGTTTTTCTTGTTTTCAATTTACTTACAGTGGTACACCAGCGCGCACCCGAAATCACCAACCAAGTACAGGAACACGTCCGACTTTAAGCGTTTCCAAACCCAAGACAATATTTCTTCAGATTAGTCAACACAGTCACTTGAAGAAAATGTATCTAAAATAAAATTATATCTGCTTGAATTTAGTCTCTCAAAGTACGTTCTTGTTGCCTTCATTCAAGTGACTAGAGGCATTGCGGCCCTTGCAAGGTCAAGAGCAGCAGATACATCCTTTTCGCAAGTTTACCACAAAAAGTAATAAAACCATGACTTTCTAGCACTTCTACATACTCACCAGAGAATATTTTACCTTACATGATCTATTACCGAAGTAGCTTGAGCATGACCCATGTACAAACAATATTTTCTCTTTAAACCCTTTCTTAACACAATCACACGCTGGTCAACAAGCCTAATAGTATGGCGAAAAATGTATAATCATTTTTCCGAAGCGATGTGGTCTCAGTAGCTTTCCCACCCATGAACATTAATCAATTAGGGAATCATTTTACCTGACTGCTTGCTTGATTTTTACTAAACAATATAATTGAATTAAATTCTGGGGTCTTGCGTGCCAAAACCACGATAGTATTATGAGGCACGTCGTAGTGGGGATCTGTGGATTAGTTTTGACCACCTAGGGTTCTTTATTGTGCACACAATGCACAGTACATGGACGTTCTTGCATGTCGCCCCATTAAAATGCGACCACCCTGGCGGACTTAGTAGCGCAACTGCAAAGCCGCTAAGCAACTACGGTGGGTAGATGAATGAACTATATATTCTTAGCATAATTACAAAATATCTGTCACGCAGTGTAAATTCAGGACATCCGAATGAAGTAGCTGCGACTTCTGGTGCTGCTCTCGGTGTAATTAGCGCTAGCGTGTTTGCAAGCTAACTCTGAACTACAAAAAATATTTTTTTCGCGTTACCAATCAATATTGTTTTTCATTTCTCTACCCCAGCATCACTGACTAGCGAGTTCATACTGTAAAACATAACGAAAACGCAAAACATAACCACTGGATTTGCCTGCCACAAAGCAGGGTTGCATTCTTTTGAAGCAATGCCCACGTTTTGTTTTCGTCCCAAACGAACTCGGTACTTCGTTTTTGAAGCGACATATACAGGGTGTTTCAGCGAACACTCAAAATTTTTTAAGGGTTGCCTGTGGGAGATAGCTCAATTCTAGTTTATGAGCCGCTCTACTCGAAGCGGCGGACACTACTTGCACAAAAAATTGATATGCAAAATCCGCTATTTAACAAGAATCCAGTAATTAACTTTTTAGCCAGATATCGTATGACCCATATTGCAATTTACAAATTCTAGCAGTGGACTTCGCAAGGCGTATCTCCTTGGAACGAATTCTCAGGACGACACCAGTTTCGAGATACAAATTCTTGAACTTTGCGGTGCACATAAAACAAGCGCGTAATTTTTCATCCATGCTTAAGGAATACTTGCTTAGCCTCAATAGTGCTTTTCAATGTGAACAATCATGATGTCCTTTCTTTTCTTTAGTTAACTCGCTGAAACCTGCTGAACATATCTAACTAGTGTTTCAATTTTGTCGAAATTAATAATGTATGTTCATAACAATGCAGGAACTTGCCTGCAATCCACCTAACTAGTGTATTATGTTTTTGCTTAAAAATGTTTAATAGTATAACATGGTTTTCACTGTTTCGCATTTCATTATGTACGCTCGTGCAATTTAATGGTATGCGACAAATACGTGTATGCACGTGATGCATCTTGCTTTGTACTTGCAACAGTTATTGATTTTTCATTGGACCCGCAACTAGCATGTGGCTATGGGTCCAACCAGTTTTGGTATTTCTGCATGTTCTACGTCTGCAAATAAAGAATTGAATTGAAAAAGAATTGAATTGAAATGCATAGGAGTTCCAGTTCCTTGAGTGCTTCAGAGCATGAAATGACGTTTTTTTTAACAAATTAACTGGAACACCAATGCATTTCTCCGCGAAGTTCGGGAATTTATATGTTGAAACTAGTGTCACCTCGAAAATTCGTTCCAAGTGGATCCGCCTTGCGAACTCCACGGCCACAATTTGTAAATTGCAATATGGGCCATAATGTAATTAGTTAGAAACGTAATTAGTGAATTGTTATTGATTAGACGATTTTGCATCTCGATTTTTGTGTAAGTATTGTCCGCCGCTTCGAGTAAACCAGTTCATGAACTAGAATTGTGATATCTGCCACAGGCACCTTTTAAAGATTTTTGAAAGTGTTCGCTGAAACACCCTGTATGTCGAGGGACCTGAACAGTTGAGCACGGTGTTCCTTTGACTCTGTCCCATTCGTATTTTTCTTTCTAGCTCTGCGCAAATAACGGTAAGGAAATGTGGCGGAAGTTATCGTAAATGTCTTGGCCACTTACTGCTGGATAACATTTCTGTGGTTCTGCCTGCTCCGACTCCAGTTCGGGTTCTCCAAGGCCTGTGTTACCATGGTACCACTTTGCACCTCTGAGTGGCCTTCCAAGTAGGGTCCACGTTCCTACTTAGACCCCAAAGCTGCGCGTCAAAATACAGTAAAATGAAATGTTAAGTTAGCTGCCGTGTTTAGGAGAAGATATGTCCGCGAAGGGGCGGCCAAATGACAGGCCTACTGTATAGTCTCATGCCAGCCTTGATGAATCACTCTATCCGGTAACATCACCGGGGTTGTTATTGTTTTTTTTTTTTGTGCGTATGGGTGCGTTTTTTTTTCCATACCCAGGAATTTATGACATTTTCCTTGGCAATCAGTTCAACTTCGCTGCAATAAGCCAGCGTTACCTAATAGGCAGCGTTTCCATAAAATAGATACGTATTTCAAAATATCTGGCGAGTTTCCACAAGCTTCAAATAGTAATGTTGAAAAGGTACTCCTACTTATTAAAATGCGCATTTATGGCACTTAGCCGGTACTTAATGCTACGTTGCAGAAGTGTATTGGTCCTGACGAAAATACTCGTATAACGCAGTACAAAGTGCCGTCTAAATGTCGTAAACGCGTGTGGTATTGCGAGGAAGTAACCTCTCGGCAATGCTAGGAAAAACTTCTTGAAACACTGGAAAAGTGCTCAAATATAAGTTCTGAATATGCTGCCCATTGAGTTACGCTGGCGCAGTGGGGTGAAGCACAAGAACTTGGCCAACAAGCAATTTTCAAGATTTATGGACATGAGGATCGCACACTACTACATCAATCTGTTAAGAACTGTGCACAGCGGGTCTCTTGTCTTCTTTTAGTCGGCCGTGCGAGAAATTTCCTAACTGATAGAAAAGATAAAACGTGTACAGAAAGGGCACTCTTCCTGTTCGGTAAGCTATGAAACACCATGTTGTCAACGTGACACCATCGCAGTTACTGTTGGCCGCGGGGTCATACACGAAGCCCTAAATAGTAATGGGAGAATTGCATGAGCACGAAAGTCACTATAACAAAAGTATAGTAGACTTCTATTCCTTCTTTACACTTATTTACTCATTCATAGCAACAGCAAACAAAATATCCGCCACTTGGTGGGACGGACGGTCTCAGCAACACTGCTGCTTGGCCAAAGATTCATTTTTGTTCAGAAGCCACATCTTCAATAACTCACAGCAATCGCACAGCAATGTCTCGCAAGGAAACCGTGGGCCATTATATACGCGCATGGCAGTTCCGCGCACATTCGAATGAATGACTGGAGTCGCACCTGTACATCCGTGAAGAATAGGTTTACTGTGGCTGAATTTCAAAGCTCAAAACTGTTCGTTCTTGCGGTACGCCGCGGTCGTCACGCCGTTAATCCTAGTCCTCCTCATCAGCCATCTTCGCCCTCGCCACATGGCAAAGAAGAAACTCAGCGCCTCTTGCATCCTTTATACTGGGATAGAACTATTTATTCGCCCATACACTCTTAGGCAAAGTTACACCCTTTGGCTTGCCCCTTCTGCCACACAACAATAATCGTTATCTGCCTTGATGCGTTTCCTTTATTTAACGCTGCGAGCCCGGAACTTTCCAGTAACGAACGGCACGCGCGTTATCAGGAGGGGCACTCCAAAGGGTGTAAACTGTTCTATGCTGATAACGCGCGTGCCGTTCGTTACTGGAAAGTACCGGGCTCGCAGCGTTAAAGAAAGGAAACGCATCAAGGCAGATAACGATTATTGTTGCGTGGCAGAAGGGGCAAGCCAAAGGGTGTAACTTTGCCTAAGAGTGTAGGTACACAACCACGATCGGCCGTGCGCAGGCTTCCATGGTTGGAATGCGTCTCTCACTTGACGCTCGGACACCCAAGCAGCGCAGACGCCCGAGCCCCGGGCACTTGAGCTTAGCGGGAGCGCAGTGCGCTGGTGGTGTGGCGTCATCTTATAGAGAGGCAGATAAACATACACAGCAGTCACTCCTCCTTTCTTAATGAAAGCAGGCTATGTATATATCGTAGGCTTTCGGATAGTTCGAGGGGGACGTCTTGAAATTTGCGCTCTCCCTCCAGTCTCCACGGCGGGCATGTCACTCGGTGCGTGGTTACAGCTTGTTGTGACTGCAGGGTGTTGTTCTAGTTGATATCGAGCCCGTGTAGAACGTCGCTTGATTTGGCGATAGTGGCGGGGTAAGTGTCTGTGGAGCTGACACTGTTACCATGGTTCATCCGCTAGTATCGTCAATGTCACCAAGCCACCATTTTGGTCCTCTGCCAAAGTTGCGAAGTACCTTATCGCCCTTCTTGTATCGTGGTCTGCATTCCTTAGAACTAGGCCACTGCTGGGAGTGTGTAATAGCCTTGTCATCACCCTTCTTGGGAATAACAAGGTCGAGCCTTGCCTTCATAGAATAACTGAGCATCTGGTCTGCTGGAGACGTTCCATTCGGACGAGGCATTCAGTGGTACATGAGCAGCCATTGAGCGAGCCGGAGCTTGAGGTCTCCTCCTTCCAACTTTTTGAGGCCGTCGTTCACTGTGCGGACCACTCGTTCTGCCAAGCCATTTGATGCCGGATGGAAACCAGCAGTTCGCAGATGCTTGATTCCATTTCTTTCAACAAATTCTTGGAAGGGCTGACCATTAAATGATGTTCCATTCTCTGTGACAATACACCTCGGTAACCCAAACTTCGCAAAAATTTCACGCAGGTGTGCCACCGTTTTCTCAGGAGTGGCATTTGATACAATGAACAATTAGCCACTTTGACTTTGCATCAATTACCACACGAAGCATTTTTCCCTAGTAACGTCCAGCATAGTCCAAGTACAAACACTCCCAGCATCCCTGCAGTTCTGGCCAGGACACTGGTTCTACTTTAGGTGGCATTGGAGAATCCTGAATGCACTCTGGACACCGTCGAGAGCAGTGCTCTGTTTTGGCATCCATGTCAGGCCACCAGACAAGGGATCTTGACATGCCTTTCATGACGACCGCACCCTGGTGAGCTTCATGAAGCAGCTTAAGGATACGCTGGCGGGTAGGAACTGGCACAATCACGCAGTTTCCCCCGTGTAGAAGATTCCGATGCCCACTCAGTTCATCACGCCTGTTCCAGAATGGTTGTAGCGACTTGTCTGGCATGCTATGTAGCCAACCGTTCTTTACCCATTGTAAAACCTGACTTAGGTTGTGGCCACTGTTCGTGAGATGTTGCAGTTGCTTCTCTGATATATTGTCAGCTTTTCGAGGTTGTAGATTGAATTTACCAGCTCTGATGGTTATGCTGGATCTTATTACAGCGTCTTTAGCGGTAGACTGCTCATGGCACCTGCATTCCCATTAAGGCGTCCCGGACGGTGCTCGATTTTGAAGTTGTAAGCTCCAAGGGTAAAAGCCCAGTGTTAATTCTTGATGCAGTCATGGCTGGGATTGCCTTGTCTACTCGAAAGATCCCCACCAATTGTTTGTGACCAGTCATTAGAACAAAACGATGGCACATACGATAGTCTTCGAAGCGTGTGACACCAAATATTGTGGCAACAGCTTCCATTTCTAGTTGTGAATAGTTTCGTTCTCCTCGTGTGAGGGTGCGAAATACAAATGCCAGTGGTGAGTCCACCCCATCTTGCCGATGCGGCAGCAGTACTGCACCTACACCATAGGGTGAGGCATCACAAGCTAGTACGAGATGCTTTGATGGATCGTAGTGGGCGTAGAATCGCTGCTTCCATAATGCCTTGTTTTCTCTTGATAAAGGCGTCTCGTTCTTCGCCTGTATATCTCCAATGGGTGTTCTTCGATAACATTGCATACAAAAGTGCTAGTAGCGTCGACATGTTGGGTAGGAACTTTCCGTCGTACGAGAGGAGTTCAATATAGGATTCTAGTTCCACTACATATTTTAGTTCTGGTGCTTCGATGATGGCTTCTGTGTTCTTCTTAGCAAGCCGAAGTGCAGCTGGACTGATCTCACAACCCAAGTACACAAGTGATGGTTTAAGGAACCCGCACTTTTGTCTCAGCTTGATACCTGATTCTTTGATCATATTTAGGATTTTTTGGAGACCCTGCAGATGTTCTACATCAGTCCTGCCAGTCACGAGGACATCATCTAGGTAGACGGATGTTTCTGGAATTCCTTGCAGGCTGTATTCTATTCTTATTTGGAAGAGTGCCGGAGCTGATGCCACACAAAAGGCTAAGCGGTTGTATGCGAAGGGACCTGTGTGTGTAATAATGACCAGGAATTTGCTTGTCTCCTCATCCACAGGCACCTGACTGTAGGCTTCCTTGAAGTCTAGCTTCATGAACTTGACTCCACCTTGCAATGACGCGAAAATGTCTTCAATCTTTGCGAGCGGGTACTGGGTTGGAATGTAATCACTGTAGAATTCACGCGCAACTTGTAGTCTCCACAAATCCTGACGCTTTCTCTGTCTGCTTTCAGCACTGACACTAAGGGAGAGGCCCATACTGGGTGATCAACAGAACCATGGATTCCTTCGTCTTCCAATCGTTTAAGTTCATGATCCACTTTCTCTCGCAGTGCATAAGATACACAGCGTGCTCTGTAGTACTGTGGCTAAGCGTAGGGTCGAAGCTCTACATGAACTGGAGTTCCCTTGAGTGCTCCACAACCTGGCCTATACATGTCTTCAAGTTCTCGCGGCATGTTTTGCCTCACGAAATCTGTTGCATTTTCTACCAGCTGTGTCGTGTTCACCTGCCCTGGTAGAAGGTTGAATGTCGACAACCATTCCCGGCCACGCAAGTTCGGGCTCTTGCAACCAACTACCAAGAGTGTCCGTTGACTCGTAGTCTCGCAAAAACATACGTCTAAACGTTGGGAACCAAGCACAAAGATGGCCTCACGGATGCATTTTAGCTTGACGTCTGTTGCCATTAGTCGGGGTAACAAACGTTGGTTGAGTTTGTGTATTCCGAGATTATGGATACCGGTGACCCAGAGTCTAAGTCCATCACCAGCGATGCTCCATCCACCTTGAAGGTTACTGTGATGGGGTCTAGAGCACAATTCGTTTCCAGTGAATGCCGAAAGTACACGGTTGGATCGTTACCTGGTTCGAGACTGTTACCTTGACTTGACTGGTTTCTTGCCTTGTCAGTGTTGGAAAGACGGCAGCTCGCCAGATGTCCCACCTTGCCACAATTGTAACACTTGGTGTTGATGTGCTTGCAATCTGGTGGTTTGTGGTCATGTCCTCCACGGCAAATGCAGGGTCTCATTTTTCCTTGGGATCCGAACTTGTCTTTCCCTTTTGGTTTTATTCCTGGATTTTTCTGTCCGCTTGATACAGAACGACACTTTAAATGGTGGTACTTGAAGTACTTAGTGGCGTCTTTTTGCATTTGATAAATGGGTAATTCTACAAGACCTTTCTGAAGTTCCTTTGCGTCTCGCTCCACTGCTTCCGATGTTTTCGCGATATCAATTGTCTTTTCCAAGGTAAGGTTCTTTTCCACTAAAAGGCTCGGCTGCATGGTCTTGTCTCGTATTCCACACACAAGGCGGTTCCTCAGATTATTTGAGGGCTTTGCCCAAGTTGAAGTTTTCCGCAATATGCCAAAGTTCGACGACGAAAACCATGACGCTTTCGTTTTGAAGTTGAGCTCGCGTGTTGAATCGAAAGCTATCGGGTATTTCCGACAGCGGCGGGTTGACGTGTCTGTCCAAAGTCACCATTAGTTCCTTGTACTTCTTTCGGCTTCGCCGGTGCCAACAAGCTGCGGAGGGTGGCGTACGTACTGGATCCGACACTCGACAAAAATATCCACTTCATTTTTTTGTCTTCTTCAATGCCGTTTGCACTAAAGAACGCATGGAACCGTTCTGTGTACGAGAGCCAGGACTCTTTGTTGCTGCATTGCCCCACTTTGCTGAGCGTCGCCACATCTGTGCGTTTGCGTGGGAACGCCACGTATTTCCAGTATTGTTATGTGGAAGCATAACCACTTGCCCGTTTTCATCTGGATTTGGTGTCTTCACCGGGCTGATTTTGCGTCCACGATCCACACGCTCGTCGCCAATTGTATCTTTTATACTGGGGTACAACTATTTATTCACGTACAGGTACAGGATCACAATTGGTCCTGCGCCGCCTTCCATGGTTGGAATGCGTCTCTCACTTGGCACGCAGACACCCGAGCGACGCCCACACTTGAGCCTCAGACACGAGCTCAGTGTGAGCGCAGTTGTACTGGTGGTGTGTAGCCATCTTATCGGGGCGCCGATAAACATACAGAGCAGTGCCCTTCCAGTTTGTGACGAAGGATGACCAGCGAAGCTGTGTATGTGGGCCCCTTAATGGCGAACTGCACCTCAGCCGTGGTTCGGCCCGGCATTGCACAACCTTCAGGATCAGCCAACGTATGAGGAGTGCTTAGCGCCTGCTTCACCTCCGTCGCGGGTCGGCCCGGCATTGCACTATCTTCGGGATTTTTTTCATACACGCGGACAGGATAGTGGGGAAAGTAGCTCTTAATAGCTTCGCTGTAAAAATTCTTCGCTAATGTATGCCATCCTGAGCAACTAATACATCAAGCAGAGCGAAGCTGTTCTGACAATTTTCCGAAGTGTACAGGGGTCTGGTTTTTGATTGATTCCACAATAAAACCTCGCGATCACTACAGCCACTTTGGGGCTCCTTCGCAGGCTGCGTTGCTGGATGGCACCGTTAGCGTTCACTGTCGTAGCTGACTTCAAACGTGGAACCGGTAACGCAGAGCGACAAGAAAAAAACGGATTACTGGCTAAAGAAACCAAGCCATGAAGTTGTCTATTCGAGTAAGGTATATAGACAAGATATACCTGTATTTTATAAGCAATTGAAGAACTCTAATGCACGTTGCGTTGCTGGTGGTTGTTGATATTTGATACGCAGCCCACAGCTGCACAAAAACTGCGGCGAAACTCCCCTTAACAGCTCCACTCTAAAACAACAAACTTTGCCCACTAGCGTAACTGTGGATCGAAATCAGTACCCAGCGGAAATCTGAAGGAATAAGTCAAATGCCATGGACACTGCGACACATATTTATAGCTCGACAATATGTGCATGGTCTTGCACAATGCGCAGATTCGGCGTATATATCGGATGCCATAGATACCATATAACGAATAAGACAAAATTCTGCTCATCGCAAAAATATTGTCCCGTTTAAAAGGTTTGTGGATCCTACATTTATGTGTGAATCGGATATAGGCGGAACTTTCTTTTGTGTTTACTGAAATTTATTCACTTCTACGCTCTTTCTTCGCTTCTATGCAGCGCAACCCTCCTCTCTCTATGCATGCTCTGGTCCCATTTAATTTCCTTCAATGCTATCTGCACAGTCGGCTGCTTTCGTTGCCGACTACACTTCCCTATAGACAACTTCAATCTTCTGTTGCCAATTTCTTCACTTGTCGCAACTTTTTATGCTTGTCTATATGGGTACCTAACCAGTGGAACATATTCATCCTGGGAGATGTGCCCAGAATGTTCATATACCCAGCTGCACATGCCCAGTACCATACAGTCAGTGGCATACATTCAGTAGCCCGACTTCCACACACAGAGAGACAACAGCCAACCGCCAGCAGCCACCAGCCAGAACTAGATGTGTGGACGGGCTTGGGGTGAACCGAAAGCCAGTACGCGACCTCGCCCGCAGGCCGGGTTCGGGCCGCCCAACGTCATGTTGACTCAGGCCCATGCTGGACTCGGGCCACTAAATAATTTTGTTGGGGCTGTCGGAGCTACGTACCATGCCCGATTCGAGCCAAGAGCAACTATGATATGGCCGAATGGTTCAAGAGCACGACATGCTGAATTTTTTGGAAGAACTTGAAATATTTGTTTAAAGCCCTAGTCACTACAAAAATTTTTCGCGTGATACATTACGTTGTGTGAGTGCATGTGCGTGTGCCTGCGTGCGCGCGCGTGTTGACGCAATTGTTTCCTGTCACTGTGACAGGAAGCAATTGTGTCCGTATGGACTAGTGTCCAGTATGGCGTGGTGTGGTGTGGTAGGGTGTGCCGTTGGGAACTTGCACAATACTTATTGTATTTTATACCTATGTATATATATATACGTGTGTGTGTGTGTGCGTGTGCGTGTGCGTGTGTGCGTGTGTGTGTGTAGTCATACCATAAGAACCCAACTAGTAAGGACATCAAAGGCCTCACAGGGGAAGTTATCTGGAGTTCTTAATTGAATTAAGAAAATGATAAATTTTAATAATTTTCTTTTTTGTTCCTTCAACACTCCGTGCGTTTTCATAAACGTGATATCTTGCATAAGGGATACAGCAACGCCGTAGTGCTCTCGGTGGCCCTTATTCAACGCCTTCTAGATAACACAAGGCCGCTGCACTTCGATCCATGACGTCATGCTACCTTGCCTGAGTGCCACAATATCTAATGGTGATGCTCCCAAGTAAGCCGCGGTGGTTTTCACGTCCCCGTTTTCGTCACGCCGGACTTGGCGATGGAAATTTTGGTCCAAGTACCATGGCGTCATGAATCAGAGTGCATAGGCCTGCTATCTAGGACACGTCGCCTTATCTCTCATCGCCGCAGCCCTCTCTCATTCTCGCGGAGGCAGGAGAGGGATCCGATCATCTTCCATGCCGCCGCCTGTGCCGCTGCAAACGGCAGACATACAACGAATCGTCTTATGTAGCCGCCTATACTAAAGCTACTGATGTTTTGGTGTAAAGCTATATGAATAGCGGCGCAAATTAACACGTACAAGGACTAAGGATACAGGACAAGGTTCAGTGGGTTGGACGCCAGGCCCGGCTGCGGAAATTGCGTGGTCCATCACCACTGCCGGAAGCCCATTGGTTTAAGACGGACGCAAAGAACCACATGGTGAGGCGTCCGGCTTTCCAGCGGCGCGTTGCTTGGAAGTGGTTCATACAGACCGTTGTGCTTACTGTGCAAGAAACAAGATAAACAAAACTCCAAGCTACTCGAGTTAAATTCAGGGGTATTACGTGCCAAAACCACAATTTGATTGTGAGACACGCCGTAGTCGGTGATTGCGGATTAATTTTGGCCACTTAAATATTTAAAGGGCCCCCAATGATATAGGATATCTAAAGGGCCCCCAATGATATAGGATATTTAAAGAGCCCCCAATGCACGGCACACGGGCATTTTTGTATTTCGCCCCCCATCGAAATGTTCGAATTTGTGACCTCGGGCTTAGCCGTGACCCATCACAGCCGCTAAGCCACCATGGCGGATCCCAAACTACTCAAAAAGTATTACTGCTGGTACTACTCCGGTGATTTTCCATCAATTTGGTGTCCTTTCCAAGCGTTGAGGTCTCGTATTGACCAAGCACAGGGCCAATAGTGCACTTGTACCTATTATACCTGGCGGTACACGGCGACAGCTCTCATCTGCCTCCCACAGCTGCGGCTGATGATCTAGGTAACCGCGTGCGGCTTGCCAAGAGTTGCCTAGAGACCTCGTAGACTTTTTAGGGTCCTCTTTCGAGATGTGAAAACTCAACAAGTAACTGGGAACATCTCTATCCATTATTAAAACGGGTGGGTTGCCGGCAGTACCGAGATTTACACCAAGTATCACCCTTATAGGAGGCGGATGCTTTACCTCAGGCCAACGCTGCGGTTAAGAGGATGCCTACAGGTCCCATGCTGGCAATTCCCCAAATATGGACGTCATTCCTAAGTATTCAGGTCCCCGTAAAATGGTCGAACACCAGGCCGGGAAGCCCACTTTTACCTATTTTACCATTAGGTAACCGGCAAAATAAAATACATTTCAATGTCTATAGGGCGCCCTTTCGAGATGAGAACCCCTTATGAAAAGGCGGAGCTAAGGCACTGGACTCGAAAACTTTATTATGTTCAAGATGCATATGAGCTGCCAAACGGTATCCCCTGGACCTTACATGGTTCAGTCAGAGCCGGGCATCGTTCCCAGGACACTTTGCTCACACTGGGCGCCGCACCACACGCAGGCCTGCAGAGCCACAACCCAGGCCCTGCCGTTAGCCAGAGCTCCACATCCTGTACCCATTTAACTTGGGTCATCGTCCGACCGAAGTCTTGCCATCGAGCGTGACGGCCCACGCTGCTGCTGTCACCTGGATGGTCATGTTCTGGTACACCCATGTACTCGAGTTGGCGGGGCGGTAAGTGCCCGAATGTCCCCCGTGAAGGACAGCTTTGATCGGCGCCGTAGCGTCCTCGAGCTTAGACATTCCATTGTAGACCAAGCATCAGGCTGGCAAGCCATTTCTCCCTTCATCTTTAAAGTAGCTAAGCTGGCCTCAAGCCGAGACGCAACAAAGACTACCGCATCAGTGGCAGGACACCTGAGTCCTGCTTCACCAGGAGCCCCTCATAGTCACATTATGCTACTATTCCCATACCCAAAGCCTTAGTTTCGCTTCCTCACCCTCTTAGCTACTTTGACAGTCTCGATCATGGCACCCACGAGAAAAGGGGGAGGGGGAAGCACAGGCACCGTTTTCTTGATCACGGGCTTAGATCACGCTAGCGCGCTGCCTCTCGCAGCGAATTTACCTGCGACCTGAGTGGAACCCTTTGCACTACAGTGCGAGATATTCCCACATGTAGCCTGCGGAAAATTCACTAGTGCAGCCTCTATTGCAGCGCTCTTAATCGTTGTTCGTGCGAAAGAACCCGTGGCGAAGTTAGCGGCCGCGACTCTAGGCATCGGCTTCGCAGTGTGTCAGCATCTCTGGCGGTGGCACACGGAAAGGAAGCGCCGTCGTCCGTGATAAGCGATAGGCTCAACGCACGGTTGAGAGCGCTGCAATACGATAGCGCACGGGAGCAGTCACGTCGTTTTATTTTCTATTTCGCGGGCTTTCTTTAAACGCCGAAAAATATCGCCATGCAGCATGTACAGGCGCCGACAAAAGTGGCATACTCCACGCAGCGGGAGCCGGAGCAACGGCAAACTGCATCGCATCGCCATCTATAGGCAGCATCTGGCATCGAGACAGCCAATGAGTGCCCTTTATTATCTGCAGGCATGTCGCTTGACTCGTGTCAATGTAGATGGCGTCGCAATGTGGTGTGCCGCTGCTCCGGCTCCCGCTGCGTGGAGTATGCCACTTTTGTCGGCGCCTGTACGTTGCCGCGAAAAATTGCATCGGTCGTTTCTGAACCCCTTCTGCAACACAACTAAAAGCACTTGGCCCTAAACTGAATATTAAAAATTCAGCATAACTCATTTAGTTAATCAACTCATTAAGCAGAATATAAAAGAAACTCTTAGGAGTGCCACATGACGGCAAACTATATGCCATTGGTTTCATACAGCAGCGGATAACCACTTTTTTTTTTAAATCCCTGGCACAAGTTACGTGAAACGCCCTGTATAACAATGCAAAAGAAGTTATTATTCTATATAAAGCTGGTTTCCTGGGGACACGCTGGCGCATATTGTACCTTTCTTATATTACACGCCCAGTGTGTGATGGCTTTCATATATTGATAATGTACAGCCTTACTGAAGTAAGCAGATGCAATATTTTTTGCAGTGTAGCGCTAGATTCTTGCTTGCTACCGGCTACAGCGAATTTCAGTTCTCCCGAAAATTTTCAATGATGTAGCAGCCCGCTTTACCGATGTAGGAGTCGCCTCATCCCAACCGAATGTCATAAATGGTCTCATTGGCACAATGCGCTTGCCCGGCAACGTGTTACTTGTTTGCATTGAACTTATAGCACTCTTCTAGGCACGAAGTCGCGGGGTCAAATCCAGGCCACGGCGGCCGCATTTCGATGTAGGCGAAATGCAAAAACACCCGTGTACTTAGATTTATGTGCAGTTTAAATAATCCAAGGTGGTCAAAATTAATCCGTAGTCCCCCACTACGGCGTGCCTCATAATCATATCGTGGTTTTTAGAACGTAAAACCCCATAATCTATTTTTTTTTCACCGTTTGAGCGAACGTCCGAACTAGGAAATGTCAGAAAATGTTCCTCCATAACAAAAAACATATCTGAAAGCAATACAGCTGGCCGGACGTAAAACAATTTCCCCGCAAAAAAAAAAAAAGTAACTTTGTTCCCCATTGTCCACTGCGCTATGGAATGCAGAGGGTAAGTGCCATAAGATTTTGCAGTTACCCTCTACAATTGAATTCATTTTCCTTTATGCGCCCCCTGTCTGCAGTGAAAGAGGACTTCACTGTTTATAGAAATAACATTTCGCGGCAAACCTATTCCTATAGGTACAGCATTCATAATAGAAGTTCACTATGTTCGATTACTTATCTGCTGTGTAGAAGATATGCCTCGTCATCATTTATTTTTCCTAAATTCCATAACTTATACTGAATAGCGATACCACATTAAGAATTTTTGTGACTCAGACGAATCAATATCAGTCCGTAATACCATAGAGAAACAACATCTTCAAGACAAATGGCAGCAACTGTTTCTGCCGGTTGCCTTTTTTAGCACGTTTTGTGCAACCTGTCAAAATAGCTTTAAAGCTCCGCCGGCTATTTTTCAGGCCGGCAACCGACGATGCGCACGTAAGCATCAAAGTTACTTGCTTTGAAGGAAAAGGTGTCGCCAAGCACATTCCATCGAATACGACACAAACAGTGCCTACCTGAAACAGGAATGCCAAGGAAATGTGTGCTGTGGCTGAGTAATTTGTTCGATAGGGATAAATATTTGTGCAAATGATCTATGGGGAATAACGACAAAGTCAAATCATTCATTATTTTTATGTGCATGAACTTCTTTGCGTCATTAAAGTTATTACAAAAAAATTAACATAACGTAGAAGAGTCTGGCGCTGGGCCTGTTGGTACATAGCTTTACGAACAAACGACGAAAACCAAGCCTTCGAAAACGTTTACACAAGAAGAGAGAAAAAGACAACCACACACGCTGGGACTAGCAACAGAGTTTAATGAAACGCTTGGTTCGAAAAGAAAATCGAGACGCGCATGGGCCATACAATCCAAGGCAGCCGTTAAAAAAAACATAAAAACCTTCAAAAAACACCGGTGAATGACACCGGTGTTTCATAAACGGGATGCCAAGAGCAACTTCGACAGTGAGCGGGCAAGTTTGCCCCTCCACCTGACGTCACAGACGTTTCATGTTCTTTTAAGCGAACATTGACACAGCGTCCTGTCTGTCCGATGTACACTCTGCCACACGACAACGGTATGCGATAAACAACATTGGTGGTGCAATCTGTGAATTTGGAAACATGTCGCATAAGCTCTTAGGTTTCCGGTTTTCAATCCAGGCACAAAGTCTTGAAAGCCTACATGGCGCCGACAACGCAACTTGTACACTGTGTCTAGTGACAACTTTTGTCACGTTGTGTGAAAGCTTGTGGATATAAGGAACAACTTCCACTCGCTTACCATCCTCATTTCCACGTGCATGAACCCTGTCATCTGTTTTTTTTTTTTTTTTCGACCTGTTCAATTTTGTTTTGGCTACCGCCTTTAAAATGTTATCAAAGAAACCAGCCGCCTTTAGACGGTGGATCTGCTCATCAAAACTTTGCTGCATTGAATGGTGGCAGCTTTTCTTGAGGGCATTAATTAAACACAGTGCCAATATGCCTCGCTTCACTAGTTTTTAATGTGATGACTCAGAAGGTAGAAGTTGCTTCTTAGTGCGGGGGGCATACATCCAGCAAACGTGTCCAGTGTTAGAAAAAGTCAGTTTCAAGTCTGAAAACCCTATCGCATGCTCTGAAGCCAGTTCCTTGGTGAAATTTATAGATTTGCTGCATGCCTTGAATGAGTTAAAAATGTCACATGATGCCCTATCTAGGTCCGCGGGGTTCTTCAGGTTTAACAAAATTAAAAAACCATCAACATGCCTGAACACCTTTGCCATCTTATCGTCAACCAACGAGCAACTTAAAGCATTGTCGAATTTACACAGAAAAATTTCGCATGATACAGGTGCCACGTTGGACCCAATACAAATTCCGTTCTTTTGCACATACAAAGTTTCATCAAATTCAATGAACGTCGATGACAAGTACATGGTTAAAAGCTGAAGGAACGAGTCAACAGAGACGCCACAAGTACTCTGGAACGGGACTGCCCCATTTTCTTCAATAAGTTCACGAACCGCTACAAACAATTTGGCATGTGGCACTAAATAGAAAAGTTATTCAATGTCTACCGAGAGCGCTGTGTTTGCAACACGCCGTTGATCACGCAAAAACGTCCACGACACAGTCAGAAGATGTGACGTCAAAAGGTTCTGATGTAACTAACGTATTGAGCCAGCATTGTAGGTACAGTCCCACCTGTTGCTGATAACATTTTAAAGGCGGTAGCGGAAACAAAGTAAAGCAGGTTGAAAAAAGAAACAGGTGGCGTGAAAAAGAGGTTCGTAAGCGAGTGGAAGTCATTCCTTATATCCACAAGTTTTCATACAACGTGAATAAAGTTGCCACTAGACACGGTGTACAAGTTGTGTTCTCGGCGCCAAGTAGGCTTTCAAGACTTTGTGCCAGGACTGAAAAAAGGAAACCTAAGAGCTTCTGCACTATTCGCCATGTATCCAAATTCACATACTGCACCACCAATGTTGTTTATCGCATACCGTTTTCGTGTGGCAGAATGTACATCGGACAAACAGGACGCTGTGTCAATGTTCGCTTAAAAGAACATGAAACGTCTGTGACGTCAGGTGGAGGGGCAAACTTGCCCGCTCACTGCCGAAGTTGCTCTTGCCATCCTGTTTATGAAGACCCCCAAATTATTGGTAGGGTAGCCACGAAATGCGAGAGGGAAGTTATTCAAGCTTACTAAATACAAAAACACGGTCACAATCAGTGCGTGAGTGCACTTTCAGTATCGCAATCATGCAAAGAAATTGCTTTATCGGAAAAATGTCGTCTTTAGAATGCGCCATTCACCGGTGTAAGGCCTTTATGTTTTGTTTTGTTTTTAATTACTGCCTTGGATTACATGGCGCATGCGCGTGTTGGTTTTCTTTCTTTTCGAACCAAGTGTTTCATTAAACTGTTGCTAGTCCCAGTGTGTGCGGTTGTCTTTTGCTCTTTTCTTGTGTACGGGTCTGGGTTTGTGTACGGGTCTGGGTCTTGTGTAAGCTGGGTTTCGTCGTTTGTTTCTCAAAAAAATTAAATTACGGTGTTTCACGTGCCAGAACCACAATCTGATTATGAGGCATGCCGTAATAGGTGGTGCGGACTACGGGGGTGTGAAGGGGCCCGAGCCGCTTCCGGAGTTTTCCAGGAGGAGGGGGGGGGGGGACAGCTCCCCCTCGGCGATGCAAGAACTACCCCCCCCTTAAAGTGTCATTACTAGAGTGTTCTGTTACCCACATCATGTGATGTTTCTTTTGAGTTGCCTGTACCTTTTCTCCTAAATTTTATTGCGGCTAAAAGATTACTACATATTTGTTGGCACGGACGTGTACGTCTGTTAATTCATGTTTTCGCTTTCTCTCTGCAAATCATGACAATAGGAGGACAAGCGCATTAAAGCACCAGCGTCAGCGGCCTCATACATACTTTTTTTTCATTTCAAGTTTTTTTTTTTAATTTTCACTGTGAACACCACGGACAAACACAATATATGTAAATATACAGGGTGTCCCAACTATCATGCACCAAGGTATAAAAGTATGCTAATGCTACATAGCTGGACCAAACCAAGGTATTGTTGTTGGCCGTCGCTTGGAGATACTAAAATATTTTTTTGCAGTCCGCCTAGTTACATAATTAGTCTTAATTTGTTAATCAATTTCTCAAATATGTTTAGATGAAAATTGTAAAGGAAAAATTTGTACAGCCGCATGAAAAGCTCCTGAAAACACCTTTCTGTTGCTCAATACGTGCTACATAAAAGCGTTTTTTGGAGCGTGAAAGAAGCCCTCGAATGCACGCAAGGTGCCGCAAAATGCACGCAAGTGCAAAGTACCAAAAACATATTCTTATCGCAGGCTTTCCGGCAAAGAAGCAGAGTTGCGATTTCTTGAAATCGGGAAGCGAAAAGCTGAAGAATAATGCAAGTTGATACCAGGGAAGCAAAATATAATGCGGCAGTGAGAAAGTTTAATAAATTATAACTACCTGTGATAACCATCATGCTTTAGAGTTAAGTAGATATTTGATACAAAGCCATTTTACTGCGGGGACACTAGCGTTCGAGTGCTCCACGTCTTTTCACTCAGGTTCGCATCATGGATCTCTGTTTCACAAGTACAAATATTCATTTGGGGTGCCCAGCGTCATAACAGCATCTGACGCCTGTGTACATACTCTACTGGATCGAATGCGTTTATTTTTTTCTCCATAAGCGACGCCCATTTCACGATGGACAATGGCTCGTACACGAAAATTGGGAGCCTGCAATTAGCGCAGTTATCTTTTAGGGAGCCTTAGGCAGCAATTGAGCCTCCTCAACCAGGTCCGGTGTGTGGCGATCGTCACTGGAGTCCGGGACTGAGGACCAACCCTCCAGTGGCCACAACACTATATTTTCTAAATAAAGTTATTTATTTCTCTTCCTCTCTCTCTCTCTCCTTGAAAAACACTTGTTTCCGACTACTGCCACGTGCACTGCGTCATTCGTCTCTTTTCCTAATGTTGAGCGCGATAAATCTTAAATGTGTGCAATATCAACTGTTTAATGATGTGTCGCAAACGCTGTGCTCAACTCGACGAAGCAACAATGGCAGTGAGCGAAAAAAAAGACGCCTTAGCACGTGGGTTTTATTAGGCGTCATCCAAGACCCTTGCAGGGACTCATCTCTCATTGCTCGGCGCAAGGCGAACTGATGCTTTCATGTCTGTACAGTCGTACTTACATCTGCATATCGAATTTTCGTCTCGCACAGACACGGAACTGCATTCTGCAGACAATAAATGAATTTGAAACGGTTCATGGACACTATCAAGCCTCAGTTCAATCTTTGCTTGAAATGGCCTCACTCATGAATTATTCGGCTTGTTTCTGTTACGGTTGTTAGATTCGTTATTTATGACGGGTAAGAGTCTATTCCAAGTGTACTGGCGTACTTTGCGAATCAATGTACTTCTTTCTTTCTTTTTTTCTAGACACTGAGAAAATTAAAAAAGAAAAAAGAAAGTTCATTCCGGAGCCCGCATGTGCGCAAAGCACCACTTTCATCCCCATCGATTACAGCCCACTCGTACGAAAGAGGCAAAATTGCTGACGCGAGCAGTGCGGAAACCAACAAAGTGGGAGCGTGTTGCGAAAAAGTGCAAAAAAGAAATTATTTGCTTCTTGTGGTATTGTTTGGTCCACGAATGTTCTCTGCGGCACAATAGCTACGGCGCAGTGCGAAGCCAGGGAACAATTTGTTATAGAGCTGCCATCGGAACGTCCAGTAAGGTAGCTGAAAAAAAAAGCGGTCAATGCGAAAGTGCTACATGAAAATCACATTGGCAGTTTTCTTGTTTCTTTGTTGTTCTTTTCTCTTTCTCTCGCCTGCACGCCTTACGCGAGAGCACTGGATTGTTACAGAAACAATGCCCTTGTGGCGCCTAGCTTAACTTCCTGCCCTCGACCGACGACAGCCCCATCCTCAAAAATACGACGACAGGGGATATAAAAGGCACAGCTAGGTCCTTTGGAGAGCACCTTACTCCGGCGACAGACAAACACATCCCTGCAGGAGGTCGCCTAACTGCGGAAACATGAAGCTCTTCAGTGCTGTCGCACTCCTATCCTTCGGTAAGACGGCTTTGGTCGCTGTTAGTGCAAGACACTGCGCCCGTGAGATCTTTAGCCCTAATGCTAAGTCAAACGTTACGCAAGCTCTAGGAGCCTGGAGCATTTTGGGACGAACAGCGGGCACCATTCCCAGATATCCAACTTTAAGTATCTCGCCAAGCACTCGCGCCAAAATTTCTAGAAGTTTCTTTTGCCAAACTGCTCCTGCCTCGGTCTATCGATGAATTTCTTTCGCTTTCGTGCAATCGTCTATGTAGAGTCGCTAAGACCTCAAGAGCTAAAGTTACCGAAGTGTTTTCACGGTGTTTTACTACGCTGGCTATGCAGACCCCTAAAGCAGCGCCATAGCCAAGCCGAACGTGTACTGAACCCTCGCAATTAAGTCTTTCAGAACCATAAGGGAAGCGTGAGCAAGACCTTCTTTCTCATGGTTCTACCTTTTCTTTATGACAGCCTTTCTTTTCTTGTTCTCGTATTTTCGCTGCTTTGTGCACATCTAACGTTTCTAAAGTTGCGTATGCCCCTGCCATAGGCAGTCTCATATTCACTTAGCTATAAACAGAAATGCACTCTCTTAGCTTAAGATTGATATAAATGTCGTGATCTTCACCCCTGAAGTCCAACAAAGAAATCAACGGAATGAACAGGAGTAAATAAGACCCCTTGACGATATAATTGTCATCTGGGAGAACGTGAGGACGCCACTAAACAGAATAATTCTGCGACACGAACGCTAACCATGCTATAGTGACGCAAGTGCAAGGCAAGGTTCTTCCAGCCTAAGTCTGTCGAGATGCCATCGATGCTCGAATGGCGTGCCGAGTTCGCTCAATGCTCAGAATGAAATATGTAATTTCGTTCCAATTTTTCGATTCAGAGCGACGGATAGCGAAGAAAAAACAGCGCGATTATACGTGGCCGCTTTTCTTTCTTTAAGCCCCACAGCTTACGCTTTATATGATCCCCCCCGCAACCATACCTTTCTTTATGGACAAGCACCATGTCTGTATAAGGCTCTGCAATTCATTTAATTATGTATAACGCATAAAATGACAACCTGAGCGAATTTAAGAAATTAACAAGGCACATTAAACGGTCAGATGCCCTGCCTGAGCGAGATCAGTCACCGAGGCTCTAATTAAAAAAAAAAAGTTTCCAGCCCAAAAACTTGCTGCCAGTAACATGTGACAGCGCTTCCTTTCGCGAGTAAGCCCTCTGCGCGTATTAGGCATACACAATTTTTCTTCTTACGATGAAACCTTGCAGCAGCCATCAGCGGTTAGCCGTCATCCCAGCATGTTCCTAGTAGGGAACATGCTGAAATAGTTCGCGCGAAATAATTCCTCATCAAGGAGTCAGTGGACTAAACAAAAAGCTGTCGAGTACCTTTCGCTTGCGCGTGCTGGTTATTCTTGAAGAACGTTATGGGTGTATAGTTTGCACTTTCCTTAGTGACGTCAAATCCTGTCGCTCATTATATATGGAACTTAATAAATGAGACATTTGGGCCGTTTGAATTCGATAAGTTATTCTGGTGACCACACATTACAGGTGGAAGGACTCTTTATTGTTTCATGTTTTAGAGTGAACTCTTAAAATCTACTTAAGGAACTTTCTCTCTGGCGCCGTTTGCTCAGCTACGTGTATTGTTTTTGTTGCACTTATGGGCATCAGCAAAGACATTTTATTGAACTGCATTTACTAACGCCTGTACCGTCCTCTTCTCTGTGTATTGTATTTTTATTGCGCTAATGTGAATTAGGAAACTATAACTTCCTGCGCCGTAAGAAGTTCCAGTCAATGGCAGTAAACATAACTCCGCGTGCAATTGCAAAGCGATGAAGTATTACTAAAATGTACGCATGGTGCATGTTCATCAAATGCTTTTATGAACAGTTCTTGTACGGTAATGCAAAATCTGAAATAATGGCACACTTCAGACACTTTGCTTAAAATTTTCAAGACAGCGACAACATGTGAACATGTTGAAGGCTAGTGCAAAGGCTTAAGACTAAAAAAGAAATGTACTCGCATTTGCAAACCTCATGCGATGGCAGATATCCAGTAAATATTTGAAGACTACAAACACCTTTAACACTGTAGTAGAGTACATTATTAATTGCAACATATGATTTTTAATGTCCACTTTCACTTTGATAATTGCCTATAGTCTTAAGATTTCTCGTTATTTTTTTATATAATTTCAACGAGCAAAAGCCGTCTGCTATTTGTACAGGTAGGGGCTCATATGTACTCTTGCACAACGTAAGCGCAAATAATTACTTAAATCAATTTCCAAAAAGTACGGTGGGCGTTAACTTCAGTAATACGATCCCGCGCACACTAATGTAATTCTTTTGCCGCTTACTCCTCAGCCATTCCAGCTTGCCTTGGTGCCGGCATCAAGTCAGTCGTCACAGGCGGCGCTGCCCTTCCCGGAACAGTACGCGCTGCTACATTGAGTTCTCTGCCCGCAGTCACTACACTCACCGGTGGCCTGACTGGTGTCGGCTCCAGCCCGAGTGTGGTCAGTTCCGTGGTCGGCCCCTCTTCGATCGGCGGAGGCCTCACAGGTGGACTCACCGGCGGGTCCTTCGGCAGCTGGCCCGGATCCTTTGGCGGAGTTTTGGGCGGTCTCTCTGGTTCTTACCCTGGATACCTCGGTGGGCTCGGTGGTAGCTACTGGGGAGGCTACCCGGGCTCTCTCGGTGGTTCTCTTGGCGGTTACTTTGGCTCTTACCCTGGCTTCGTTGGTGGATTCGGCCGCGGAATCTACGGAAGCTGGCCCGGATACTTCGGTGGATCTCTGGGTGGTTTATACGGATCCTACCCCGGCAGCTTTGGTGGATCTCTGACTAGACTCTACGGCTCCTACCCAGGCAGCTTCGGCGGATCTCTAGGCGGTCTCTTCGGATCCTACCCCGGCAGCTTCGGCGGATCTCTAGGCGGTCTCTACGGTTCCTACCCCGGCATCTACGGTGGATCTCTCGGCGGTCTGTTCGGCTCCTACCCCGGCCGCTTCGGAGGATCTCTGGGTGGCCTCTTCGGATCCTACCCCGGCAGCTTCGGCGGATCTCTGGGTGGCCTCTTCGGATCCTACCCCGGCAGCTTCGGCGGATCTCTGGGTGGCCTCTTCGGTTCCTACCCCGGCCGCTTCGGCGGATCTCTGGGTGGCCTCTTTGGATCCTACCCCAGCAGCTTCGGTGGATCTCTGGGTGGCCTCTTCGGATCCTACCCTGGCAGCTTCGGCGGATCTCTGGGTGGCCTCTACGGATCCTACCCCGGTAGCTTCGGCGGATCTCTGGGTGGTCTCTACGGATCCTACCCCGGAATCTATGGTGGATCCCTAGGTGGCCTTTATGGTTCCTACCCCGGAAGCTATGGTGGATCTTTCGGTGGAATGTTCGGATCTTCCCCCGGCCTTGGCTATGGTAGTGTTGCCAGCCTCTTCGGAAGAGGAGCCTATCCTTCTTTCTATGGAGCTACCTCACTGAACCTCCTGGGTCCCCGTTCGTTTGGCATCTTCGGTCGATTCCCACCACCACCCGGTCTTGGAGCCGCGGAGCGCAGGGGACAGTTCCTACCACACCCCGTTGACATCCGCACAACCTCTGACCCCCTAACTGGCCACCCCATGGTCCAAGCTGTCTACTATGGCCTCCTGCGCGAACGCATCGTGCCTGTGCCAGTCCCGGTTCCACAGGACGTCCCGTACCCAGTACCATACCCAGTCCCACAGCCATACCCAGTCCAACGGCCAATTCCTCAACCAGTCCCATACCCTGTTGCGCAGCCAGTGCCAGTCCACACAAACACCGAAGTGCACAAGACCGACGTCGTGGCCAAGACCGAGCGCGGCCCAGGTACGTCATGACGTTGCCTACATAACGTAGCCTCTTTTGGCAGTTACGGCTCAATAAGGCTAATTCAGTATGAAGTGGGCACGTGTTCTACTCTACTAGTGCACGTATGTCATGTACACGACAAAAAATAGCCTGAATTCACATATTTCAACGATGTTAACAACCCAGCACAGTAAGCCAGGAGTATACATGAAGAATTAGTATGAATAATTAAAGGGGAGTGAATGAAAAGGCACCCAGTCAAGAGTAGGAACGCACTTGTTTTACATCGATGAATAGTTAAGGTAACATCTGAAAGTGCCTATAATTGGAAAATACTTCAGGACATTCAAAATTTGATCCACGCACAGCTGATGATAGCTGCGTCTCTCTGCTCTCAACTGCATACTTTCAACGCCTATTGTTGCGCTGAACAAAAAAAAAAGTTCTGAAACATTTTTTTCCTTTTTCATTTTCAGTTCTCGTCGACCAGGCCATCACTGACGTCCGATCAAACCGAGTCAACTAAACATCCTCCGAGGAAAAGACCAAGTCACTTTAGTTCACTGAACAGATCGGCAGTTAAATATGTATTTGAAATAAACCAAATTCTATCTCATGAAGCTGAGCGTCGTGACTCTGTATTATTCGTGCTTTAGTCACAACAGCAGCCCTGGGATAAATTTCTAAACGGATAATGCCATACACTATAACGCATACTGACGTCGTGGTAGACATGAACAAACATATGAGAAGAAATAATCCTATTATTAAAGTTCTTCCGCAAGTTGACCATGAAATGTACGCCGAGTGTGAAAAAATTGTGAAGGATTTCTTTTCCGGCAGCCTTAACTTGGAAGTATGGCACATAGAGCGTGCCCATCGCATTGTCCAACGGCGCCCTTGTCATCAGTGGCCCGCCATTGTCCAATTTTTAAACTTCAAATCTAAAATGAAGGTCCTCAGCAATGCACCTAAGTTATAGAAAATGTCGGTACGCCGAAAGTTTGGCCGAAAGAGGCCTTCTTTCCAAAAGTTCAGTTAGCGCGTAAGCTATTGCGCAATTTCGCCATAAGGAATCGGAAAGAAAATGAGCGTGCTTGTATTCGCTACATCCTTCCAATTCAAGGCAACATTTTCAACCATGACGCGTTCACGTTCTTGCAAAGCATGGCCCTTCTGTTGAATGACAGATTAGTACGCATTAGATAAATACGTTTTCAATTTTTTTCTTCTTTGCAACTTCCTTTCAGTATGACAGAGTAAGGCATGTTGTGGAATACGAACTGCGTGCAATTCCATATTCAATGAGACAACGTGCAAGTATATACTTGTCCGACATGACCGCAGCATGGCACTTGAGATTATCTTGGAAATTGAAGTTTCGACGCACCCTTTTTTATGTAGTTCTCGTGTAATCAATATACAGGTCGCATGTGAGGAGGCAGTTAATGTGTTAAAGCCTTCTAACCTTTTCTGGCTTGATAATTCGTTTTGAAGGTTTCCCCTGCGGGGAAAATTTCTACTACAACTGATGCCACAAGAGAACTGACAGAGTGCCACCTACGAGAACTGAGTAATATCAGATTTCTTGCACACTTGTAGTGCTGTTACACAAGGCCCTCGGCGACCGTGAATTCTGTGAACTATACTGTGTAAACCAGGTGGCGTTGTCGCGGCGACCTCGTTGCTGGCACTGACGCAGTCGATGCTTTCGAGGTTGTCTTTAACCAATTATCTTGTTCTCGGCGCAGCCTCTATTGTGGGGATGTGCCACCTTTCAGACTTTTCGTCATCATTGTCGTGTACGCTTCCATTATGCAACCGACGCTGTTTTCACGAGCGCGACGACGACGAAGTGCCCATTAAACACGTCGCCATCTTGTCAAGAACAATTTCCACGCGATACACACAATGTATTCATTGTCCACTACAGTATCGCTCGCTCTGGACTCCGACTTACATGCACAAACGCCACTGCTTTCAGAGTCTGTGCGCTGCGGAAAGCTTTGCCCCGTTGCTGCACAAGAGCGCAATGCCGCGAGAGGAATCCGAGAA